>NC_056520.1:24775299-24781969 GCF_014905685.2 Nematolebias whitei
TGTTGTTTTTATTACCGGTATTTCAGTTCAGTTGAATTTATTTATATAACGCAAAATCACAACAGAAGTTGTCTCAGGGCACTGAACAGAAACATTCATTTATATAAAAAGTTACTTAATAATGTTATTTATCTAAGGAGCCAGCAGGTTTTTAATCAGGAAATCTGATAAATGCACGTCTATCTTGGGGGGGGGGGGGGGGGGGTTTCTCATGACGCAATGAGGGTACACTACCTCATTGGTCACATGGCCACAGTGGGATTATGGGTATATAGTAGTGCAATTGAAAATGTGAGCGAGAAATACCTGCTATGAATACCTGTGGCATTCACTCTGTCTGTGTCACTAAAACAAGAGAGGTGTTTGTTGGGCAGCTATATGAACACCCATGTGTGTTGAAGGAAACTGTTATTCAGTGGCAGAATAATAAATAAAATGTAAAAATAAAATATCATCATTTGAGCTGGAAAAGGGTAGTGCCCTCTCCGGATCGGGGAAGAGGTCCTGCCCCAAGTGGAGGAGTTCAAGTATCTCGGGGTCTTGTTCACAAAAGAGGGAAAAATGGAGCGTGAGATCGATAGGCGGATAGGTGCGGCGTCTGCAGTGAATTGGGCGCTATATCGGTCTGTCGTGGTGAAAAGAGTGCTGAGTCAAAAAGTGAAGCTCTCAATTTACCGGTCGCTCTACGTTCCTACCCTCATCTATGGCAGTGTTTCCCCTACCATTATACGGGCGGGGTGCCCCACCCCGTCAACAGAACTGAGCACCCCGCCTACCAAACTGAACTTGCCCCTCCCAACCCCACCCGGCACAGACGTATCACTAAGCTAGCAGCGCAAAATACAGGCTCTCTAGCTAAAAAGCCAAAGGCAGCACTCGCATTGTCTCTTCCCTCATGATGAATGCCCCCCGCCCCTGCTCAAAAATTGTTAGTGCAAGCTGCACTCAGACATGCCTCCGTCCCCCCATCAGCAAAAATCATGGATGAGACGAGCACCCCGCCATGGCAAGCTATCTAGGGGAAACGCTGTATGGTCATAAGCTTTGGGTTGTGACCAAAAGAACGAGATCACGGGTACAAGCGTCCGAAATGATTTTTCTCTGCAGGGTGTCTGGACTCTCCCTTAGAGATAGGGTGAGAAGCTTTGTCATCCAGGAGGGACTCGGAGTAGAGCCACTGCTTCTCCACGTAGAGAGGAGCCAGTTGAGGTGGCTCGGGCATCTGGTTAGGATGCCTCCTGGACGCCTCCCTGGTGAGGTGTTCCGGACATGTCCCACCGGGAAGAGACCCAGAGGAAGACCCAGGACACGCTGGAAGGCCTATGTTTCTCGGCTGGCCTAGGAACGCCTCGGGATTTCCCCGGAGGAGCTGGCCCAAGTGGCTGGGGAGAGGAAAGTCTGGGCATCCCTACTTAAGCTGCCCCGTGACCCGACCCTGGATAAGCGGAAGAAAATGGATGGATGGATCATCATTTGTTAAAAGTACATAAATTTGCTGCTCCTGTGTATAAGCCGTGGGGTCCAAGGCGTAAGAAAAAAGTAGCGGCTTATACACAGGCAATTACGGTCATTAAATAAGTTTAAAACATGTTTTTTGAAATGCACTCAAGTTTGAAAAAATATCCTGAAGGATGTTTTTTATTATTAACCGAGCACCTGCTGTATGTTGCTTTTCACTCCGTATCGAGTTATTCTTTCATCTCTTGATGTCCCATTTAGTAAAGTAGTGCATTCTTCTGGTTCTGCGGTCTGTTTGTCATTATTATTTTTTGGGGTAAGGCGATATTTGATTTATCAAAAACTTAAACCATAAACTGAATGGAGACTTTAGGGAGGCCCCGATGAGAGAGAACATTGAGAATCTAAGAAACGTGGAGAGGAAAGTGTTACCTGTCACAAATGATTTTTAATATTTGACAATCAGACAATGTAAAACTAAAGATAACGGCACAACCATGACAGAAAATGCTTTCAAACGTGGATATCTCACGCTGAATACTTGTTCTTGTAAAAGATTTTGGTGGTGAGCTTCCTCCATTCTGTTTCCTCTTCCTGTTTGGCCTGCGAGAGGCCAGCCGAGGGTTTGAATCCACAGGAGGAGGAGTGGATGAAAGCATGAGCGACGGACAACAGAGTGCGTTAGTAACGCAGTCACGTCCCGACAGAAAGTGAGCATAAAGACACTGAAACAAAGTGAGAAAGAAAAGTGTTTTATTATCAGAGTCACAGGACAAAAGATTTTTAGTAATCGAGATAAATACGCTCATGTGACAAAGTACATTAAAGTATTTCACTGCAGTATTCTGTACTTAAAACCTTGAACATAGTCTTAACTTCAGATGTGGTCTTAAAAAGATGGAGTGACGAGTTAATTATGAAAATTACTCAGGAGTTAAAAAAAAAAAACTATTGTGACAGTTCCAGGAAAATAAAAAACTTATTTTTATTTTGTCCTTTTACTTAGCCATGTTAAAAATAATGAAATATTTTGAAGAACCTGTTTACAGAAATGTTTAATATTTCTATCATCAAGACATAACTAGAAAACACCAGAAAAGTTGCACAGAGTTCACTAAAACCACTAGAGGGTGCTCTGCCCATCCTGCCCATTGTTGATATCATATATAAAACTCTTATATACCTTATTTGTCAATAAGAAGACCTGTGCTATAAATGCCAGGTGAGCTGCACACGTGTAGTAAGATGGAGAAAAAAAATCACTTTTCCAAGTTGGTCTAGACCGTGGGTCTGTAACTTTACAATCAAAAGTGCCATTTCTGCCACTTTGTTCATTAAATAAGTGTTTGGAGCCACAAAACCATCTGCTACAACTGTGATCATCAACTTGTGGTCCATGGGCCCAAGTAGGTATCTGCAGACAAATATGGAAGGTGTATCCAGGGGGCCACATTTGATAGGACGATAGAAACAAAAGGGTGTGTCTGGAGGACCACATCTGATTGGACAAAAAAAAAAAAGAGGCTGGACGATAAAAAACAAGGCCTTTGTATTAACCATACACATATTATGTTCATGGTGTTAACTGGTTCGACATAGCAACGTTTCCTGTTCGACGTGAGCGGCGTCTCCATAACTTCTCTTTCTGCCTCTCACAGAACTTCCGGTTGCATTTCAAAATAAGAGCAACATAAATGGGTAGTGTGGAGGGCTAAATGTTTGTTTTTGAATACCTAGCCATTACATTAAAAAACAAAATCCATTTTGATTGCTGAATAATGTGAAAATGGTTATAATCGTTTTATAAAGAAAGAAAAATAAAGTAACCAAAATATTAACGATACTTAAACTGGCCTTGGGACAAAGGATGTTTCCTTTAACTTCACATTTTCTTTTTCAACCTTTTAAATCAGTCACTGCAGATGAGTGATGTAAGATTTCTGCAACTTGAGCAGGTATTTCTATTTACTAGTTAACTTCCTCAGCTGTCTCACATTTTAAGGGTCAACCCTACTCCATGTTTCAGCTCCTTTCATAGATCAGATCTCATAGAAGAGCACTTGTAAAAAGCAAATTTTGTTTTTAGCTTTTGTTTTGGTCCATTATCTCGTTACAGGACTCATGATCTTTGAGATCAGACTTTTTGACAAATAGGAGCAGGGTTCACTTCAGATGCTTCATATTTCATTGTACCCAGACCACACTCAAGCCAACCTGTGTCAGGTGCAGCCTACAACCCAAGAACAGAAGATAATCTTCTTGTGTTTGAAAGTAGCTGTAATGCTGGTTCTTAGAAACCTTCAGTTTTAAAAAAAGACTGACGTAACTTACCTAAAGAGCAGCAGAGTTTGCCCTCTAGAAACGCCCACTTTTGGTCTGCAGAGAACCCCTTCTCCATCGGCCACTTCATGTTTGTTAGAGGGGGCTTTCTCAGCCAGTAGGCCTGACATTGAGACTAAAGATATCTAATGATGATTAACAGTAATTGATTTTATTTATTTTTTTTACATTTAAGATAAAAGAAAAGACTAGATTCATGTAAAGAATAAGGAAATTTATATTTAAATACATAATGTGTGTGTCAATGTTTCCCCTACCATTATACAAGTAGGGCACCCCGACCCCACCCTGCCTACCGAACCGTGTCTGTCTCTTTCTACTGAAGACGCTGGATGACAAAACTTTCAACTCCGGTGCTTTTCACTAACCCCTCCCTGCCTCTTTTCTCTTTAAAATATGTTTTAACTGTCCAAAATTGCGTCTTTGGATCATTAAAAGCAGCTAAGCTGTGAAGCTAAGCTCCGAGCTAAGCTAACAGTTCGACTTTGGGGGGAAAAAAAACCTCTTGTCAAAGCTCCAAAATTCATGGTTGAAACCTGTGCCTTCGTGTAAAAAGTTGTTTTTTTTCTGCAAAAAGAAGCTGAGAACTTGTTTACTGATTTTTTTATATTTTTTTTATTAAAAGCTTTGTGTAAAAAATGCTATGCTAAAGAGCTCAAACCACACGAGCATCCGCCATGTCACCATGTCAGCCTATATGTCAAGTCAGGGGCCTCCTTCCCATTTTTGTTAAAGAGACACGCTGCTCAACTATCCATCCTCTGAGAAGGTGCTATTTAAGAGACTGAGCTGAATACAGCACCTCAGACTGAGGAAGTCTCTTGGATGAGAGACGAAACGTTTCTACATTTTTTTGTTGTTTTGCTTTGCTTTGTTTTTTTGAATGTCCAGAGGACCAGATTTAACTTTTTTAGATTTTTCTACCTGGATTATTGAGCATGCATCAGGATATCCATCCTTTGGTTCAAACAGTCTTATACTGCCATCAAGTGGTCAAAAAAGGTACTACACTCCAAACAAATAAACATTTCTTCTAAAATATGACATTAATTACTAATTATTGTTAAATTTCAGACAATAAAATCGTTAATGTGCTGATGTCACCGAGGTGGTTAAAAAGCTCCTCGGTGGCAGGGCCCCAGGGGTGGATGAGATTCGCCCGGAGTTTCTTAAGGCTCTGGATGTTGTAGGGTTGTGTTGACTTACGAGACTCTGCAATATTGCGTGGACATCGGGGGAAGTTCCCCTGGATTGGCAGACCGGGGTGGTGGTCCCCCTATTCCAAAAGGGGGACCGTAGAGTTGTGTTCCAACTACAGGGGGATCACGCTCTTAAGCCTCCCTGGTAAGGTCTATTCGGGGCTTCTGGAGAGGAGGGTCCGTCGGATAGTCGAACCTCAGATTCAGTAGGAGCAGTGTGGTTTTCTTCCTGGTCGTGGAACACTGGACCAGCTCTACACTCTCAGCAGGGTCCTGGAGGGTGCGTGGGAGTTTGCCCAACCGGTCTACATGTGCTTTGTGGACTTGGAGAAGGCGTTCGACCGCGTCCCTCGGGGAACCCTGTGGGAGGTATTCTGGGAGTATGGGGTACCGGGCCCTTTGATATGGGCTGTTAAGTCCCTGTATGATCAGTGTCAGAGCCTGGTCCGCATTGCCGGCAGTAAGTCGGGCTTGTTCCCGGTGAGAGTTGGACTCCGCCAAGGTTGCCCTTTGTCACCGATTCTGTTCATAAATTGTATGGACAGAATTTCTAGGCGCAGCCAAGGTGTTGAGGGGATCCATTTTGGTGGCTTTAGGATTGCGTCTCTGATTTTTGCAGATGATGTGGTCCTGTTGGCTTCATCAGATCGTGATCTACAGCTTTCGCTGGAGCGGTTCGCAGCCGAGTGCGACTCAGCCAAGATAAAGATCAGTTCCTCCAAATCTGAGGCCATGGTCTTGAGCCGGAAAAGGGTAGAGTGCCCTCTCTGGGTCAGGGAGGAAGTCCTGCCCCAAGTGGAGGAGTTCAAGTATCTTGGGGTCTTGTTCACGAATGAGGGAAAAATGGAGCGTGAGATCGATGAGCGGATAGGTGCAGCGTCTGCAGTGAAGCGGGTGCTGTACAGGTTTGTCGTGGTGAAGAGAGAGCTGAGTCAAAAGGCAAAGCTCTCAATTTACCGATCGATCTACGTTTCTACCCTCATCCATGGTCATGAGCTTTGGGTTGTGACCGAAAGAACGAGATCTCGGATACAAGCGGCCGAAAAGAGTTTTCTCCGCAGGGTGTTTGGGCTCTCCCTTAGAGATAGGGTGAGAAGCTTTGTCATCTGGGAGGGACTCGGAGTAGAGCCGCTACTTCTCCACGTAGAGAGGAGCCAGTTGAGGTGGCTCGGGCATCTGTTAAGGATGCCTCCTGGACGCCTCCCTGGTGAGGTGTTACGGACACGTCCCACCGGGAGGAGACCCAGAGGAAGACCCAGGACACGCTGGAGGGACTATGTCTCTTGGCTGGCCTGGGAACGCCTCGGGATTCCCCAGGAGGAGCTGGCCCAAGTGGCTGGGGAGAGGGAAGTCTGGCCTCCCTACTTAGGCTGCTACCCCCGCGACCCGACCCCTGATAAGCGGAGGAAAATGGATGGATGGATGGATGAATGTATATATATATATATATATTTTTTTTTTTTTTTTGCTTTGTTTTATTTTTTGTTTTTTTGAATGTTCAGAGGACCAGATTGAACTTTTTTGGATTTTTCTACCTGGATTATTGAGCATGCATGAGGATATGTATATGTATATATGTGTATATGTATATATGTGTATATGTATATATGTGTATATGTATATATGTGTATATGTATATATGTGTATATGTATATGTATATATGTGTATATGT
>NC_056520.1:24781979-24782086 GCF_014905685.2 Nematolebias whitei
TATGTATATATGTGTATATGTATATGTATATATGTGTATATGTATATATGTGTATATGTATATATATATATATATGTATATGGATATGTATATATATGTATATGGAT
>NC_056520.1:24784686-24805759 GCF_014905685.2 Nematolebias whitei
GTGCAGCTGCCGTGCCACACGGTGATGCAGGTGCAGAGAACGTTCTCCACCGCACAGCGATGGAAGCTCCTCAGGACAGAGCTCCCAAGTCCAGCTCTCTTCAGCTTCCTGAGGAAGTAGAGACAATGGTGGGCCTTCTTTTCCAGACAAGAAGTGTTGACTCTCCAGGTGAGGTGACTGGATACATGCTCCCCCAGGTACCTGTAGCAGGAGACCACCTCCACAGCTGCTCCTCGAATGTGTCGGAGATGAAAAGGATCCTTGTTTCTTTTGAAATCCACCACCATCTCCTTGGTCTTCTTCACAATGATGCAGAGATTATTGTCTCTGCACTACTGCACCAGGTGTTCCACCTCCTCTCTGTGTTTGGACTCATCATTGTTCGTTATGCGTCCCACTACTGCTGTGTTGTCCGCAAATTTCACTATATGGCGGCTAGGCCTGTTGCAGTAAACAATAAATCAGTTAATCACGTGATAAATGAAAATTATCAACCTCATTTTCATTTATCAGCTTTATCGTGTCTCTCTCTTTCTACTGAAGACACTGGATGACAAAAGGCTCAACTCTGGTACTCTTCACTGACCCCTCCCTTTCTCTTTTCTCTTTAAAATCCATTTTAACAATCCAAAATCGCATTTTTGGATCGTTAAAAGCAGCTAAACTGAGAAGCTAAGCTAACATGCTGACTTCGGGGAAAAAAACTCCATCTTGTCGAAGCTCAAAAATTCACGGTTAAAGCCTGTTCCTTCGTGTAAAAAGTTGTTTTTCTCTGCAAAAAGATGCTGAGAACTTGTTACTGATTTTTTTTTTTTATTAAAAGCTTTGTGCGAAAAATGCTATGCTAAAGAGCTCAAACCACACCGAGCATCTGCCATTTTGAGAACCGAAGAGACAGCCCATGTCACGTCAAGGGGCCTCCCTCCTATTTTTCTTAAAAGGGACACGCTGCTTGCTCCTTCACTATCCATCCTTCAGTCTTATACTGCCATCCGGTGGTCAAAAAAAGGTACTACATGCAAAACAAATTAACGAACATTTCTTCTTAAATTTGACAACGATTACTAATTATTGTCAAATTTCAAACGGTATTATAATTTATCGCAATAATTTCTGAGACAATTACTCGCCCAGCAAAATTTGTTATCATGACAGGCCTAATTGCAGCTGGGGTGTCAGCTGGGTAGTCATATGTCAGCAGAGTGAATAGGAGGGGGCTCAGTACACAGCCCTGGGGCGAGCCAGTGCTGAGGGTGATGGAGGAGGAGACGATGTTGTGGATCCTGACAGTCTGAGGTCTGTTAGTCAGGAAGTCCAGAATCCAGTTCCCCAGTGTGAGACTCAGTCCAAGAAAGGAGAGCTTCTTCACCAGGGTCTGTGGGGTGATAGTGTTGAAGGCCGAGGAGAAATCCAGAAAGAGCAGATCGATGTAAGCATTTCTGCTCTCCAGGTGGTGAGGGCTGTGTGGACCACCAATGAGAGGGTGTCAGCAGTGGAGCCATTCCTTCTGTAGGCGTACTGATGTGGGTCCACAGTGACGTCGATGGAGTCCTTGATGTGGGTCATGACCAGCCTCTCAAAGCACTTCATGACCACCGATGTTCAGGCTATAGGTTGTAGTCATTCAGGTCTGTCACTGTAGAGCACTTGGGGACAGGGACAATAGTGGTGGACTTGAAGCAGATGGGGACAACTGCCATTGACAGTGATGTGTTGAAGATGTCCACCATCACCTCAGACAGGTGTTTGGGAATCTCATATTGTAATATTGTTTAGTTTTTATATTGTTTTAAAAGCCATTGACAGATGTACATAATTTTATTTACGCTGCAATGCATTCTGGGTAAATGACAGACATGTTGCTCCGGTGAAAGCTCCATTCAGCCTGAATGTTAATTTTGGACTTTATCTGCCGTTAAGCCAATTAATTTAAACTGGAGTGCGTTGATATTAACAGCTGTGATGCACGTTTTTGAAAATACCCATGAAAATGTTAAAATCAACTTTTCTTTGTTTTTCACCAGCCCGTGAACAATGCAGATTTCATAATTCCTGTGGAAATTGATGGAACAGTACATCAGGTAATGCCAGCGTCCTGTGTTTTCTCGTTGTTAAAAATTATCTTGTGTTTATATGCGTTTGCTATCAGGTGCTGTCTGAGCCTTAAGGGATTTGACTTTGGCTGCTCGGAGTCCGGTGACATACCTATGGGTTGGGCCTGATTCAAGTAATCCAGGATAGGTTTGTTCAGACAAGCACAGCCTGTTCTGGATGACTTGATTCAGGAACGCTGCCCTCAGACGCCAACGCCAGAAGAAAGAAAGAAAATATATACATTGAATCTCATCGAGTTCAACCTTTTTATCGCTGTGATTTATGCTGCAGCTCTTGTAGCTTCTGTTTAGCCTGACGCTGCTTGGTAACGTTTGATACATTTTTAAAGTCATGCATGAATTAAACTGGTGTCTTAGCGTTGTTTATGCTAAAGGAAAGCATTCCTGAGGTGCATATGATCTGCAGAAACATGTTGCTTTTAGAAGAAAGAGGTGAATGAGCCTGGTTTGAAGACTCTTGTGTGTTCCAGGTGTATGTCCTGAAGCGACCGCACGTCGACGAGTTCCTGAAGAGGATGGGGGAGCTGTTCGAGTGCGTTCTCTTTACTGCCAGTTTAGCTAAGGTAACAGTGAGCTAGCATGAGCTCGGTGCATGTAAACCCACAACAAACACTGACTTTAAACTGTGATGGCTGATTCATCAAAATGTTTGGAAAGAGTTGCCGCTCACAGTCCACGGTGTTTCCCCAACCATCATCTGAGGAGCCCCCCCGGGGCTCCTCAGATGATGGTCCCGGGGGGGACCATGAAGATCATGGCATGTAAGAAAATGTAAAAAGTCCGTACATGTTCACACATGACTCAATTTTCTGCAGCGTTAGAGACACCAAATGTCCCCTTTCCCCCATCATCATCATTTTTTTAACCCTCATGGACTTCTCTCGGTGAAAATCGGCTTCAAGTGTTTGTAGTTTATCATAAATATATTTTAAATATAAATATAAATAAATATATTTAAATTTAAATATATTTTAAATATATAAATATCTTCAACATTTTAAAAATGTTGGATTGTATACCTGGTTTACTGAGCATGGAATTTGTTGTTTTCAACCAGTTTGACAAGACTGTCAACAAGGAAGAGGGCCGGCAATGGAGGAGGGGTGTACCAAAGAGACCCATCTTATCACAAGCAGAACTGGTTTGTTCCACTTTCGAGTAAGCTGTTGGGGGAAGAATCAGTTTTGTTGTGCGTTTCCTCGACTGATGAAGCCTTCCAGACCGAAGGCGAAACGTTTCAGCACAAAAAAAAAGAAACTGTCCAGATGACCTGACTGAAAAATGTTGAATTTCTGAGACAGTTAATCGTCCAGCAAAATTTGTTATCATGACAGGCCTACTGTTTATTGAGAAACCTGATCACTAAAGGGAAGAATGAGTTTTTCAGTCTGTTCTACATCTGGGCAGCAGATACCCTTGTCCAGATGGAAGCAACCTGAACTCACCATGGAGTGGATGATCAGGATCTGCCAGAATCAGCCTGAACTTGTTCACTGACCTCGCCTCGTGTAGGTCAGTGAGGTTCTGTATGCCAGCAGTTTTGCTGCACATCCTGACAATTCCCGAGTTTGTTCCTGTTCTTAAATGTAAAAAGTTTAAACCAACAGATGAAGTTGAAAGTTAAAAGACTCAATAAAACATTTTCATAAAAGTAGAATCAACATTAAAACTAGGGATGCACAATATTGGAGTTTTGGCCAATATGCCGATATGTTAAAACTTCTTCGGCCATTAACTGATGCCGATACCTATATTTTATAAACGTTCTTTTGTCAAAACATAGCCCTCTTATTTAGGCTTATTTTCTACAAAAATTGTGCAACAGCTGTAAGAACTGGTGACATATTCAGTAACAGCCATATGATATGCATAGTACTTTAACTTGCATTAAATGTAAAGTGTTAAATGTTATTTATTAGCATTAGTCACCTGCGATGCTGTCTCACTTGTGGAGGCTTGTTCCAGGTTCCCAGCTGCAGTGTGGGATCCTCTGCACTCCTGTGCATGAAGGACAGCCTTTTTAAGTTCAAAGTTTTTGTCTTATCCACTGTGTCGTAAGACTAATCATGCTAACGGGGCTAACACAACATCCAAATGTCTGTGGTAAAACTCATCCAAGTGCTATCAGCTATTAGCTTCTCAATTGTAGTGATGCAGGGACAGTTTTGCTGTTAGCTTCACTACTAATTAATTATTCTTAAAGCTAGTTCAAGCACAAAGAATATTAATTGTTAATTACAACAGATTATTTTCTTTTTCGAGTTAAATTATGTGTCATGTGACCGAGATAACTGTCAGGATTGTTTAATCAGTGACATGAGACGCCATTTTATCTTTGACCCATCAGAATAAATGCGGTCATTTATTTAACAGAACCAAAATTTAACATCAAGACATGTACACGTTGATTTGCTGATCTGTTTCTGATTAATAAAAACTTGGCACGCTTTACTAATAAGACAACAGAACATTACTGTAGGCTGATTCACCTCTGAAGGCATCTAGATTACTGGCGAATAAAAGTTTAAGGGAAGGATTAGAGAAGTTGAAAGATGGATGAAGGAAGATGTATGTTTGTTGACCAGAATTGGCACGCTTCTTTCAACACCATCTCAAACCCCCGGTCCACTTAGTGCGCGACAACTCGTGACGTCTCTTTACCTTTGCAGATGATGGATCAGCTCCGGTCTAGATGTCCATATGCATGCTACCTTTACAGTGTCTCCGGTCAGGGTGGCTGGTCATCGTCAGAAGTCGTGTGATTTACTTCGTTCAACAGAACAAGCTTCCTTCAAAGTTGTAGGGCGTTATGCCCAGGTGAGTTCACAGCGAGGCGCTGTAACTCCGCTGGGATGGACGGACCCTCGTCTCACGGTCAAATCCATCAGCTATTGATTAAATCTGAAAGTTCCTTAGGAACTCTCAGGAAGACTCCATAGTCCCAAGAAAGACTCAGGAAAACTGCAGGAAGACCGCCAGAAGACTCAGAAGACTGAAAAAGACTCTAGGAAGACTGAAAGAAGACTCCAGAAGACTCTATAGTCCCAGGAAGTGTTGACTTTTAAAGAGTACTCCCTTCCGGTCACTTGGTACTTCCTGATTGGTTGAAACAACCAGCAGGGGCGGTGTTTCAGTGATGTCAGAGGGTTATTAAAAGTCAAGAGGGGATGCAGGAATGTTTAGGAACGGTTAGTACAGACAGAGAAATGTTTTGAAGAAGTGAGAAACTTTGTAGGTGCTAGCTTCTTATTTACTGTCTGCTAGGTTTAAAAACAAGACACTTCGTTCTAATAACTCGCTTTCTGACTTTTGACCGACATCCCTGACTTCTGACCAACATCACATCCACTCATTCAGACAGAAGATCAAAATGCACAATTACTTTGTAAATAGACATTTAACAAGATTTCTAATTCTAATGAGGTCTAAAAATCATTACTACCGTTTCACAGTTGATTTAAAATGAGTGGTTCACTTCAACATTTAGAAATGGTATGAACTAAAGACACTTTGATTATCAAGATATTCTAAAATAGTAATGATAATGTAAAAAAGAAGAGTGTTCTTTCAATTGATTAATTCAAGATACAATTAAATAGTCTCTTGATGAGCTATCCAAAAAAGTTCAATCTGGTCCTCTGGACATTCAAAAAAAACAAAAAACAAAACAAAGCAAAAAAATTTTTTATTTAACTATATATTTTTTTGCTTTGTTTTGTTTTTTGTTTTTTTTTTATGTCCAGAGGACCAGATTGAACTTTTTTGGATTTTTCTACCTGGATTATTGAGCATGCATCAGGATATCTTGATGAGCTAATTTGTATTTCTGGATTCAAATCAATGAAATAACAGTTCCTGTCCCATGAAGGTCTTCAGAGACAGATTGTTGTCGGAGGCCTAGTTCACTACACAATGGCGTCGGAAATGACGGCTTGTAACTCGGGTAACGTTACGTCGGAAAAATATCTTCGACTACGGACAATGTAGCGAGGCTCAACGTAGTCCATAAATCTTCGGAATCTTGACATCCTCACCAACGAAAAATAAAACTTCCACAACGCCGACATTTTGAATTTTCCTCTCCGCCGTGAGATCAGGTACGCGCACATAACGTCTTCGCATTACTCTGCTGCTGCAGGCAAAAACAGTACCTTTTATATCGGCGAGTTATTTTAATGGAATGGCTGATGTCCAATATTGAAATTTAATGCCAACATCGGCCGATACCGATACATGCCGATAATATCATGCATCCCTAATTAAAACTACTGAGCTTCCGATAAAAAATACATTCTCTGGTGGCCTTTTTTACAACGTGAGTTCACACGAGGGCCAAAGATCAGTTTGTCATCAAAAACAGTTCCCAGATATTTATATTGATGCACCACCTCACGCTGTAACGTTGGTGTTGTGCCCAGACGTTGGTGGCCTTTTTCCTTCTTCTCCTCTCTGAAGACCTCAGCTCAGTATTTCAGTCATTTTGTTTAGCATCATTTTCCTGTTGAATGAAATCATTTGGATCATTTGTCTGCAAAACACGTCCAAATCATCACCCCACCCCACCAGCATCTTGACCGGTGTTTACGTCACTCAGTCGCCTTCACTTTGACTGCAGACGTGTTGTGGTTTGTTCAGATGTGTTGTAATATGAAAGAATTTTAAATCCACGTTGGATTTGTCTTTGTGTCAGTACGCAGACCCCGTCTCCGATCTCCTGGACAAGTGGGGTGCGTTTCGCTGCCGCCTCTTTAGGGAGTCATGTGTCTTCCACCGAGGTAATTACGTCAAGGACCTGAGCCGCCTGGGTCGCGACCTCAACAAAGTCATCATTGTAGACAACTCCCCCGCCTCCTACATCTTCCACCCCGACAACGCGGTGAGTTTTTTGGATGTTAAAATGGGTTTGGTTTAGTTAGTGTGGATGCTAAATTTATTTATTTTTTTTTAAACAAGGTGCCCGTGGCCTCATGGTTCGATGACATGTCTGACACGGAGCTGCTGGACCTCATCCCGTTTTTTGAGAGGCTGAGCAAAGTGGATAACGTCTACACAGTCTTGAAGCAACAAGGGCCTACCAGCTAACGCCGCTCGGCCCGTCGCCTCAGCTCCGAACAAATCTTTGTTCAACGATAAAGGAAAATGGAAATTCAGCGATGCTCCAGCTATCACTGCCAGCCAGAACTCAGGCTGTGGACAGAGCCTCTACCCCCCACCCCCCAAAAAGCATCAAACCAAGCCTTTACTTGGGCATCTTGAGTGATTCTTGACCTGGTCAAACCTGGTCTGACATGAACCAGCTGATGTGAGGGTGAAAGGATAAATGTTTGAAGACATTTCTGCAGAGGCCAGAAGCCACGAACCCCCCACCCCACTGGGCACAGCTTGGAAAGCAGATCTCTTCATGGTGCGGTCCCGGAAACTGATTTTGGAAACGTTTACGTGTAAACACGTTTGATCGGTCATTGAAATGACGAATGTGCGCTGCGGATTCTTAACGTCTTTTAAAACATTTAGCATAATTACGCCCTTGCTTTGTAAGATGGCACACTATTGGTCTGGAGTCAAAAAAAAAAACATTTTGTTCTTTAAATCTCATTTCAGAGATATTTTTTTTGACAATGTAATCAAGTATTTTTGAAAAAAGTCTTGACAGTGTTATTGAGTAGCAATTCTTAAGAATAAATAAATTACAGCTAGGGCTGTAATCAAGAGTTAATGAAAATACGGAATTGATTGGACAGCACTTTACATGTTTGATGTGTAGTCTATAGTGCAAGGACCGTTTTTACAATACAGTAGTCCCTCGCTACTTCACGGTTCGACTTTCGCGGACTCACTCTTTTGCGATTTTTCAAATTGAGATTGAACATGACACAATTGGCTGATTGATGGACGAGCCATGGATTGTTTATTGAAAATAAATAATTTGAAATGATTTGGCACCTGTGTGCAGCCCACAGGTGCAGGGAGAAGCTCCCCTCCTGCAGCCTGTCATGATCTCCACTCTCAGCCTCCTGCGTCTCTCTGCCACGCCCACATTTCTCCTCTGTGCTGCATCTGCTGCATGAAGGGTTAACCCTTTGCTGTCCTGCTGCGCTTTTCTTCTCTTGTACCACTATCCCTACTTTGCGGTTTTTCACTTATCGCGGAGGGCCTGGAACCTAACGCTTGCGATAAACGAGGGACTACTGTACAATAGAATTATCTACTTATATTTTTACAATCAATCCACCAAGATTTAAAGAAGCCAAGCCCCGTGACTGGTGCCCCCAAAAACCTGACACTAACTTGTTCTCGTTAAGAGCAGGTTTTTAATAACGCTTTAAAGCACTTTCCTGTCAAACGTTTCCTCGACTCCTCCAGGTAAGAGGACCTCAACTGTCTTCCAGAAAAAATCTAAAGGAGTCAGTCGCTGTTGGTGATCAGAGGTGTGATTTGTTCCTTGTTGTACAAACTGTTTCCTGCATCTGAGAGTCAGTTGTGAGCAGAAGGAACGCTCTTTGTCTTCTCAGTTTGGATATTTTCCTCCCTGAGTGGTACTCGTAGGTTGGAAACGGGTTCGGTTCTAAATTAGTCTTGGAGCAAATTATGTTCAGATTTAGGTGTAAAATTCACCGTCAACACTATTAATAAACATCTATACGATGCAAATGCTCTACTTCTGTATTGTTTGTAATTACTTGCTGAGAATTAGTGTTTTTTGGGGACGTAAATTATGTAATTTGAACTCCGTATTCTAGTGAAGCCGCAGTAACATTTAAAAGATCAGAAGCAAAATCAATAATATAGATGCTTTTTTTTTTTGTTTGTTTGTTGTAACACGTGCGTTTGTGATGTTAAAGCCACATGTTCTGTACTCGTGATGCTCACAGCACTTTTACGTGCCGGCTGTCGGCTTTTATCATATAAGGGTCGACAGATTGACGTTTTTCGCTTACAGTTTACGATTTATTGAAATCTGCGATGTTGATATTGTAAAACTGATCGATTTTTGATGCAGCGCCCTACTTTTTAATATTTGACAACTGAAACGTAGCAGGATTTTTACACCTCATGGCCAAAGGCATTCTGGGAAATGTAGGAAAGGCCCTTTGTCACATTAAAAGATATGTGAGATGATTTAGAGCTGGATTTTAAAAAAAATATATATTTTACAATCGCATCTTGTTTTTTGTTTTTTTCCTCGTATTGGTGAATTTTAATTCAGCTGAGATAAAAGCAATATGCCTCTCTTGTTTGCGATATGACAATGTCTTGTGTTGACACTGATGAATGAAACCGCTGGGCTACGTTATTTATAAAATGTTTCCAGGCTTCCCACGGAGCAGGGAACATGTTAACTCTACCCTCTTTAAGAGCTATAGCATTATTTTTATATGTTAAACAAATTCTTGTCAATCAAAATTTGCCTTTTGTGGTTGAATAATACTGTTTTTATCTATATAGTTTTTCTGCCCAAGAGTGGTCCTGATAAAATATTTATAGTTTAATTTTCCTTTTGAAAGGTTTTGTGCAAGAACTAGTGCCATATTAGTAATTAGGATCTAAACGACCAGAAAAAAACTTTCTTGTAAGCCATTGACACATCTTGGTTAGATTTGCTGTTTTAAGTTTATTGGCAGAAGCAAAGTATTTATAGGAACGCTCATTTTGTCATCTGATTACTTTTATAACAAGTATCGTGTGTGGCCCATTCGCTGATACTGTACTTCTTACACATTAATAGATTTGTATATGACGTTTTGCACAGTAATAAAGCAAGCAAATTTGATTAATATATTGGAATATTCATTGTACTCTGTACTCTCGATTCAATAGATGTAACCTGATTTTTGGCTTTTGTTGTTTCCTCATACCAAATGATGTATGGACTGTATGTAACGTTGCCATTTGTTTCCCATAAATGCTAAGTGACGTGTCCTAGCTCCGGTTTTGTGTGCACATCTTTTGAAATTATTTTAGCTGAACAAGATTTGCAGGTAATCGACATTTGCATCAGGCATCACTAAAATACAGAGGTGTGTTACGACTGCATGCATTGCGTAAAGAAGTACGAGTTTAGTGTACTTTGTCTTTTTTTAAGTACTAATTCCAATCTGGTTTTACTCGAGTATGTTTTATTTCATTTTGTTTACATAGTTACATTTGAAATCCCGTTGGGTGATAACGAGCCATACAGAAGGAGTTTGATGTTAAATAAACCCATTATATAGATATATATTGCATATATGTAGACTGTGTATCTCTGCCCACTTGGTGCACCATTTCTGTTCTGTCAGACGTACAATAATTATCGTATTCCCCTCCATCCATCCATCCATCCATCCATTCTGCTTGTTCTGAAGTCGGGTCACGGGGGCAGCAGCTTGAGCAAGGAGGCCCAGACATCTCTTTCCACAGCCAGCTCTTCTGGGAGGATTCCAAGGCGTTCCCAGGCCAACCGAGAGTCTCCAGCATGTCCTGGGCAGTGGCGGTTCCTGATTTTGTTTTCCTTGGGGGGGGGGGGGGGGGCTACCATCTACTGGTCAAAAAAAGGTACTACACAGAAGGGAAGAAGCGTTTCTTCTTAAATTTGATACCAAGTTATATTTGTCCATGAAACCCAGTGAATCCAATCAGTTACTCAGACTACAAGCATGTCTTAAAGACAAAAACCTGGATGGCCATAAATTTTCTCTTTTTGAACACAGACAAAATGGGTTTTAGTTTTTGGACCTGAACATAAGAATACATTTTTCAGTCTTTCGCCCTCCTTGAATGGCATTAATCTGGCCTCCAGCTGTAGTGTTAAAAATCTTGGTGTTATTTTTGATCAGGACATGTCTTTTATCCCCCACATTAAAAATGTTACTAGAACTGCCTTCTTCCACCTTTGTAATGGCACTAAAATTAGAAACATCTAAAAATGATGCGGAAAAACTGGTCCATGCATTTGTCACGTCTAGACTGGACTATTGCAATGGTTTATTATCTGGGTGTCCAAATACTTCTTTAAAAAGTCTTCAGTTGATCCAAAATACTGCTGCCAGAGTCTTAACTGGAGTTAGTAGGAGAGGTCATATCTCTCCAGTTTTAGCTTCTCTCCACTGGCTCCCTATTAAGTCCAGAACTAAATTCAAAATTTACTTCTAACCTACAAAGCTCTCAACAACCTAGCTCCATCTTATATTACAGATCTTATTGTTCCATATTTTTCTAACAGAGCACTTCACTCTCAGATTGCAGGTTTACTTGCGGTTCCTAGAGTTTCCAAAAGCAGAATGGGAGGCAGATCTTTCAGTTAGCAGGCTCCTCTCTTGTGGAACCAACTTCCAGTTTCTGTCTGTAAGGCTGACACATTGTCCAGTTTTAAAACTGGGCTTAAGACTTTCCTTTTTGATAAATTCTATAGTTAGGACTGGCCTGTTATGCTGCTATAGTCTTAGACTACTGGAGGACAAATTGACCTCATTTCTTAAAATGAATAGATATAAATAAATGTGTGGCATGGAGGCTGCACAGCTGCAGAAAGAAAAGCTTTGCAGAGAGTGGTGAAGGCTGCACAGAAGTCTGTTGGTGTCACCCTCCCCACTATCACAGACATCTACACCTCCAGATGCAGGAAGAGGGCCACCTGCATCATGAAGGACCCCACTCGGGACCGCGAACACGGGTGAGGACGTCGCTCCATGAGCTAAAGTTAGGTTGTCCTTGAGTAGTTTTAACTGTTTGCGCAGCTGAAAGAGGACTTTAAGGTCTGGATTGGAATCCAGTTCGCCTATCGATGGAGTGTATTTGTCTGGGTCAGTCAGATACAGTATCATCAAGTTAATTGCAGGATCCAACTTCTGAAGTTGGATAATGTCTGGGTCAGTTGAAAATGATTTTTCATATTTTAAAAGAACTTGGCGAAGTTTGTCCCTTTCTTCATCAGATGTCAGAGCGTTGGCTTGGGCGACCACCTGTTCAATCTGTGATGAGACTGATAAGGGTTCTTGCTCTTTGGGGAGCTCCAACGAATCCCTTTCTGAGTCGTCGGACCTGTCTATGGGTAAGACACCATAGGTTTTAGGTCCTTGGTCGACGTCATCGGTTGAGAAAAGAACTATGGCCTGTGTTGGTTTTGTGAACCATACTGGCCCAGCTTCTTGACTCGGTACCAGGTTATCTGGGAGTCCTCCCAGAAATGGAATGCCTAGTTCAAAATCATGAAAATCAGTGGAAATCAACCATCCTAGCATAGTGTTTTTTGGGATCATCACCTCATCCGTGCCTGTGTTACACACATCAATAGATGTGGTCCTGGAGTCAAGGCTCACTTGGTTCGTGGCTTCCACGGACAGTCCCAAGTTGAAAAACGCAGGAGAAGGTTGAAAATATGCCTGTTTATGGCTAATAGCTTGTCCAGCTATGATGTGGATTCGCACCATTAGGTTAATCACCTGAGGTGGTACTGTGGTGGTTTGGTTGCTAGCAACCTGGCAGGCCTCTGGAATGGTCTGCCCAGCCTTAAGGTTTGCTGTGTCTAGCACAGGAGGATCCTTTGTGGCTGGTTTTAGGGACCACAGCACCTTGTTGATGGTGTCCACATGGACACCCAACCTTACCAAAATGTCAGAGCCTATGTAGGATGCATGTGGTAAGTTTTGGATCACGAGAAACGGGTGAACCAGTTCTCGTTGGTTCCAGTTCAGTTTTAGGTTAATGACTCCTTCAGCGGTCATTACCTGTGAACTATTGGGAACTAAGGGAAAGCGGAAAGCTTTTTTAATTAGTTCTAGACCCACGTGTTTGTGAACCAAGGTTTCATAGAAAGCTCGGTTAATTGCTGATTTATCTGTCCACAGAGACAGAACAGCATCGTTGGTGTGGGACCCTTGGATCTCTACACCTTTAACTACCAGTGGTAGGTAGTGTTCGGTGGACTCTGACTGCTCCAGCTCACAGAGGAGGCTGTCTTGTTGGGTCAGAGTTTGGACCACCGGGTGGGTCTCTTTGGTTTCACATGATTTCAAAGGAATACTCACCAGGCTCATGTCCTCGGCTGAGGAGTCCTTTGTGCCCTCCGCGGTACCTGCCGTTAAGCAGTCTGTGTTACAGACTGCCAATTCTATTGGCAGTGGTTTGCTCACCTTTGCCCACATAGTTTGATCACCATAATCTATAATTGCGTCGAAGTGATTTATAAAATCCTGGCCAACCAAAAATGGGAATGAGTCAACACTAGACACGTGTACCGGGTGGTATAGTGTCATTCTGCCAATCTGCATGTGAACCATTGCTATAGCTGTCAGGGTTGTCCTCTTCTCTGAGAGACCCTGCATTTCTATAGCACATTCTGTGAGAGGTATTATCCTGTCAGCACCGGCAGCGGCTGACCTCAGCTCCTCGAACAGTCTAGCTGACATAATTGTTATGTCCGCCCCACCGTCCAGAAGTGCTTCATGTGTGAGGACACCTTCGAGCGTTACTGACAGGTACGCCTTCTTGGCGACCCCCCTTCTGATAAAGTTACACAGAAACCTCTTAGGTTTTTTCTGACATTTCTTCACACGTTCAGCCTTGTCCGTGTAATCTTGGTTTGTCTGAACCGTCAGCACAGCAGTAGCTGTTTCTGAGTGTTCAGCTTGCGATGACTCGTCATCGTTTGTGTGTGAGTTTACCCCCCCTTCTTCCGATGAGGGGTTGTTGGAGGCAACAACAACAATGTCTTGGTGTGTTCCACCGACATCTGTGATGTTGTCTTTCGCGCCCTCAGATGTAATAGTGATTACATCACTGCATAGTGCTCCAGGTTGGTTTCCCGTGTCAGTGTGTTTCAAAGTTTCTAACAACCTGCGTAGTTTCTCTGTCTCTTCCGAGCTCAGAGGTGTAGGGCCTTGTTTCTGGAACCTTTGTGATTTTTTCGCCTCGGTTCGTTTCGTCCGAGGTGGGGGAGGGTTAGGTACGTCTTTTGGGGGTTCCTTTTCGGACTTCCCCTGATAATATGGGTCACCTTGGTTCCCATATCTTTGCGTCCTATGCACACCCCATTTACGATAATCACGTTCATCCTCTGAAAGAGGAGCTTTTTTGTCCCAGCGTGCACCTTCATGACGCGGTTTGTTAGTTTGAAAAGACTGCTTTTTCTCGCCTTTTTTAGGAGGAGGAGGCGATACACGCCGTCCTTCCAGTTCTAGCGAGTGGGGTTTAACCTTTACACCAGGAAACACCTCTATGGGCGTCTTAGCATGAGAACATGCCTCAAACACATTCACAGCACACTGTTTAATCTCATTGATGGATTTTTCTTTGAAATTAGCCATCATCTTTACTGACGTCTTAATGTCAGTGTGGAGATTTTTGCTGAAAACAAATTTAAAACCTTCTTCCTCCTCCATTCCGGTTTCATTTCTGTAACCAAAATAAGCTTGGAAGATTCTTTTGTAATAAACCTTTGGATGTTCATGCTTCCCTTGCGTGACCTTGTCAGCAGCTGGGAAACCAGCAGGTCCCGTGCAGGGGTCGTATTCCCTGATCAAAGCTTCACACAGAAGGTTGTAATCCCTTCTCGTGGCATCGGGTTGACGCTCGATGAAGGTGAACACCTCTCTGTCCGAAGTGAGCCTTATCAGACTGATTTTATCCTCAACCGTAGCATTAGGATAACCACTCAGTCTGAAATCAAGGTCATTTAGATACGCTTTTGTACCAGTAGAACCCATTGGGCCAGGTACAAAGCGTTGTACATATTTTGAGATTTTTTGCAAATCCGAAATTGAGAGCAAAGGCTGTATTATCGGTATCGTAGGAACCAAAATAGCACGTGGAGGTGTGTCTCTACACACATGTGGAGGTGGCAGAATGGGATTAAGAGCAGGAGGTGCACCAAAATTCTTCTGAGGTGATTGTGGGTGACCTGGACTCTGACCTTGGTCATCTTTGAGTTCCAGACAAGCTCGCCCCACGTCAGAAATCTTATTTGCTGCTGCAGCTAGTTTCTCCTCACAGGCTTTTAAGCGTTCCTGTGATGTTTGACATTCACTTTGTAAACGCACGCCTTGTTGGACTAACGCCTCCTTTTCCAATCTGCATTCGTTCAGAGCTTCTGATGTGAGCTGCAACTTTTGTTGTAGCGCATCGTTGTTTGAACACAGTGCTTGGTACGTAATCTCTCTTACCTTTATGTTCTCCTCATATGAGTGAGCTTGTAATGACAGCTGAGCTCGTGAGAGCTCTCTGTCACATTGTACCTCATTTGCACGGGTCTCCTGATCAAAGTTAGACTGTGCCATGTGTTCGAGGTACTCCTCTCTTTCGCTGTTGAACCTTATTGCAAGGTCATCAGCCTTGTTTACCACAGCATAGAATGATGCTTTCAATAAGAGCGCCAATTTAGCCAGCTTGTCATAGCTTGACTTTGTTCTGTCTGTAGAGGTCACACTCTCTGCAACCACCTTCAGCTCGTCCAATAACTCTTCTGAGTTCATGCTGTCCACCTGTTCACCATATGGATGTAAGGATTCTGTGAGCAGCGTCAACACTCCCTCTAACCAGTCCTTCATCTCACAAGGATCAAAATCCTTTTCTGACACACCTGCCATGGTTATTCACTGTTCAGCACTTATCTGGTTAAACAGTTGCCAACTTCAGATTATTTTAACAGGTAAATATTTGTATTCAAGTGTCATGTGAGTTTCACACACTTTTTAGCTCTGGGTTCACTCAACAGTACTGTGTAAGCCACTTCTTCAAATGAATGGGCACCTATTTTTAGGTTTTACCCCAATGCATGAATATTTTTAAGTAAATGCCTCTTTCTGGCAGTGTTACTTAATGTGCTTAAATCAAACAGATACAAGAACCAGGCCTCTCAGTGTTATTTACTTCTAAAGCACTTAACATTAAATAAACCTGCAATTTTTCTAAAAGTCTCACGGCAACTTTAGTTTTTAAACGCTTTTTAAGCAGTTTCATTTACCAGAATTTGCTATTTAAAACAGTTACTCATAAACCAGGTCGTGTTAACGAAAAGAAAATATGAGAGGAATTATCAGTCTCCTCTTTAAGGAAAACTGTTATACTCCTCTTTCAACAGCAGGTGGCGGTGTAAGCTTATTTATGCCAGCAGGAGTCTATGACAACTTCCTGTGGATCGTTCCGTTGACATCCGGTTGTTAGCCGTTAGCTTAATTAGCATCGGCCGAAAATCGGTCACATCAGCGTTTTCTGAACGGATTCAAAGCTTAAACGTGGCGTCGCTTTAACAAGCACGTCTATCTGCATGAACACATGAGTTTTGTGGGAACAGTGGCAGCTCCATTTAGCGATTTTAAACACAGTGGAGGCTT
Source organism: Nematolebias whitei (assembly GCF_014905685.2). Lineage (NCBI taxonomy): Eukaryota > Metazoa > Chordata > Actinopteri > Cyprinodontiformes > Rivulidae > Nematolebias > Nematolebias whitei. The sequence goes on from NC_056520.1 coordinate 24,801,110, forward strand.
CGGTTGAACCGAGACTCATTTCCGGGGTCACGTGACTGAATCAACCAATGATCAGAGCAGCAGCGGGGGTGGGTTTTATAACCTGACATCAGAGGAAGTGACGACAGACACGTCACTCGTCTCTCCAGCGAATCAGAGCTACCCAAACAGCGGTTTTCAACCAATCACTGCTCGTTATTCTAGCTAGCTGTTAGCTTTATCCTGAAAAGTCTGGTAAACTTTTTGTCCATTAACTTCTCAAAATGCACAGTTTCACTGTTACAGATGTAACGAAGCAATTTTAACAGTGGCCTGAGCCAGTGCCCAGTTTCAAAACAGCAGTTTATCCATTCAAAACACGACTCGTTCAAAAGAATCTGAACCGAGTCCGACAGCCGAAACGGGTCAGAACCCCCGTCCCTCTCTGCGACAGTTTAACAGAATAAAGCGTTTTACCACAAACCCAGCTTCAGTTACACAACAGATGTACAAATTTCAGTTTTTAAATGAACACATTGATATTACTTTCAGCTCTAAAACAGTGTTGTTCTTAGAACACCAACTTGTCCGAGCCGTTCTCTAGAACTGAACCACACAGCTGATAGATTAGAAAGCTGCACTTTTCATGCCAACATTCAGTTCACGTATTAACACAGACTCCATCACATTTAACTCACGCCTCTTCAAACATTCGTACGGCCACGAAATGTCCAAATGGCGGATATCGGGTCACGAGAAGCTCTTTAGAGACCTGTACCGGGCCACCAGAATGTAATGAAATAATACCTGTCTGATATTATACATAATTTAAACGGATTCTTTCATTTTTCTGGACTGAGTACTATCGTGCCTTGAATGATTAAATGTGGACGGAAACGTGTTTTATCTTTGACTCACCAACAACAGTGGGTCGTTTATTTAAAAACGATTTAAACACATCACACATTTACAATAATTGGCAGATTGATTACAATAACACAGCTTAATTAATGAGCTTTACAATGAGAAAATCATACGGCCATGATTTCCTCACCTGCAGCTTTTGAAACCAACAGACATTTCTGAAAATATCTGGATTAATTACTGGCAGATAGAAGAGTTTTAAAGATGGGAAAATGAAGTTTAAATGGAGAGAGGTGGGTGAGGGAATATGTCTATTATAACCAGAAACAACACGCTCCTTTGGACCCAGCTTAACCCACGGTACACTTCGCAGTTGAAGATCGACTCTTTACCTTTGCAGGCGATAGTTCGGCCTCGGTGTAGAGTTGCTTTTCAACGCTTTTCAGCGTCTCCGTAAGGATAGCAGAGACCTCAGGAGTCATGAGATCATCACTGAACAGACTTCCTCATTGTTCAGAGCTTTCGTCGGGTAGAGCCACAGCGAGACGTCGTGGCATCGACGGACTCTCGTCACTCCATTAGAAACTTCTCTGGAACTTGTTCTGCTCGGAACTTTGTTCTGCTTGGAACTAGGAAGTGTCGACCCTTTTAAAGAGGTCACTTCCGGTTCCTCTGAGAACTTCCTGATTGGTTGAAAGAACCAAAAGGGGTGTGATTTTAGTGACGTCAGAGGTTATTACAAGTCAGAAAAACAGCGGAATGTTTTTGGAACAGACGGAGAAATGTTTTTGAAACAGACAGAGAAATGTTTAGGCGAGATGGCAGAAAGCAGGTGCCAGTCTCCTTCTATCTATCTGAAAAAGTTAAACATGACATTTCGTTCCAATAAACATGTTTTTGACCGTTCCTTCACTTTTGACCGACTCACTACTTCTCATTTCAGACAGAAATCTAACTTTGCATAAGCAACTAAAAAATCATTGTTACTGTTTTACAGTTAATAAAATTGATTAGTTCACTACAACATCTAAAATGGTTTGAACTAAGACACTTTGATTATCAACATTTGTAAAATAGTAATGATAATAAAAAGAGAGTGTTCTTTCACTTGATTTTCAAGAAAGAAAGTCTCAGGATGGGTGAACCTGTATTTCTGGATTCAAATCAATGAAATGACAGTTTCTGAACCTCCTACTTTTAACACCATTCCGTCATCCCCACCCCCATCTCGGGTGGTAGGGGCAGACCTTCACCAATTTGCACCACCAACCACACAAGAGAGACCATTGATACTGTCTCTTTCAATGGCTGATTTGCAAAAAATCTCAAAATATGTACAACGCTTTGTACCTGGACCGATGGGTTCATCTGGAACAAAAGCGTATCTCAGAGATCTTGAGTTCAGATTGAGAGGTTATCCTAATGCTACGGTTGAGGATAAAATCAGTCTGATACGGCTCACTTCGGACAGAGAGGTGTTCACCTTCATCGAGCGTCTACCTGATGCAACGAGAAGGGATTACAACCTTCTGTGTGAAGCTTTGATCAGAGAGTACGACTCCTGCATGGGACCTGCTGGTTTCCCAGCTGCAGACAAGGTCACGCAGGGTAAAACTGAACATCCAAGAGTTTATTACAAAAGAATCTTCCAAGCTTATTTTGGTAACAGAAATGAAACCGGAATGGAGGAAGAGGAAGGTTTTAAGTTTGTTTTCAGCAAAAATCTCCACACTGATTTTAGGCGATCAGTACAAATGATGGCAAATTTCAGAGAAAAATCCATCAGTGAGATTAGACAGTGTGCTGTGAATGTGTTTGAGGCATGCCCTCATGCTAAGACGCCCATTGAAGTGTTTCCTAGTGTAAAGGTTAAACCCCTCCCTCTTGAACTGGAAGGACGACGTGCCTCGCCGCCTCCTCCTAAGAAAGTTGAGAGAAAACAGTCTTTTCAAACTAACAAACCACGTCCTGAAGGTGCACGCTGGGACAGAAAAGCTCCTCTTTCAGAGGATGACAGTGATTATCGAAAAAGGGGTGAGCGTAGGACGCAAAGATATGGGAATCCATATCATCAGGGGCAGTACGTAAGGGAACCCCCAAAGACGTACCTGACCGTCCCCCACCTCGGCCGAAACGAACCGAGGCGAAAAAATCACAAAAGTTCCAGAAACAAGGCCCTACACCTCTGAGCTCGGAAGAGACAGAGAAAATACGCAGGTTGTTAGAAACTTTGAAACACACTGACACGGGAACCCAACCAGGAGCACTATGCAGTAATGTAATCCCTATTACATCTGAGGGCGCGAATGACAACATTACAGATGTTGGTGGAACACATCAAGACATTGCTGTTGTTGCCTCGAACAACCCCTCATCAGAGGAAGGGGGGGTAAACACACACACAAACGATGACGAGTCATCGCAAGCTGAACACTCAGAAACAGCTACTGCTGTGCTGACGGTTCAGACAAACCAAGATTACACAGATAAGGCTGAACGCGTGAAGAAGCGTCAGAAAAAACCCAAAAGGTTTCTGTGTAACTTTATCAGAAGGGGGGTCGCCAAAAAGGCGTACCTGTCGGTAACACTCGAAGGTGTCCTCACACACGAAGCACTCTTGGACGGTGGGGCAGACATAACAATTATGTCAGCTAAACTGTTCGAGGAGCTGAGGACGGCCGCTGCCAGTGTTAACAGGATAATATCTCTCTCTGAATGTGCTATAGAAATGCAGGGTCTCTCAGAGGTGAAAACAACCCTGACAGCTATAGCAATGGTTCACATGCAGATTGGCGAAATGACACTGTACCACCCAGTACACGTGTCTCGTGTTGACTCATTCCCATTTTTGGTTGGCCAGGATTTTATAAATCGCTTCGACGCGATTATAGATTATGGTGATCAAACAATGTGGACAACAGTGAGCAAACCACTGCCAATAGATACGCCTCCGGAGTGTGACACAGACTGCCCAACAGCAGGTACCGCGGAAGGCGCACAGGACTCCTCAGCCGAGGACACGAGCCCGGTGAGTACTCCTCTGACATCATGTGAAACCAAAGAGACCCACCCAGTGGTCCAAACTCTGACCCAACAAGACAGCCTCCTCTGTGAGCTGGAGCAGTCAGAGTCCACCGAACACTACCTACCACTGGTAGTTAAAGGTGTAGAGATCCAAGGGTCCCACACCAACGATGCTGTTCTGTCTCTGTGGACAGATAAATCAGCAATTAACCGAGCTTTCTATGAAACCTTGGTTCACAAACACGTTGGCCTAGAACTAATTAAAAAAGCTTTCCGCGTTCCATTAGTTCCCAATAGTTCACAGGTAATGACCGCAGAAGGAGTCATTAACCTAAAACTGAACTGGAACCAACGAGAACTGGTTCACCCGTTTCTCGTTATCCAAAACTTACCACATGCATCCTACATAGGCTCTGACATTTTGGTAAGGTTAGGTGTCCACGTGGACACCATCAACAAGGTGCTGTGGTCCCTAAAACCAGCCACAGAGGATCCTCCTGTGCTAGACACAGCGAGCCTCAAGGCTGGGCAGACCATTCCAGAGGCCTGCCAAGTTGCTAGCAACCAAACCACCACAGTACCACCTCAGGTGATTAACCTAATGGTGCGAATCCACATCATAGCTGGACAAGCTATTAGCCATAAACAGGCATATTTTCAACCCTCTCCTGCATTTTTCAACTTGGGACTGTCCGTGGAAGCCACGAACCAGGTGAATCTTGACTCCAGGACCACATCTATTGCTGTGTGTAACACGGGCATGGATGAGGTGCTGATCCCAAAAAACACTATGCTAGGATGGTT
>NC_056520.1:24805859-24807446 GCF_014905685.2 Nematolebias whitei
TGATTTGACGCTCTATCACCTCGATCCGGAACAATGGGACGTGACTCTGGATGACTCAGAGTACCTGGTGAACATGTCTATAGACATAGATCCAGAAACTCTGGGAAGGATCCGTTTTGAAGGCACCCAAGTCGTCGACGTGGAACCAATAAACCGAGTTCTCAAGTCCCTCAGGTCCACAATTAAGAACCCGATCCAACCAATTACCTATGCGTGGTCAAGCGCGGACACGTTAATCATAGCCCTGCTAATGACGATAACCCTCGTATTGTGTGGGATACTCGCATCCCTGTTCCGGAGCCACACGTCACACCGAGTCGACCTGGATCGCCATGCAGCGCACCTCGATATGATTATGTCTCGCATATGCGGGTCTGCAAAGAAGCCACTCACACGGGACAGCGTGACTAAATCTGACAACCAGGGTGAGGTGAAGCAGTGAAACGATGTTTTTAGTTGCTTAGTCACTACTCTTGTCGGTGTTGAAACGTTGTTGAATTGGTTTTGGTTGTTTCTGAGGTAAGAATGAATCTTGTGTGTAGTTAAGTTAGAGACTAAGAGGCCTTTAACCATGCCAACATGCAGTTCATTCGTTAAATTGCAATCTTTGCGGAGTCAATGTATATTATTGCTACCTTAAGTACCATAATCTACATTGATCTCACAACGCTTAAGCCGAACCTACTCGAACAGTTCTATTCGGGGGGATAGCTAATTCTTTTTGATGAGTCTCGCCATAGACTTCCAAAACATTTATGGGGAAACCAAACACCCAATCTCAAGTCGTTCGTCTAAAAGACAACAGACAATTGAACCAAACTATATTTTACCATGTAAAGCTAACTTAAACCGAGTTAGAAATGGAAAAATAGTTTGGAACCCTTTTCTATAGGTATAAACCCCTGTAGGTACCCCTTTTCAGCATGTTCCACCCCTTAACTGGTAGTTGTAGCTGTTCCCAATCATAATAGCTTACACACCAGGTGCATATAGGTTAAGGCCTTATGTAAAATCCCCTTCATAAGCCCACCTTAAACCACATAATTGCATGTCACATTTGAACCAGAACGGCACCGACTGGACGTCGCCCAGAGACGACCTTCGCTGGAGGCGACCTGCAAACCTGACGTTGGTCTCCACTCTTCATCCAGTGGCCGCATCTTCAGTTCAATCCAAGGGTACCCCTCTGTATGCTGATTAATCAACACTTCCAATCGTTGTGGATTTACCGTTGTGGATTATATGACTTTTTCCAATGGATTACAGACTCTGTTTCCAAGGGGTTAAAGCATTGCTACAATGGAATTACCGAGACGTTATGGACTTATAATCAACACAATGGAATTGCCAAGAACATTGTGGAATTACCTTTAACTTTGTTTTCCTTGCTGGATTACTTTTGACTTTTGTTTTCCTTGCTGGATTACTCTTGACTCTTGTTTCTTTGCTGGATTACATCAAGCTTCAAGGACAATCGAAGGCGTAAGTTCATGTTTGGAATTCATCCCCATGGACGGGTGATGATTTCCAAAGGGGGGACTGTAGTGAACTTAACCTGATGTCAAAACTAAGCCTAAGGTCAAAACC
>NC_056520.1:24807546-24822340 GCF_014905685.2 Nematolebias whitei
GTCCCCCCTTTGGAAATCATCACCCGTCCATGGGGATGAATTCCAAAGGGGGGACTGTAGTGAACTTAACCTGATGTCAAAACTAAGCCTAAGGTCAAAACCCTTGACCTTAAGAACCTTGTGGGACAGAAACTGTCATTTCATTGATTTGAATCCAGAAATACAGGTTCACCCATCCTGAGACTTTCTTTCTTGAAAATCAAGTGAAAGAACACTCTCTTTTTATTATCATTACTATTTTACAAATGTTGATAATCAAAGTGTCTTAGTTCAAACCATTTTAGATGTTGCAGTGAACTAATCAATTTTATTAACTGTAAAACAGTAACATTGATTTTTTAGTTGCTTATGCAAAGTAGAATTCATGTTAAGGCCTGTTACAGATTTTTATGCATTTTCTGATTTCTGTCTTTGAATGAGCAAGTGTGCGTTTTCCAAGGTCAGGAGTCGAAGCAGACATGTGTTGGAACAACTGTTTTGTTTACATCCTCTCAGACGTCAACGGAGAAGTTGGCACCTGTTTCTAAAACTCGCCAAAACAAAACTCTCTCTGTCTCTGAGAACAGTTTAATCTGTTCCATAACAATTCTTGCTGTTTTCTGACTTCTAGTAACCTCTTACGTCACAAACCACATCCCTGTCTGGTTGTTTTTGACCAATCAGGGACAATCAAATATACCAGAAATAGAGCTCTTTAAAATGCCGGTACTTCCTAGTTCTCTCAGTTCGGTGAAGGGCGGAGAAGTTCTGTGAAGTCGTTTGGGAGAACAGAAGTCCAGCATGATAAGGCTCCTCCGAGTTGGATTATAACATCTTCCACCTCTGCGTGGAACTTCTGAAGGACTCCACTCATGTGAAGTCCACTTGCTGATGTGAGCTTGTGTCGGACGGAATCTCGTCACTACTTCGGACGAGTCACAGCCATCCTATGGAGACGCTGGACAGGTAGCGTTAACTGGACCTCCATATCTGCTGATTTATCTTCAGAAAGGTAATGAGTCAAGTTTCCTACCAAGCGTACCGAGGAAAAGCTGGGCTCGAATGAAGGGTGTCGGTTCTGGTCAACACTTCCCCTCACACACCATCTTTTACTCCCTTTAAACTTCATTTCCATCTTTAAATTCTTCTCTCAAGTAGAAATCCTTCCAGATAATTTAGAAATGTCTGTGTAAAGTGCTCATCCACCGCCGTGTGGATAATTGATCATAATTGTACAGTTTTCATAAATGTCTGTGGAGAAGCAACGGAAAATCATGGCCGTATGGTTTTCCTGGTTGTAAGGTTGATCGATTATGTTGTTATTTTCATATTTTGCCAAATTAATGTAAATGTTTGATGTTAAACTTTGATTCTGTAAAATAAATGACCGCATTCATTTTGATGGGTCAAAGATAAATGACGTCTCACGTTTACATTTCATTAAATTCAATGCACGTTTTATTCAGTCCAGAAAAATGAAGAATCCGTTTTAATTGATGAATATATCTCAGCATCTGTTCATCTACAATCAAAAATGCATCATTACTCTTGTAACAGACATTAACTTGATTTCTACTTTGAATGAGGATTAAAAATCATTAATACTGTTTCACAGTTGATTTAAAGTGAGTAGTTCACTTCAACATTTAAAATGGTTTGAACTAAACACAATTTTGATTATCAAGACATTTGTAAAATAGTAATGATAATAAAAAAGAGAGTGTTCTTTCAATTGATTAGTGCAGGATACAATTACAAAGTCTCTGGATGAGCTTAATTTGTATTTCTGGACTCAAATCAATGAAATAACAGTTCCTGTTCCAGGAAGGCCCTCAGGGTCAGGACCTGACCTGAGGCTTGGTTCACTACATAACAGACACTAACTAGCATGAACACGGAGCAGTTCAGGCCACCATCGCCACTCAATATAATAATCATATTCAATGGCAATCTGTCTGAGGCATGGTGCAGATGGGAGCAGCGGTTTCAGCTCTACCTGATAGCCACAGGTGCGTCTAAAAAAGATGAAGGGATTAAAATAGCCTTTCTTCTTCATACCATCGGCAAGGAGGCGCTAGAAGTCTACAATACGCTCACCATTACCCCAGCCGGAGATGCCCTCACAGTAGAGGAAGTCCTAAATGCGTTTAAAGCCTACTGTAGTACACAAAATATGTTGTTTTCGAACGCCATCAGTTTTGGTCTTACATGATGTCACCAGGAATCACGGTGGATAGATATGTCACAGAACTGCGTCAGAAGAGCAAGGACTGCGAGTTTGGTCAAAACGTGGATGATGTGATCAGAGATAAACTGGTGTTCAGCATAAATGACATAAGCCTGAAAGAGAGATTACTTTGTGACAAAGAGCTCACTCTAAACAAGGCTATTGAAACCTGTAGGTCTACAGAAGTGGCTAAATCACAGATCCAGGCAATGCAATCAGTTCCAGCAGTTCATGACGCTCCGATAGATGTGTTAAAAAAAAGCATCTAGATACACACAACAGGGCCAAAGCAGAAACAAATTCACCAGCAAACAGTTTGCACAAAATGTGGAAATAAACACGAGCCAAGGCAATGTCCAGCATATGGGGCAACGTGTCACAAATGTGGAAAAAATAACCACTTCTCAAAGGTATGCAGATCAAGTATTGAAAACAACACCACCTATAAGAAAACAAAGACTGAATAACTTGGAGGCTAACATGGACACTTTATATATATGAATGGTGTACAGTGACTATGAAGAAAAGAAAAAGTGAAAACTCACAAAAGTGAGGTAGAAAGTTGGACAGAAACAGCTACAATAAGAAGTGTGCCCATCACTTTTAAGCTTGACACAGGCGCAGATGCCAATGTGCTTCCTGCATGCAGATACCACAAATTACCAGGTCCCATTCAATTACAGCCCACAAAAACTGTACTAATAGCTTTTCGTGGTGCTCGTATACAGGCAGATGGGGTTGTCTCTCTCGAGTGTAAAACCACCAAGACCAGTGCCATGCTCAGCTTTCTTGTGTCCACCCAAGCAGACAAGGCGATCCTGGGAGGACAGGTCTGTGAGGAGCTGTAGCTGGTGAGGAGAGTCAACACGCTCAAAGCCAAGTCACAGAAACTGATTAAACCACCAGCCACCAAAGAAGAACTGGTGGAAAGATATGTGGAGTTGTTCACAGTGTAGTGAACTAGACCTCCGACCTCAATCTGTCTCTGAGGACCTTCAGGGGACAGGAACTGTTATTTCATTGATTTGAATCCAGAAATACAAATTATCTCATCAAGAGACTATTTAATTGTATCCTGAATTAATCAATTGAAAGAACACTCTTCTTTTTACATTATCATTACCATTTTACAATATCTTGATAATCAAAAGTGTGTTTAGTTCATACCATTTCTAAATGTTGAAGTGAACCACTCATTTAAATCAACTGTGAAACAGTATTAATGATTTTTAAACCTCATTAGACTTTGATCATACAGTTAAATGTCTATTTACGTAGTAAGTGTGCATTTAGTCTTCTGTCTGAATGAGGAGTAGTGGATGTCGGTCGAAAGTCAGAGACAAGTTATTAGAACGAAGTGTCTTGTTTTTAAAACTCGCAGACAGTAAATAAGAACTGCTGGCACCTGCATCCTCTCATTTCTTAAAAACATTTCTCCGTCTGTACTAACCGTTCTTAAAACATTCCTGCTGTTTCCTGACTTCTAGTGACCCTCTGACATCACTAGAATTACACCCCTGCTGGTTGTTTCAACCAATCAGGAAGTACCACGTAACAGGAAGTGGATACCCTATAAAAGGCAACACTTCTTGGAACTATTCAGTCTTAGTCTTCTTCAAAGTCTTAGGCTTAGTCTTCACGAGTCTTGGTCTTCACGAGGCTTAGTCTTAGTCGTCTTTGGAGTCTTCGCAGTCTTTTCCAGTCTTGCTGGAACTTTCAGTCGAAGATGAGACTCAATTAAGTAGCGGATGGATTTGATGATGTGCCAAGGGTCTCTCCATTCCAGCGTAGTCACAGCCTTCCTCGGCTGTGACTCAACCCGAGCATTAAAAGCCCAACTTCTAAGGAAGCTTATTCGATTGAACCGAGTACTTCGTCACGATTTCTGATGACCCCAGCTGCTCTAACCGGAGACGCTGAAAAGGGAGCGTACCAATGGACTTCTGTTCCGGAGTGGATGCATCCTCTGTTAAGGTAACAAAGTCGGTGCATGTCCTGAAGTGTACCGGAGGGCTGAGCTGGATGTCGGAGGAAGGGTGCCATGTTCTGTACACATAACTTTCATCCTTAAATCTAAACTTACTCCTTAAATCTATTCCTCCTCTCTTAAACTTCTCTATTCGCCAGTAAATCAAGCTAGATGCCTTCAGAGATGAATCAGTCTCAATCAGTAATGTTCTGTTGTCTTGTTTAGTAAAGCGTGCCAAGTTTATTAATCAGAAACAGATCAGCAAATCAATGTGTACATGTTTTGATGTTAAATTTTGATTCTGTTAAATAAATGACTGCATATATTCTGATGGGTCAAAGAAAAAATGGCGTCTCATGTCACTGATTAAACACTCCACTCACAAGTTATCTTGGTCACATAACAGAAATTTAACTCGAAAAAGAAAATAATCTGTTGTAATTAAACAATATTCTTTGTGCTTGAACTAGCTTTAAGAATAATTAATTAGTAGTAAAGCTAACAGCTACATCACTACAACAGGTTTGGGTGAGTTTCCTGGAGTTCACCACATACACATCGACCCGAATGTGACACCTGCCATTCATGCATGCAGAAATGTGCCTCTTTCCATATTGGACTCACTTAAAAAAACCTACAAGACTTACAGGACAAAAACGTAATAACACCTGTCAATGAGCCCACAGAATGGGTGAATAGTCTTGTCGCTACGCAGAAGAAGAACGGTACACTAAGGGTGTGTTTGGACCCTTGTGACCTGAACCAAGCAATTAAAGTCAGAGTCAGAGTTTCTTTATTGTCATTCGCACCTCATGTGGTACATGTGGTGGAGCGAAATTATGTACACAAGGTCCCAGTTACATCCAACAATAAAATGTATAAGAAAAACAGTAATAACATCTAAGATATGAACTAAGAAAAACATCAACTAAATATACACTAAGCACTCATAACATAAAACATTGAACATCAGCACAAACATGAACATGAGTCTGTGAGCAGATGTGCACGCATGAACACATCAACATTGAAACAGATCAGCAGCAACATGAAACAGATCAGCATGAACATGATATGGTTTTTCACAGTGATTATTCTAGTTAGAGATTAATGAGTCTAACAGCCTCAGGGTAGAAGCTGTTCCTCAGTCTAGTGGTTCTACACTTAATGCTCCTTAACCTCCTTCCTGAGGGGAGTGGGGCAAAAAGTGTGTGTGCTGGGTGAGTGGGGTCCTTCATGATGCAGGTGGCCCTCTTCCTGCATCTGGAGGTGTAGATGTCTGTGATGGTGGGGAGGCTGATTCCGACAGACTTCTGTGCAGCCTTCACCACTCTCTGCAAAGCTTTTCTTTCTGCAGCTGTGCAGCCTCCATGTCACACGTTGATGCTGGAGCACAGGATGCTCTCCACTGCACACCTGTAGAAGGAGGTGAGGACTGAGCTTCCCAGACCAGCTCGCCTCAGCCGTCTGAGGAAGTAGAGTCTCTGATGAGCTTTCTTGATCAGGTTGGTGGTGTTGTTGCTCCAGCTGAGGTTGTCATTCATGTGTACACCCAAGTACTTGTAGCTGGAGACCACTTCCACCGCAGATCCTCTTATGTTCAGTGGGGTGTAGATGTTTTTGTTCCTTCTGAAGTCCACAATCATCTCCTTTGTCTTCTTCACATTGATGTGAAGGTTATTCTCTTTGCACCAGCTCTCCAGGTGTTCCACCTCTTGCCTGTAGCTGGACTCATCATTATTTGTGATGCATCCCACCACCGCTGTATCATCTGTATCATCTGTATCATCTTAGGCCCTGTACACACGTAGCCGGATATCAGGAAAACCGAATAGTTTATCATGCGGTGTGGCCTTTCATCCACACGTGAACTCCGGTTGATGTAACTATAAACGAATAATAACAAAAACTCCGACCAAAGTGGAGATTTGAGAAATCTCCTCTTTCGGGTTTGCGTGTGGACTTTCGGAACCGGAGATATGCGCATTATGTCTGCGACAGATGGTGCAGCGCGGCGCTGACGTCACATGTGCGACAATTGTTTTTGTTTGCCCATTCATTCGGAGGGAAAATGACTGCGTTTAGGGAAGTACTAATTGTAACGCTGGTTCAGGCAATTTTTGCTTGCTTGTTTTTACAAGCACAACTGCTCCAACAGATGGAATTACAAAGGAGAAAAAGCGCTTGGCGTTCAGCTCTTTTACAGCAACTATCCCTACCGATACGGAGGCACAATACCGCCATTCAGCGTCGCCGTCGCCGGTTTTGGATCAGACCTGGACGCACTGCTGGCTGGTGGGAAAACTTTGAGAAGGAAATTGTTCTCCCACAGGAATGGCGTGAGAACTTCAGAATGTCACGGTCGTCATTACTGTCGCTCTCGGAGTTACTCCTTCCTTACATTCAAGGGAAGAGTACTGTAATGCGATCTCCAGTCTGTGTGGTCAAAAAAGTTGCATGCACGCTATATTATTTGGCTGACGAGGGAAGACTGCGTAAAACGGCCATTGCATTTGGCTTATCAAGACAGGTAGTCTCAAACATAATTAGAGAGGTGTGTAAGGCTATAACTGTGTACTTGGGACCATCTTACATAAAAATGCCAACAACAGAGACTGCTGTGCGTGCTCTTGTTGAGGGATTTGAGCAGGCTTATGGTCTCCCTCAGTGCCTTGGAGCTGTGGATGGGACTCATGTGGAGATAAAGCAGCCATCAGCTAATTCTACAGAGTACCTAAATAGGAAGGGGAGGTTTTCTCTGAACATACAAGCCACCTGTGATTACAAGTACAGCTTTATTGATGTAGTTGTGAAATGGCCAGGGAGTGTGCATGATGCCAGAGTTTTTGCTAACTCCACAATAAACACAAATCTGAAAAACATGAAGATTCCCCCCTGTCCAAGACAAATTGTGGAGAACGAAGACGCTATACCCATTTACATACTGGGTGACCCTGCATACCCACTTCTACCTTACCTGATGAAAGAATATGCTAACGGAGGAAGCAATGTTCAGGAGCAGTACTTTGGACTTTCGTTGTGCCGAGCTAGAATGGTGATTGAATGTGCGTTTGGAAGACTAAAAGCCCGATTTGGAGCCCTGAGGAGAGCCATGGACATCAATATGAATGATCTTCCATTTGTTATATATGCATGTTTTGTGTTGCACAATTTTTGTGAGGCATCAAAAGACACTGTGGATGAAAACAGAATAACTGAAGCTATTCAACATGACAGGAACAATCAACCGGACACATAGCCAGTGGTCAGAGGAGACAGCTTGGCAGCAGAAGGAAAGCGGGTCAGGAGAGTCCTCACTCAGTGTCTGGATCCATAAACACAAAAACCTGTGAACTATTTAGCAGACTGCATTGTTTTTTCATAAAAAAATGTTATAGTTAGCACCATGTATGTTAGAGAATTTTTAAATTGTTTTGTGCAATGTTATTGCATTTCATTCTATTAATGCATGAAAAGCTACCACCCAGGATTTAGATACATTATATAATAGTTTGTAGCTCATTAGACAGCCTTTTAAGTGAAATGATTTTACTTTTCTCTCTCAAAATTGGACCTGTAGTGTATTAAATAGTGCTGCCAATACTTTCTGATGAACATGACTGTATTTGTAACTGATAAATGTCATATTCACAAAAATTCACATAAAGAAACTTGCTTTTAAAATGTTTGTCAATTTATTCAAACGAACACACTTAACATGTTCTTATTTTGTGTTTCATTTATGAACAGATCAGATTATAACAGATCTACAACAGATAAAGCTTTTTAAACATGGGAGAAAAGCAGCACAGTTACTGTACACTTTTAAATCAGTGATGCCCAAGTCCATAACTTGGGAGCTACCACAGGTACATTTCAGCTGCATTTTCTTCAACAAACCAGTATGAAATAGCTGATTTCAATCATCAGTATGTATTTGATAGTGGTGTTTTGGAGAAATAAATACATCTAAGTAGCAGTAGCTCCCAAGGACTGGACTAGATCACCACTCTTATAAAGATTCACGTAACAAAAATGTAAATAGTTAAAGTATTGTGCAATTGCTACATTTTAAGCTTTTCACAGTATGTATAAAAAGATAGCAAACAGAAAAAAAAACACTGTCAGAGTAAATAACACTGTGATTAACAACCTGACATGTGTGCAACCTTGTGCAAAAGTGGAACTTGTATATACTTAACTGTACCAGACTTGCTTCGATGTATAAAACAGTACTCTACTGGTCACTAAAAAGGGCCTGACTGAATGAAAATTGGTCAGTGGCTTCAGCAGGTGTGTGGAACACAGCTTCAGTGTTCATAGTGTTTCCTGGTCTTGTGTTTTGACGTGTTCTGTCAGAAGTGGAGTTGTTTGGGTATGGGTAATTTGCTGAGTTTTGGTGGACAGAATGGTGGGCCATTGTGTGCAAATACATCGGACCTCTTGGCTCATATGGCATGTAGTGTGGAGGTTGTGCAGGTGTATGAATGACCTGTTTCAGAAGAGAAAACCCATCAACAATCGATGTGGTAAGTCTTTCCAGTGTATTGGACATTTTTGAATAGTTTTCGGATGCTTTTTGTTCTGATGTCTCAATGATTTCCACCAGTCTCTTTTTCACACGCTGGTCTTCCTCAAGAGCATTCAGCCACTGGGTCTCAGCAGGCAGCTTTCTCCTCAGACGGTCGTGTCTGTGTCCTTTTAGTTTTGCCTTCAAAAGAGAAATGAAAATCATCACAATTAAACATAAAAAAGTAAACCTGGATCATGTTGATGTTGTACTTTTCACATCACTTCTACATAACAATATGTAATAACAGCGTATCCAATGTTTGCTATATGTCTTAAAGTGTATTTTGTACCCACCACCCCATCAAACTAATGAATATGTAGGCCTAACATAATATGAGATGAGTAAGAGCATGATGGTGTCATTTCTTTTTTGCAATAATAATAAAAATAAATCAGCAACCCGTACACAGTAAAATATAAAAAACATCACATTCCAGCCTCCACTACACACCTCAACTCTTGCATCATTTTTAACACACATATTGCCTTAACTGTATTTTTAATAGCAACACAATTCAACAAACCTGTTCCGTGAATTATAGTACATCCAACAGATGAACATTTACAGCAAAAGTACTTTTATTTATGAGGAATGGACAGAAAAATATACGTACATCAAGCAGGTCTCTCCTCTCCTTTGAAGTAGGACCCACACTGCTTTCATTATCAGACCCTGTTTCTGCTACATCCATGGTAGTGGAGGAAGAAGATGTGGATGGTGAGGGTAGGGTCCGAGAATGATCCAGGTCAGCTGTTTCAATACCGGAGGATATGGTAGTACTAGCTGGAGAGCCACCCCAGATTTGTTCGCACAGTTCGAAGTACAGAAGAACCACTCGACCGTGTCCACTCCTGCGTCCTGTATCAACAGCATGGCGATATTTACCTCGGACTGCTTTCATTTTTGTTGTTAAATTCCCGCGCGTGATGTCGGCATGTGAATGGGGAAACTCGTCGGAGGACTCCGTTGGGTAATGCTCTAAAAAAAGCGCTAAAATATCAACATACTTGTTCTGACAGGATTCCCAGTCAACATTTTCCTGAGTTTTATTAACTTTGTACTCCAACACGGTATTTAATAGTAGTTCAACCTCGCGGTCTGTCCACACAAACGAACCTCCAGGCGCCATGATTCAATACTAACAGGAAGTTGTGGTTGCTTTGAAGGGTTGTGATTGGCTGATATACGTTTCACCTTTGCACTACACTGCCTCCTATGGGTTGGGCATATTCTTTACAACGCTCTGTGGTGAACATCACCGGGTTCATGTAGACGATCATTTTCTCTATCCGAACATGTATGTACGGCGATATTTTTTTGCGCAGATATTCGTTTTTTCAAACACCAGGCTACGTGTGTACAGGGCCTTAACCTCCATCAATTAAGCACCAGCATTACTCCATTCCCACACATGAGGATGTCTGCAGCAGGCTAGCAGGAAAATCTGTCTTCACCATCTTAGATGAAAAGGATGGGTACTGGCAGATCAAGCTGGATGAGTCATCTTCAAAGCTATGCACCTTCAACACACCGTGGGGTCGGTATCGCTTCCTCTGGCTTCCATTTGGGATTAAATCAGCCAGCAAAGTGTTTCAGCAATTCAATTCAATTCAGTTTATTTATATACCGCCAAATCACAACAAAGTTGTCTCAGGGCACTTTACAGAAACATTCACATACATAAAAGCCAATTGGTAGTTCTCTATCCTCGGAATCCAGCAGACAAGTTGACAAGCAAAAGAACTGTGATGCATTTGGTGACATTCCTGGTGTGTTCATCATAGCAAATGACATGATCATTGCAGCAGAATCAGAATTTGAACATGATGAAATCTTACAGAAGGTTATGGAGAGAGCTAAAACAACAAATGTGAAGTTTAATAAGGACAAGATCCAGTTCAAAGTGGACACTGTAAAATACATGGGGCACATGATCACTGATGCAGGTCAAAAAGCTGATAACACAAAGATCAAAGCTATAGTTGACATGCCTACCCCAGAAGACAAACAAGGTCTCCAATGCCTACTAGGAATGACAAAGTTCCTAGCACAGTACATACCAAATGAGGCATCACTCACTGAAACCTCTAAGACAACTACTCAAAAAGGACACTGTGTGGCAGTGGCAATCACACCACGATGAAGCACTACGGACACTCAAAGCTGCCCTCACACAAGCACCAGATCTGAGATTTTATGACCATAAACAACTACTGATGCTGCAAGCTGACTCTTCAAAAGATGGACTGGGAGCATGCTTGCTTCAAGGAGGTCACCCTGTGTGCTACGCATCACGAGCGCTCACGGACACTGAAAAGAGGTATGCACAAATGGAGAAGGAGTTACTAGCCATTGTGTTTGCTGCTAAGAGATTCCATCAATATGTTTACGGGAGACCAGTGACAGTCCAGTCAGATCACAAACCTCTTGAGGTGATCATGCGCAAACCACTCTGCAAAGCACCAGCGAGTCTGCAAGGAATGCTCCTTCAACTGCAGAGGTATGATCTCACTGTTACATATATGCCGGGTAAGCACATGTACATCGCTGGTGCCCTCTCCCGAGCCATAACAAACAGTGACAATGACAAAGCTAATGAGAATCCTTGTGATGAGCGGGTTGTATAGTTGAAAACAGCAGTAGCAGCAGACAAAGTGCTACAAGTGGTGTGTGAAAGAGTCATGAAAGGATGGCCCACAAAAAGTAAAAGTTTGGACAGAGCACTACACAGCTACTGGCCAATGCGACACAATATCAGCATCCATAAGGGCATTGTTATGGTTGGGGACAAGATAGTGATTCCACAAAACTTTAGAAACGTGATCTTAGAAAAGTTGCACCTTGCTCATCAGGGAGTACAAAGCACTAAAGTCAAAGCACGCAAAGTACTGTATTGGCCAGGAATGTCACGTGATGTACAGGCTATGGTTGAAAAATGTGCACAGTGCCAGCAAATGCAACCAAGACCAAGTGGAACCACTTGTCCCACATTCAATCCCAGACCTACCATGGATGAAAATTGGAGCGGACATTTTTGACCTAAACGGTCAATCATATTTGTTGTTAGTGGACTATCTGACCAAATATCCTGAGGTCAGAATGTATTTCTGTTCTGGAAAAAGAGGGATGTGTTGTATTGCACTGACAACACATGTTGTGATGACTGTGACCACTAGGTGGTGCATCCGTTGTACGGTTGTTATTGTACACTGAGTTGAGAATAAGGTGGAGAAGGCTGCTGTTGGGCCTTGAGCACGAAGTCTCAGTCTTTCCTCATAAGCTACTCAAATATACATGCAACCCACAGCAGATAGAGTATAAAGCCACAACACCATGAACACAACTGTCTTACTTTCCGATGAGCAGTGGGTGCTGCCGTGGGCTCCCCACTGGTCCCAATACACTGACAGATGGCTCAGTTTGGACACAGTGTCCCTCCCAGCTGCAGTCAAATATTCATTCTACTGCAACCAGATCCTGAATGAATCATGCTGGTGCAAAGCTGCTGCTGACTGATCCATGGTGGGATGTAAATGTAAACGTCTGAAGCTCTCGACCTCGACCTTTCTAAAGCCCCTTATCCACGGGTCTTTTTGGTACTCCTATGTAACTAGTTGTGGCCGATTGCGGGTTTTATCAACAATGCCTCTAGTGGTGGAACCCACCCCATTTTTGGGACCTAAATCACTGAGGTCCCAGGTCTGGTTCTTTTAGGGTCTAGTTGTGACATCAGCGCACTGTAGGTCACTGATTGGTCAGGGGGCGTATTCATTGGTGGAGGGCGGAGATTCAGTCTTCCACCGGAAATCACAATCCACCATTTTCTTTTTCACCCGCATAACAGACAACAAGAAATCGGAGGAGCTTATTTTGGAATATTTTATAAGGTAAAACAAATAATCATGGCACAACCGTGGTCGAATGCTGAAGTTCAGGCATTTCTCTGTTTGCTGGCCGATGAACAAGTGCAGCGCGAGCTAGATGGAACGAAACGAAATGAAAAGATTTTTCAAGAGGTGTCTGCGCAGATGGCGGTGCAGGGCTTCCATCGCACACCAAAGCAAAGAGGAAAGCTTAAAAAACTAATAGTTGATGGTGAGTGTATTTTATTTACTTTAAGCATATTTCCTTTTCCTCATGCAACCGTTTCTTTGCGTTTTCTGAAAGTACTCTGAACAAACGAGGCTGACGCGGTTACGTCGTTATTAGTTAGCATCATTGCTAACTGTACTCTGTTGCTGTTTTTCCACTCTTATTTTGATGCAGAAAGTCCCACTGAACATGAAGGTTCGCCAGATTCTGCTTTTGACTGTCCAATCCTCCCCGCTTCTGACCCTTCCCGACCACACCAGCTCCGAGTACATGCATGCCACCGGGCACATCCACGCCACCGGGCAACACGCAGCAGAGCGGCACCAAACAGCACCCGTTACTAGGTAAGAAGCAACAATCGTGTTTAACATCACATTGATCATGTTGATATGAATGTTGTTTTGTTTTTGTTGTAAAACACCTTGCATGTATTCAAACTACTTGTTTATTCAGTTGTAATGGATAACTGTTAAATTTAGTTATTCATTTATTACTTAAACTTTCATTTATGAAGTTTATTATTGAAATTATACAGGGTGTAGTGATTTTTGTTCAGATTAACGATGCTCTGTTCTTTTTCTAAATTAGCACAAACCGTTGTAAATGACTACATGTAGTTTATTTATGCCCACCTGCTTACTATCATTAAAGTACTAGACTGCTTTATGAACAGAATCATTTCTGATCTTGTGAACAAACACCTTTTGAAATTAGCAGGAACTTTAATGTAAATAATTTATTTAAAAACTCTACCTGTACTTCATCATCTAACAGCCATTTTCTTGTGTGTTATTCCTAGGCAATAGAAAGCGCAGATCAACAAGTGCAGCAGAGAGCTTTGTTTCTGCACATACAGAACAAGAGGCGATGAACTGGAAGCAGAGAGAGGAACACTTCCATTTTATTTGTGAGGATGCCAAAAAAGCAAGGCAAGAAGAAGCTGCAGCAGCGAGGAAGCAGGAGAAGGCAATTAGGAGGGAGGAGATGGCCTTGAGGAGAGAGGAAGCAGATGTTCGCAGAGAGGAAGCAGCACAGCGAAGGCAGGAGGCTGAACAGAGTGCTGCTTTCAATCAGGCACTCCTTGGGGTGCTGGAATCCATTGCCCGTTCCATGGCAAACAGACATGTTTAAAAATATTTAGAGTAGATCATAGTTGATCTATAGAAATGTAGATCCTGCAAGGTAAGCCCACAAATAGCCAAACGTAGCTTGTTAAGTTTGCATATATAATTAGTGTATAATTGTTTTTTTTTGTACAGGTCTTTATTTCTAATAAAAGAAACATTTTCAAGTCTTGAGCTTCCATCTGATCATCAAAAGTGAAGTGCTTACAGTGTTTTTTTTACGTCAATAGTGTAGATAAGTGAAGTAATTGTTTTTTACCTGTAACAATGCTGGTGAAGATTCTCAGTTATCCTTGACACGGCAAATCCCCCCCAAAACAGATAAAAACAAAACCACAGGACTTTTTTTAAAACTCCAAAAAGTCCAGTATTTTTATTTATGCATTTTTTTTGGTTTTATCTGTAATGAGTACTGAAAAACGTAACCATAATACAGAATGTCCATGTGTTGTAAATGAACATTGCAGTGGAGTTAAAAAGGTGTAGGACTTGTGTAATCTACGTTTACAATCCTCCTCATTCAGGAGGTTTTCAGTCATTGCATGTCAAACACCTCGGCCATGATGTCCATCCTGTGGATCCAGCAGCTTCTGCATCTTTTTCACCCAAGGTCAAAAATTCTCTCCACGACTTTCACTGTGGTACAAAGGAGCACTAACTTAATATTACTTAACAGCACTTCAATCATGAAGATAATTTGCGACAGCTTAATTTAAAGAGCTGCGTGGTAAACATAAGCTCTGAAAGAGTTGTTAAATATCAAATCAAATGTAGGTTATTATGTAATGTACGTAATTATATATATATATATATATATATATATATATATA
>NC_056520.1:24822440-24835649 GCF_014905685.2 Nematolebias whitei
ACAAGTTAGGAGTCATCAGGACTCTGTATCACAGAGCAGACAGCGTCCCCACTAGCTCAGGAGCCAGGCAGAAGGAGAAATCCCACACAAGACAGGCTCTAGAGCAATGTGGATATCCTAACTGGGCCTTCCTGAAAGCAGAGAAGAAACCCAAACAGGACTCCAGTCAGCCAACAGGTGAAAAGGAGGAACCCAGACCCAGACCAGTGGTCATTCCATATGTTGAGGGAGTATCAGAGAAACTGAGACGTTTATTTTCTAAACATAACGTCCCAGTGGCTTTTAAACCCCAAAATACATTACGGCAAAGACTGGTTCATCCCAAAGATCCAGTCCCCCGGCACAAACAGAGTAATGTTGTGTATGCTGTTCAGTGTCAGGAGGGCTGTGATCAGTCTTACATCAGGGAAACAAAACAGCCACTGGCCAAAAGGATGGCCCAGCACAGAAGATCAACATCATCAGGCCAGGACTCTGCGGTCTACACTCATCTCCAGGCCAGCGGTCACTCTTTCAGGGATGAAGATGTGCACATCCTGGACAGAGAGGAACGATGGTTTGAGAGAGGAGTAAAGGAGGCCATCTTTGTGAAAAGAAATCGTCCATCATTAAACAGGGGTGGAGGCCTACGTGTTCAATTGTCCCCCTCTTACAATGCTGTGATTGCTAGTATCAATCAGCCCTCTGTGAATAGTAAACAGCCATCAGTGTGCTAATGATCCATTGTTAGGCTGATGGTCCTTCTTGAGCATGTGATCAGCTGGTTTTGGTTGTCAGCAGCAAAACTGGTTGATCCACTCTGATAAGGTGCTATTTAAGAGACTGAGCTGAATACAGCACCTCAGACTGAGGAAGTCTCTTGGATGAGAGACGAAATGTTTCTATATTTTTTTGCTTTTTTTTTTTTTTTTTTAATGTCCAGAGGACCAGATTGAACTTTTTTGGATATCCCTTGTGTTGTGCTGCTATAGGCTTAGACTGCTGGAGGACAAACTGACCACAATTTTCACTCTACTACCATCTTTACTTACTCTGCTCAACCTGTTTTGTATTTGTAATTTTTTTTTTTTATTCTTAACCTGTGCTTTTTTGTCTTTCAGATACACCTGGACCTATACCTGGACCTACCATTCTGTGTTCGTTTGTCTCTCCTTCCTGTCCTCTCAACCAGCCTGTCAAAGCAGATGGCCGCTTGTCCTGAGCCTGGTTCTGCTGGAGGTTTCTTCCTTTTAAAAGGGAGTTTTTCCTTTCCACTGTTGCCACTGTGCTTGCTCAGGATGGGAGACTGCAACAAAGCCAAGATTCAACTTGTCTGCTGGATTCCTTAGGATTTAGCAAAAAGGAAAGTCTTAGCCTAGTTTTAAAACTGGATAATGTGTCAGCCTCACGGACAGAGATTGGAAGTTGGTTCCACAAGAGAGGAGCCTGATAACTGAAAGATCTGCCTCCCATTCTGTTTTTGTACATTCTAGGAACCACAAGTAAACCTGCAGTCTTAGAGCGAAGTGCTCCGTTAGGAAAATATGGAACAATAAGATCTGTAATATAAGATGGAGCCAGGTTGTTGAGAGCTTTGTAGGTTAGAAGTAAGATTTTGAATTCTATTCTTGATTTGACAGGGAGCCAATGGAGTGAAGCTAAAACTGGAGAAATTTGATCTCTCCTACTAACTGCGGTTAAGAATCTGGCAGCAGCATAATGACCTGACTGAAAATTGTTGGATTGTAAACCTGGATTATTGAGCATGGACTTTGTTGGTTTTGAACCAGTTTGACATGACTGTCAACGAGGAAGAGGGCCGGCACCAGAGGAGGGGGCGTGTAAAAGAGACCAGCTTAGCACCAACCTAACTGGTTTGTTCCACTTTGGAGTAAGCTGTTTGGGGGAAGAATCAGTTTTGTGTTGTGTGTTTCCTTGACTGATGAAGCCTTCTGAATGGAAGGTGAAACGTTTCAGTACAAAGAAACTGTCCAGATGACCTGACTGAAAATTGTTGGATTGTATACCTGGATTATTGCGCATGGACTTTATTTATTTACAAAAACAGTTTTGAATCAGTTCTCTAATAGATCTAACTCTGTATACCCAATATTTTCTGGCTCATAATTAGAAATTGTCATTTGTGTTTTTTAAAGCAAACACTTATATTCATAAAAATGCAAGCTAATCAATTAATTGTGACACTTCTTACAATTATCTCTCCAAAGACATTTTTTTTATCTTGCCCTTGCTTTTTCAAAAATGATCTTGCATTTTAAAATTTCTTTGAATGCTCTTCATGCACAGACACAGAATAATATGACACCCATCATCATACGTAGATTCCAGATTTATTTGTTAATTCTTAAATCGCGGGAATAACTTTTCTTTACAAGTTCAATTGCACAAGAGCACCAACATTCAGTACCGACACAAATATTAGAAAATTGTACAATTTTATTTTGTATGTTTGTTTTTTTTGTTACAAATTAAAAATTGTTTTTGTTTTGGCAGCTTTTTATCAATTTGAATGTATTGTGTATTTTACTAAAAATATTGATCAAGCAACTGTAAATATTATCTACACTGTAAAAAAAAGATTATCTTGACTGACATAAATATCCAGTTTGTTTAGCTCTGCTGAAAGTTACAATTTAAACAAAATTCAAACAAGAACATGGAGATTTTTTAGGGTGATTTTCTCTACTTTCCAATTATCGTTAGCATGGCGCTGCTTTTTGCTTTGCCTAAGGTAAACTTGACTGTCCCGCTCATGTCCACGCTGGTGTCCCTCAGGGTGAGCTTTTGGACCGTTCCGTGGTCGTCCATTCGAACAGAAGGGCCTGGATGAAGAGTTGCACCGTTCAAGGTCCAGACTGGAGGCTTGGAAATGGCAACAGAGACCTCACACTGGAAAGAAGCAGTTTCTTGTTCTGTCACCTCAACGTCCTCTAGCTCTCTTACCATCACAAGAGCCTGGGCTGCAATGGTGTAAAGCATGGTTATAATAGAAGAAAACATGAGAGGATGTGGTTTTACCCGTGAAGATTTTACCTTCAACCATTAGTTTTGCTTTGGAGGTGTGGTCTCCAACCTCAAAACTGTAGGTGCCCTCATCCTCCACAGCTACCTGGTGGATTACCAGTTTATGAGTGCAACCGTCAGCCGTGATCTCTATCCGGTCTGAAAAAAACAGCTCCTGTTTGTCTTTGTACCACGTGGCGTTGCAGTGGGGGGAAGAAATGGTGCATTCAAGGATAACACGGTGTTTCTCCAGGGCTGTTTTGTCTCGCAGTGGTCTTACGATGGAAACTGGAAGCTCTGGAATTAGATGGTGATGGAAGTTCAAGACTGAAAAAAGTTTAATAACAAAAGGAGAAAAGTTGAAGGGGAAACAAATGACCCACCTTCTACCTCAAGGTAAGCTGTTGATTCAACATCCCTGGAGCTGAAGCGGATTTCTCCAGCATCTTCGGCTTTAATGTTGCACATCAATAGGAAGTGTTTGGTCCCTGGTGGAGGATTCAAATTTTATTCCCAGCTGATTCTTCCCAACAAAGTCTAAAAGCTTTTAAAGTCGTATTTCTTAGAAAAATAGACCACAATACTCAAAACATCAGTCCACTTGGAGATCTTCTAAATATTACAGATTAGCTGTTCCTATTTAGATTAACACATTTTCTTCAGAAACGTGTTCTATAATTGTTAATTTTCTGTTTTATTCTTTGTACCTTAATAATCTGTACCATATAAAAATACACTGCCTGGCCAAAAAAAAAAAAAAGTTGCCACCTGGATTTAACTAAGCAAATAGGTACGAGCCTCCTATTGGATAATTACTGCATGGGTGATTATCTTTCAGCTGGCAACAATTTATTTAATCCCAATTGGTGCAATGAGTTGCTTCTCATTAAACAATCATGTTTAAAGACACATTGCGTGGTCGTGGAAAAGATGTCAGTCTGTTTGAGAAGGGTCAAATCATTGGCATGCATCAAGCAGAGAAAACGTCTAAGGAGATGGTTGAAACTACTAAAATTGGGTTAAGAACTGTCCAACGCATTATTAAAAACTGGAAGGAAAGTGGGGACCCATCGTCTTCGAGGAAGAAATGTGGCTGGAAAAAAATCCTGAATGATCATAAATGGCGATCACTTAAACGTTTGGTGAAATCAAATTGAAGAAAAACAACAGTAGCACTCAGGTCTATGCTTGATAGTGAAAGTAAGAGCATTTCCACACGCACAATGTGGGAATGTGGGAAGCTGCAACAGGGAGTTGGAGCAGCTGTTATCAGGACTGTGATCTTCCTGGCAGCACTCATTTATGGTGGGAATAATCTGGAGAAGCTGTGAGCTCAACTTTTGGAGTAAAGGATCAATTCAGCTGTTTTGGAGTTCCATCAGAGAATATGTACCAGCAAGACTTAAAAAAAGGCAGAAACAACAATTCACGAGTTCTGCCAGACCCAAATTGTGGCCTTGATGTCGGACTTATCTCAACTCCTCCTGGAATGTTTTGAAAACAACAAAGATGCTTTGACTGTTTCCTCACCCCTCCCTTCCCCAAGGCCGTGGACATGTAACAGAACCTCAACTGAGCTGAAGATGAACGTCACCTCTTATATGGACAATGGCTGAGAGGGGGGCTCTGGACTATGCTACGACTTTCCCTTAAAAATTCAATGTCTTCACCGGCATATACAGGTCCTTCTCAAAAAATTAGCATATTGTGATAAAGGTCATTATTTTCCATAATGTAATGATAAAAATGAAACTTTCATATATTTCAGATTCATTGCACACCAACTGAAATATTTCAGGTCTTTAATTGTTTTAATACTGATGATTATGGCATACAGCTCATGAAAACCCAAAATGCCTGTCCCAAAAAATTAGCATATCATAAAAAGGTTCTCTAAACAAGCTATTAACCTAACCATCTGAATCAACGACGTAACTCTAAACACCTGCAAAAGATTCCTGAGGCTTTTAAAAACTCCCAGCCTTGTTCATTACTCAAAACCGCAATCCTGGGTAAGACTGCCGACCTGACTGCTGTCCAGAAGGCCATCATTGACACCCTCAAGCAAGAGGGTAAGACACAGAAAGAAACTGCTGAACGAATAGGCTGTTCCCAGAGTGCTGTATCAAGGCACCTCAGTGGGAAGTCTGTGGGAAGGGAAAAGTGTGGCAGAAAACGCTGCACAATGAGAAGAGGTGACCGGACCCTGAGGAGGATTGTGGAGAAGGGCCGATTCCAGACCTTGGGGGACCTGCGGAAGCAGTGGACTGAGTCTGGAGTAGAAACATCCAGAGCCACCGTGCACAGGCGTGTGCAGGAAATGGGCTACAGGTGCTGCATTCCCCAGGTCAAGCCACTCTTGAACAAGAGACTGCGTCAGAAGCATCTTGCCTGGGACTGCTGCTGAGTGGTCCAAAGTTATGCTCTCTGATTACAGTAAATTTTGCATTTTCTTTGGAAATCAAGGTCCCAGAGTCTGGAGGAAGAGAGGAGACACAGAATTCACATTGCTTGAGGTCCATTGTCAAGTTTCCACAGTCACTGGGGTTTCATGTCAGCTGCTGGTGTTGGTCCACTGTGTTTTATCAAGGGCAGGGTCAATGCAGCTAGCTATCAGGAGATTTTGGAGCACTTCATGCTTCCATCTGCTGAAAAGCTTTATGGAGATGAAGATTTCATTTTTCAGCATGACCTGGCACCTGCTCACAGTGCCAAAACCACTGGTAAATGGTTTACTGACCATGGTATTACTGTGCTCAATTGGCCTGCCAACTCTCCTGACCTGAACCCCATAGAGAACCTGTGGGATATTGTGAAGAGAAAGTTGAGAGACGCAAGACCCAACACTCTGGATGAGCTTAAGGCCGCTATCGAAGCATCCTGGGCCTCCATAACACCTCAGCAGTGCCACAGGCTGATTGCCTCCATGCCACGCCGCATTGAAGCAGTCATTCATGCAAAAGAATTCCTGACCAAGTATTGAGTGCATAACTGAACATGATTATTTGAAGGTTGGCGTTTTTTGTATTAAAAACACTTGTCTTTCATTGGTGGGATGAAATATGCTAATTTTTTGGGACAGGCATTTTGGGTTTTCATGAGCTGTATGCCATAATCATCAGTATTAAAACAATTAAAGACCTGAAATATTTCAGTTGGTGTGCAATGAATCTGAAATATATGAAAGTTTTATTTTTATCATTACATTATGGAAAATAATGACCTTTATCACAATATGCTAATTTTTTGAGAAGGACCTGTATGTACATACATAATGGCTGTTTATGTTGCTTTGCTGTGGTAGTTTTTTTTTTAGGCCTTGAATCGTGCCCTGTCTAGGACACGGTGTGAGAGATCTTTTTTTAATACCGTCTCTCCTCATGCTTTCTTTCCTTTTCTCACCTAAGCAAAATATTATTCTGAATAAGAATAAGAGGGCCGCGCTAATTATTTATAGCTGCAGCTTCGTGCACTCCGCCCATCTTCGGACGACTGTACGTACATATTCGCATTGTATCTCGGTGAAATTCCAATAAAGTTTATTCTTCTGATTCTGATGTGAAGGGAACTCAACAAATTGGGACTGAACAGCTGTGTAGCCTTAAGAAAACCACTAATCAGTGATGCTAACCGGAATAAAAGGCTTCAATTTGCTAGGGAGCATAAAGATTGGACTCTGGAGCAATGGAAGTAGGACATGCGGTCTGATCAGTCCAGATTTACCCTGTTCCAGAGTGATGGGCGCATCAGGGTAAGAAGAGAGGCAGGTGAAGTGATGCACCCATCATGTCTAGTGCCTAGTCATCAATGCAAGATCTTGGTGAAAAATTAATGCAACACTGGATGGAAATAGATCTTGTGACATTGCAGAAGCTTTTCGAAACAATGCCACAGTGAATGCATGATGTAATCAAAGCTAAAGGTGGTCCAACAAAATATTAGTGTGTGACCTTTTTTTGGTGGTGACTTTTTTTTGGCCAGGCAGTGCATATGGCTATTGCTGGGATGTTTGTCCCATTTCAAGTGTCATAAAGCAACACCATGCAGTTTCTGACCTTCAGTACGGATCTTTGTGGTGCTGCTGGGCCGGATCTTGTGACCATTCTTGTACCACTCCCCAGTCACATCCTCCAGAGAAACCTCACACATAAAGACAGCATTCTGCTCTTCCTGGATGTAAAGATCTTCCAGATCCTGCACTATCTCCAGCTTGTGCTCTGAAGGTCAGGAAGAAATTTAATAAATAAAATTATGAAATTGTCCACTAGATCACGGCATAGTACAGTTGATACATAGAGTTAAATAAAACAGTAGAACGTGCACAGGTCACGTGACCTTGTGATTCACTGCAGCAACGATGGCCATTCACAAAATGGATAAACTTCTACACTTAGTGTTTTGACTAAATAGATAAGGGTTGACTATGTAAAAAATGTCCATTCATCCATTATCTTTACCCGCTTCTTCCTTTTCGGGTCATGGGGGTCACTGGTGCCCATATCCAGCAATCACTGTGCGAGAGGCGGGGGACACCCTGGACAGGTTTCCAGTCCATCACAGAGAAACATAGAGACAAACGAGACAAACAACCATTCACTCTCTCGCTCACACCTAGAGACAATTCAGTTATCAAACAGCCTAACATGCATGTTTTTGGTATGTGGGAGGAAACAGGAGTAGCCGGAGAAAGCTGCGCGTGCTACGGATGTAGCAACAGAAGAGAAAAAGGAAAACATGTCTTCTTTCACACGTCAGCAGATATTGTTTACCTCAATGTGAAAATGATCCGACCAAAACTGAAGCTAATTATGGACCCATTTAAAAGCAGCCTATAAAGCTGCTTAAATAATTATTGAATTAACTCGTAGATGGTAGCTTCTGTGACAGAAATTGCTTTGCTGTACATTCAAGCTACAATATAGTACAAATGATTAAATAGTCCAAACTGTTGTTGCCTCCAGGAACAATTCATTATCTGCTTTCACTGCCTGAATTCTAAAAATGTACTTTTAAGCGTAGGTATAGATTAGACCAGAGGTCTTCAACCTTTTTTCCTTTGAGAGCTATCACAATCTGAGAAGGGCCAAGAGCTACTCGTGCTTTCTAACATTCATTTTTATAACCTATAGTCACCCAAACCATTGGGATAAGTTTGTTTCGGCTGCACATTTGTAAAACATTGGTATCCTAAACTCATAATAAAACATTACAGAAAAATTGAATTTAAATAAATGTGCATTTTGACCAGTCACAGACATCAACTTTCCATCCGAGACCTTTTTTGCTACTAACTAGTCTTTCACTGTGGAGTAAAAATCAACTCCCTTGGTTGTTGTTTTTAGAGGGAGTGAGGTTAAAAATTCTTCTTTGGTGGAAAAGTCACCAAACACCAGCCGAATATAAAGAGCCAGCTTCGGTGTATCATTTGCGTTGACAGACTTGTCGCACTGAATTCAAAACCTTTTGCACTTGTCTATGTCAGATTTGAGATCTTTAAGTGCATTCATGGATAGCGCAGACACTCACATTGCGACCATATTAACACAGAGTTGCACATGGGCAGTAGCAGATAAAATATGTGTCTTCATTTTATAGTCCGGGACCAGAGTTTCAACCACCAAGGTGAAAACCTCCTTTATAGTCCCATCATCAGAGAAGGACTTTTTGTGCTTGGTTAGTTTGTGCGCCACTCTAAACGAAGCTTCTGTTGATGCATTGATGGTCTTTGAGAGGTTGGTGAAAAAGGACAGTTAATAATTATATAATAAGGAGTTATGTGTTGTCATCATTGTATGTTCCCATGCAATGGTGAAACTGGCTCTCTGCATTTAACCCATCCACCACCAAGTGGAGCAGTGGGCAGCCATGGAAAGCACAAGGGGAGCAATTGGGGAGAGGGTGTCCTGCTCAGAGACACCACGAGATCAAGACTAGGGATCGAACCTGGGACTTTTGGGTCCCAGGTCGGCTGCCCTGCCTCTACACCATCTCAGCCCCCCTAGAGTGGTTGCCTCTGAAGTGATGTTTTTAGCTGCTTAACTTTGGCTTCTTGAAGATTGCTACCTGGAGGAAAGTTCCACTAAAAATTGCTGTGAACTTTGATAAAATGGCGCGCCACATAGCATCTTTTCCCAACTAACATGCTTGCTATGCAGATCAGGCACACTCGCTTATTAGAAACATTTGTAGGAAAAAAAATCTGTTTCCCACTTCCTTTCCACTGTTGCCACTGTGCTTGCTCAGGATGGGAGACTGCAACAAAGCCAATATTCAACTTGTCTGCTGAATTCCTTAGATAAAGAACTTTACTAATTGGCTTTTATGTATGTGAATGTTTCTGTAAAGTGCCCTGAGACAACTTTGTTGTGATTTGGCGCTATATAAATAAAATGAACTGAATTGATAAAAATGGTACATTTTTTGTCTCTTACCGAGATAGCTCTTTGCCGTGGTTCCGACTCATCAAGCTTGATGTAATAGGTTGAAAATATTATATTTAGCTTATAAAAAAAAAAAAACAGACACCCCTCTTAATTTTTTACTACTCTAATAGAGTGACTTGAACGCATCATGGACTTACTCCACCAAAGCAGTAGGTGGTGCTTGTATGCTCCTGTGGGTCGACTGAGCAGTTTCTTCTCAAGCTCTACTTAGCACGAATCAGAAATAAAATGGTGCTAGCTTGTGAGAGATGCTAATCCAACGTTCTCTTCATCGATCCACAGCCAGTGCACCACAGATCCACAGCGCTTCTTAGCCTGTGAATCACATTACTGGCCCAGATAATTCTAGGTCTGGCGCCAGTTACTTTAACATCATCATAACTGCTTGACAACTTATTGTCAAATAATCTTTTAGTGGAAGCAAGGGGTGGGGCATCTATGATTTTGACTGGACATAAATGTAAGTTTGTCCACAAATCAAATTTGACTATTTCCGATTTTTTTTATTAACTGTCAGGGAATTTTTGGTCAAAGGTGATGGATGTTTTTATTATTATGGCTAAGAACATTCTTGCCCTCTGCCCTGAAAACAAGAAGCCCAAAAGAAGACAAACCATCTCCCAAAACACTTTCGAACTTCTGCCCATGAACCATATGTTTGTGTAAACCGAGTGCTGTGTAAGAAGACAGCAGTTGGCTTCAAGGACACCCCGAGCTATGGTGAACGCTGAGTTGAGAGGATTATAAAAGCAAGCAGATGATGTGGCTCATCGCTTTTTTCTGTGACTGGTTTTCATGTGTATACATTGTGTATGTTTATGTATGTAACCTGTCCTGAAATCTGCCCTTTCAAGTAAAATACCAGTTAAAAATCTTCACCTGCCATGAGAATGGTTCTTTTAAGTAAACAAGGTCAGAGAACGAGATCATTCTCCAACATTAACCCCTTTGAGGAGCTATTTGAAAAGAGTCGCAAGCCACATGCTTTGGAGACCCCTGGATTACACACTGATCGCTGCATTTAGCTGCAATTAGCAGAACCTACATTTACTCAATTTACACATTAAAAACATTAGTTTCAAATTTAGCAACTAGATAGAAGTCATAAATATTAAACCAGATAAAATGTATTGAAATCCTTGGAAGTTGGTCATCAATTATTGACTGATTTCAGGGCTAGTTTACATCAACATTGGTTAGATTCAATATATTTTCCTAAGAAATCAATGTAGACTATAAATTATTTGAATTTATTGTAAAGATATTAATAATAATTTGTAACACAGATCCAGCTGGGCTTGCTGTTAATTAAACTTTTGTTTTGTTGGTTGCGAGCAGTTGCCTGTTTTGGTCACCATTCAAGCTTCTCCATGATGTCACCGATAATGGGCGGGATGTGCAAAACGCACTCTAGTGGTATTATTTAACTCTATGAGTTGATATCAGATTGTCTTCAATTAAAACACAAATTCAAGGTGTGTTGATTTAAGGCAGGGGTGCCCACACTTTTCCAGCATGCGAGCTACTTTTAAAATGACCAAGTCAAAGTGATCTACCTACTATACTGGTTGCCCTGTATGTCAATCAAGTGACAAATTTCATTGTAAGGATGGATGATATGCTGACGTCTATTTTTTTAATGCCATGCGATTTACCCAAAATACCTTTGCGATCGACTGGTAGATCGCAATTGACGTATTGG
This sequence comes from Nematolebias whitei, assembly GCF_014905685.2. NCBI lineage: Eukaryota > Metazoa > Chordata > Actinopteri > Cyprinodontiformes > Rivulidae > Nematolebias > Nematolebias whitei. Next base: position 24,833,589 of record NC_056520.1, read on the forward strand.
GGCACCACTGATTAAGGCTTTAGTAGGATGTATGCTCGGAGAGTGTGCATTTAAGACATACCATAAATCTCCAGAGCACATGAAGTGTTGATTTCTCCTGTGTCACATTTGTAGAAACCTGAATCAGCTCGGGTACATTGAAGGATCTGACAGAACCTCTTTCGACCCATAGAGTAGATCCGAACGTTCTTGTCTGGCCTTAGCTCGACCCCGTTCTAATGTAGAAATGAAATGTTTATTTTGGGTTTAGAAAGCAAGAGAGAAAAATAGACGATAAAATAAAATAAATAAGAGCATTTTGAGGTGTTCTTTACCTTAAGCCATTTGACCTCCACATTTTGTCTGGAGAATTCACACTCCAGAGTGGCAGGAAATTCCTCCTCCACACGAACATCCGTTAGTGGTTTCAGGATAGACACAGGTGTCTCTGTAAATTTAGTCAATCCAAATGATCAGTCAGCAAACAACACAGATTTATGACCACTGATTCACAGATTTCAACAATTTCACAAGCGTACAAAACCTTCCCCTCTAAAAGCGTCCAGAAAAATGTTGACTTTCATGAAATTGATTTTGTTATAAGAAAAGCTGAGACAGGGCGGCATGGTGGCTCAGTTGGTAGAGTTGGTCTTTCAGCGAGAAGGTCACCAGATTGAATCCCAGCCAGGGCACCTTTCTGGGTGGAGTTTGCGTGTTCTCTCTGTTCATGCGTGGGTTTTCTCCGGGTACTCCGGTTTCCTCCCACAGACCAAAAATATGCATGTTTTTTTTTCATTCATTCAACCTTTATTTAAACAGGTTAGTTTCATTGAGCCTCGGGGACTCATTTACAAGAGAGACCAGATTTTAGAAAAGAATGATGACAAAAGTGGCAAAGACAACAATAGACAAAGCTCTGATTAGTCTATTTAGAATGATTTGTTCAATTAGCTTTGCAGAGATCTAGTAGAGTGCTGTATGAATGGGTAAATCAGGACACAGATTGTAGTGTAAATTGCTTTGAGTATCTTGAAATAAGATAGAAAGGCGCTATATAAATACAGTCCATTTACCATTTATAATCATAAAAGAAAGAATGTAAATTGAGAAGAATAAATGAAAGAAATTGGTATAAAAAAAAGAAACAAAAAACAGCTAGATGTACGAAGTAGACGATGTAGAATACTAGAAAACTAAAACAGGAACATGTCTTTTTTTTTTTCCTCTTTTTTTTTTTAAACCCATCCCCTACCCTCCTCAATTCCCCCCCCGCGGTTCCCTTCTGCACTCTTTTGTCCTGTGAACCCTTTTTTTTTTTTGTGAGCTCAGTTTAAGTGTAGAAACATTGTGAAGTGTTTCAATGAACTTATCATCATCGCTCAATTTTTTTTTAAAGAAAGAGAAGAAAGAAGAATAAATAAATAATAAAAGAGAAGAAGATAAGACGAGAGACCACCATGACAAAACAACATGCACAGCACAATGCCACCCACAATATCACCATGAAACATTCGACATCGCACAAGGAATCATCTAGCTTCCACCACTACCCAACCTAGTGTGCATCTGTCAAAGCACCTGAATCCAAACACCCGCGCAAGCACGCCCGCCACCACCAGATTTCTCCAAAAGAATGCCCAATAGTGGATGCGGGGGCCCACAGACCCGCCCCCCCAGGACACAATGGCAACATAGGGAGGACCGGAGCCACAGACACACAGCAGCCCACAGGCCCAGAGCCCCAAGAGTCTCCCAACAGGGAGAACCGCACACCCCCAGAGAGGAGCAGAGGAAAGAACCGGGTGACCCCAGCCACCACAATGCAGAGCCTCCAGGAAGCTGCAGCGACGAGCCCACAGGCCCGGCCAGCGACCCATGCCCCCCCCAAGTAGATCCGGCCATGTGAGGTGCTGGCAGACATCTTTAACACCTCACTTACCCTGGAGACAGTTCCCACCTGCCTGAAGACTGCCACCATCATCCCAGTCCCAAAAAGCTCTACAGTGACTGGTCTGAATGACTATCGGCCAGTGGCCCTCACCCCGATAGTCGCTAAATGCTTCGAAAAACTGGTCATGACTC
>NC_056520.1:24835749-24858286 GCF_014905685.2 Nematolebias whitei
GTCCCCTCCCTCAGACCCCCCCCCCCCATCAACAGTCCTACCCCCCCACGGCACAGGCCCCAAAGCCCACCAACGCACCGAAGGCCCCAAGGCCAGGGCCGGGCGCCGGCGCACCCGCCGGCCCAAGACCCCGGCAACATACCTGTCAAGGCCCGAGATCCCCGGACCAAGCCGGGAACCCCGCCCAGGAGCGATACCACCCCAGAACCCGTGCCCGCGTCCACCCCAGACCCACCCAGGGACAGCCAGGTCACCAGGCCAGTAACCCATGTCCGCCGGTACAGACCGCCCAGAAGCCCGCATGCAGCCAGCTCAGGCCATCACCCAGAACCACCAGAGCCACCTCCCCAGTCGGGCGTCACCGCTCCAGGCCCATGACCCCCCCCCCCCCCCCCGCCCCGACACCCCACCCACACTGACCACCATGCCCCACGGGACAGAATCAAAGGTGACCACCCACCTCCACTACGTGTTGGAGCCGATTAAAGAAGTCCAGAGAGAATAATCCGATGTGGGGGTACAGGCTGTCTCAAGACTGATGTAATCTAACAGAAGGTCTTTATACTGTTTAATACTAAGTGTATTTTTATTTTTCCAATTCATGAGTATAGTTTTTTTTGCTATACATAGGGCAGTGAGAATAATATGAATTGATTTTGTCTCCAAGGTGACATCATCTAAGTGGCCCAATAAGCAAACTGACGGAGAGAGTGGAATATTACATCTCAGACACTTTGATAAGTCTTCACATATCCGGCACCAAAACCTCTGAACAGGTGGACAGAACCAAAATGCGTGGTTGTAATTGTCCGGAATATTGTCTGTACACTGTGAGCAAATATTAGATGATGCGAAACCCATCTTGAACATCCGTTGACCTGTATAGTGTACTCTATGAAGGATTTTGTATTGTATTAGTTGTAAATTCGTGTTTTTAGTCATTTTAAAAGTTCTCAGACAGATCTGCGACCAAAAGTTTTGGTCAAAATTAACTGACAAGTCTGTCTCCCATTTTACAATGGGAAGAGATATAGATTCATCTATTTTACTGAGTTTCTGATAAACCTTAGATAGTAATTTGGGAGGGTTAAGATTAAGGAATTCTAATACACTTGTTGACATTTCAATCCTAGTGTTATTAAGGTTAAATTTATTTTTGGTTATAGATTTAATTTGTTGATATTCTAAAAATTTATTCTTATCAATCCCATATTGTGTAATTAATCTGTTAAATGGGATGTAGTCCACTTCTTCATATATATGTTCCAAATATTCAATTCCTTTACACCTCCAACCTGGGAAGTTTATCATCTTATTCTGTTGTAGGATGTCAGGGTGTTCCAGATGGGTGTACGTTTACATGGGATTAGTGAAGACTCTGTCATTTTAAGAAACTCCCACCAAGCTGTCAGAGAGGAGCTGATATTGATGCTTTTAAAGCATTCCTGTCGTTTTATGTTTGAGCTAATGAATGGAAGGTCTGAGATCATTGTATTATTGCAAAGTGTCTGTTCTACGTCTAGCCAGGGTTCATCAAGGGGTGTGTGTTTTATCCATTTTGAGATGTATTCTAGCCTGTTGGCTAGAAAATAATAATAAAAGTTGGGTAATTCTAGTCCTCCTATATCTTTGGATTTCTGTAGTGTTTTTAATCTAATACGAGGGCGTTTATCTTTCCACAGAAATTTAGAAATAGAGGAGTCCAGGGATCTAAACCAGTCAGATGATGGTTTATTTGGGATCATTGAGAATAAATAATTTATTCTAGGCAAAACCATCATTTTTATTGATGCGATCCTTCCCATGAGAGATATGGGTAAAGATTTCCATCTAGCCAGATCATCCTCAATTTTCTTTAAAAGTGGGCTTGGTTTAGTTTTGTTAAATCTGCTAATTTAGGCGAAACTTTGATACCCAAATATGTAATATTCCCCAATTGCAGTTGTGTAGTAAGTGAATTGTTGAAAGAGCAATTAATTGGTAGAACTGTGGATTTTAGCCAGTTTATAGAGTAATCTGAAACTTTTGAGAAGGAGTTTATCAGTCCAATAACCTGAGAGATGGAGGTTTGTGAATGCCAGAGGAAGAGCAGCACATCATCAGCATATAGACTGATTTTGTGCTATCTGTTCTTGCATTTTATGCCTTTAATATCTGTAGTTTGCCTGATTGGTGCGGCTAGCGGTTCGATGAAAATAGCAAACAGTGAGGGGGAGAGTGGACATCCCTGCCTGGTTCCCCTTTGCAGAGCAAAACTAGCAGATATTTGATTGTTTGTCCTAATGCATGCTGAAGGAGAACTGTATAATATTTGTAACCAATTTATGAAATAATTTCCAAAACCAAATTTATGTAAGGCTGCAAATAAAAATTTCCAGTTAACTCTATCGAAGGCTTTTTCTGCATCTAGAGAGAATATTGCAGTTTCAATATTTTTACTGTAAGAATAATCTATTAAATTAAATAATCTGCGTGAATTTGTGGATGAATGTCTCCCTTTTATAAAACCAGTTTGGTCTGGATGTATTATTAGAGGAGTTACCTTTTCTAATCTTTTTGAGAGGGCTTTACAAATTATTTTAAGATCAACATTGATAAGAGATATGGGACGATAACTGGTAGGTAATACAGGATCTTTGCCTGGTTTTAACAGGAGACTAATGTTGGCAGAATTTATATTTTTTGAAAGACTGTTACTTTTCTCAGTTTCTTGTAGCATTTTGTGAAATAGTGGAGCCAGGATATTCCAGAATTCTTTATAGAACTCTGCTGGGAATCCATCTGGACCTGGAGCCTTTTTATTGGACATGCTTTTGAGGGCTTCCTGGAGTTCCACTGGTGTCAGTGGTGAATCCAGCTCCATTGTTTGACTATCTGATAGTTTAGGAAGTGTTATTTTATCCAGCAATTCATTAATTTCATTATCTGATGGGTTTATCTGGGGCGAATACAATTCTTTATAAAAATCTCTGAAAATGCTGTTAATTCTTTCAGGATCGTAAACTGTATTCCCAGTCGAGTCTTTAACACCAACTATAGTTGTTTTTTCCTTATTTATTTTGAGCTGTTTAGCTAGAAAGCTACCTGACTTATTGCTCTGTTCAAAATTTTCGATTCTAAGTCGTTGTATTAAGAATTGAGTTTTTTTGTTAATACATTCTTTTAATTCCAATTTTGCTTTACACATTTTATCCAGCATTTCTTCATCTTGAGAGGCTTCTAACGATTTGATGGTTTCTTCTAGTTCCTGAATATGTTTATTTTCTTTTTTCTTCTTTTGTGATGAGAATGAAATTATTTTACCTCTCATTACAGCTTTACCTGCCTCCCATAGAATAGATGCTGAAGTTCCAGGCACGTCATTATACTCCAGATATGAAGCCCACTCTTCTGTAAAATATTTGATAAAATCTACATCTTCAAGCAGTGATGTATTAAATCCCCAGTTAATACTTTTAGGGATTTCTTTTTTGTTTGCTAGATTTAAACAGACAGGAGCATGATCACTGACAGCTATAGGGTGAATCTCAGTGTCCGAGATGTCCGTCAACAACGTGCTGCTGACTAAAAAATAATCCAGACGAGAGTAAGAGTGATGGACAGAAGAGAAGAAAGTATACTCTCTACGATTCAGGTGAAGAGATCGCCATGCATCACAAAGTCCATAATCACTCATGTATTGTTTAACTATATTTATGGACTGCCAACTACGCTGAGTTCCTGCTCTACTACATCTGTCTAATTCTTCATTTAGACCAAAGTTGAGGTCACCTCCAAGTATAAGTGAGCAATCCAAGTGATCAGAAAGTGCTGAGAAAAAATCATGAAAAAAAGAGGTGTCATCAACATTTGGGGCATATATACTGACAATACACAACTTATAGTTATTTATATAAAGTTTTATTATTAAATATCTACCCTCTGGATCTGTGACCGTGTCTAGTATTTTAAAGTTAACATTTTTGTGTATTAATATTGCCACTCCTCTTTGTCTTGAGTTATAGCAGGCACAAAACACATTAGGAAAATCAGTTGATTTAAGATCATCTGCAGCTGTCGTAGATTTATGAATCTCTTGTAAAAAGACAACATCTGCCTGTAATCTTTTAAGCTGGTTAAAGATTCCTAATCTTTTTTGTTGAGTACTGGTTCCTTTAACATTCCAAGTTACAAACCTTACTGTGCCCATATTTGTACGTGCATAGTTAAAGTTGACCAGTGCATGTCACCATGGATACAAATAGATCTAAATAAAATCTGAGTTAATGCTTGAGCTAGCCTGTTTAGATCTTCACAAACAGTGATGTTGGAAATGGAAAGATACCAGAAGATTGAGTAGATGCTGGATGTTGTTGAGGTGGAAAGATATGAAGTTCTAATATGAGGTGTCCGTGTGTGTTCTCTTATGAGGTGTGTGTGTGCGTGTGTACTTGTGGGCTTGTGTGTAAATGATTGTTGGGTGGTAAAGAAGAAATGAGAAAAATAAAAAAAAGAATGACGCAGAGATGCATTAACAGACACAAAAAAAAAAAAGAAGAAAAGTGGAAAAAATAAACAAACAAACAAAACAGCTGTGACACCGTTCACCTTCACCAGTGCAGACACCCGAGCTGTGCTTTACATTTTATTTACAGATGCCAGTTAATTTACTTCCATTATTACCATTTAAATTATCACCACTAAACCCCAGCTGCAGGGCCACCGTCACCAAAAGCCAAACTTTAAATAGTTCCTTACTTTCCTTTCATAGTTAGTCCAATTTATATATATAGATATATATACATATATACACATACATGCATACATACACATACATACATACATATACACACATATACACACACACACACATACACACACATACATACATATACATATATATACATATACATATACACATACTTACATATATACACACACATACATATATACATACATACATACATATACATACATACACACATACACACACACATATACACACATACACACATATACACATACATACACATACACACACACACACACATACACACACATACATACATATACATATATATACATAAACAAAGAAAGGGAAAAACAAAATAAAGAACTCATAGTTGGACCGAACCTGGCCCATCCGTGGACCTGACCTGGCCCACGGGTCATACATTGAACAGCCCTGCTTTAAACCAAGCTGTTGTTCCTTTTAATAAAGCCATGGAGTGATATCCCGTTCCCTGAACAGCTGACCGTTAACATAAAGTTTATCTACTGCTATTGTAGCCCTGGCGCCCTCAGATATGAAATTTTTCCTGATTGGAAATAAAACTCGCCTCCGATCGAGTATTTCTTTAGGAAACTGATCATTAACGCTGAAATCTTTTCCACGCAGCTCTCTGCCCTGACTTCTCACCTGCTCTTTCTGTTTATAATGCTCAAATTTAGCTATAATTGGGCGAGGTCGCTTGTTATCGGGCCTCTTACCTCCGAGCCGGTGAACACGATGGAAAGTGAACTTTTTTACGGTCTCACTTGGGAGTTTCAGCTCACGTTGGATGAACTCACGGATCGTAGCTTCTGCATCCTCCTCTCCTCGTTCAGGGATCCCAGAGAAGACAGGATTATCCCGCATACTCCGAGCTTGAAGGTCCAGGATGGACTCTTTCATTTTCCTGTTTTCTCCGGATATCTGCGTCATCCTCTCTGTGAGATCTTTAACGTCTCCCCTCAGAGATTGGTTTTCTGCAGCTAGCGACGCCACCTGAGCTTGGCTGAACTCCAGAGATTCCCTCAACGCTTGGAATTCTTTGTGGAGAGCTTCAACGAGAGCCAGTCGGGCATCTAAACTTGTTAACTTTTGTCGATGGACTCCAGAACATCGGTGAAGCTTTTCTCAGGAGACGTGGACGCGCCGCTTGAGCTCTCCGAACGCGTGCGCTTGGATGTTGGAGTAGCGGTGGGCGCGGTGTTCTGAGGTTTACCCATCACTATATTCTCAAAGCACGCGTCCAGGTAGCTCTCAAGACTGTCCAACGTCTCCTCGTCCAGTTTGTTTTATTGAAACAAAAAAGCACAGGTTAGTAATAACAAAAATTTTATGAAAAATATTAATGTATTCGATTGTTTTACCTGAGTTTAATTTATTTTAATTTAATTTGTTTGGTTTACCTGAATTTTGTCATTTACTTACGCTGCACAGCTCCTACGTGATCTCAGCCGCTCATCACCAGGTGACACCAATCAGCTCGTCAGCTCTCGTCCTTGTCCTGTGAACCCTTAAAAACCCTTTTTTTCTGCATATCTCTTAATTCGAAGTTTCAGCTGGTCTCTCAACAAAGCTGATCAACTTCTCCCAACAGGAATCAAGGTAAGGAGGACCCTCTTACCTCGACGGAAACAAATTGGATTCATGATGACAACTGCTTATTTTGCTGTTTGGTTGGTGAATTCTGGATTGTCTCCAAATTCGTGTGGATGTGTCGAAGCTTGACAGTGCTCAGACTGAATTTGGAGAGCTGCAGCAGGGAGCTGGAGCAGGCTGTTATCAGGACTGTGAACTCACTGACAGCACTCGTGAATGGTGGGAATAATCTTGGAGAAGCTGTGAGCTCGACTTTTGGAGTAAAGGATCAATTCGACTGTTTTGGAGTTTCCATCAGAGGAATATATACCAGCAAGACTTTACAAAAGGCAGAAATGGCAATTCACGAGTTCTGCCTGACCAAAATTGTGGCCTTGACGCTGGACTTATCTCAACTCCTCCTGGAATGTTTTGAAAACAACAAAGATGATTTGACTGTTTCCTCACCTCTCCCTTCCCCAAGGCAGTGGACATGTAACAGAACCTCAACTGAGCTGAAGATGAATATCACCTCTTATCTGGACAATGGCTGAGAGGGGGGCTCTGGACTATGCTACAACTTTCCCTTAAAAATTCAATGTTTTCACCAGACTATATGTACAGGTCCTTCTAAAAAAATTAGCATATTGTGATAAAGGTCATTATTTTCCATAATGTAATGATAAAAATGAAACTTTCATATATTTCAGATTCATTGCACACCAACTGAAATATTTCAGGTCTTTAATTGCTTTAATACTGATGATTATGGCATACAGTTCATGAAAACCCAAAATGCCTGTCCCAAAAAATTAGCATATTTCATCCCACCAATGAAAGACAAGTGTTTTTAATACAAAAAACGCCAACCTTCAAATAATCATGTTCAGTTATGCACTCAATACTTGGTCAGGAATCCTTTTGCATGAATGACTGCTTCAATGCGGCATGGCATGGAGGCAATCAGCCTGTGGCACTGCTGAGGTGTTATGGAGGCCCAGGATGCTTTGATAGTGGCCTTAAGCTCATCCAGAGTGTTGGGTCTTGCGTCTCTCAACTTTCTCTTCACAATAGCCCACAGGTTCTCTATGGGGTTCAGGTCAGGAGGGTTGGCAGGCCAATTGAGCACAGTAATACCATGGTCACTAAACCATTTACCAGTGGTTTTGGCACTGTGAGCAGGTGCCAGGTCGTGCTGAAAAATGAAATCTTCATCTCCATAAAGCTTTTCAGCAGATGGAAGCATGAAGTGCTCCAAAATCTCCTGATAACTAGCTGCATTGACCCTGCCCTTGATAAAACACAGTGGACCAACACCAGCAGCTGACATCAATCAACCTTTATTTATACAGGTAAATCCCATTGAGCCTCGAGGACTCATTTACAAGAGAGACCTGATTTCAACAAAGAAAGATGACACAATGGACAACAGCAACAACAATAAACAGTTGTAAAAAAGCATACTACAGTTTTTTTTTTTTTAAACAAATAAGATGGTTAAAAGGAAAAGGTAGCAAAAAAAACAAAAAAAAAAACAGCTAGATTCCAAGACAAATGTAGAAAACTAACAACAGGAACATGTCAGCATTGGACCCTGCCAGGTGTCCAACAGATTCTTAAAGACACTTAGAGATGTCAAGGTCGAGAGCTTCAAATCTTTTGCAAGATGTTCCAGGAAACAGGAGCGGAATAGGCGAAGGCCCTTTTGCCTAGTTCAGTCCTCACTGAGGGAACACTGCAGGTAATGATGTCCTGAGTGCGCACTCCGTAGCTGCACTCATGCAGAGACATGTAGGAGGAGATGTATGAAGGCAGCAGACCAAGAAGTGATTTAAAGATGAAAATGTACCAGTGAGAGAGTCTGCATGAAGTTAATGATGTCCAGTTAACCAGTGAATACAGTGTGCAGTGGTGGGTATGATAATCACAGCCAGTTATGAATCTTAGTGCACCATGATAGACAGCATCCAACATCTGCAGGGTTCTTGTAGGAGCGTTCATGTAAATAATATCACCAAAATCAATTGAGGGAAGGAAAGTCACAGATACAAGACGTTTCCTAGCATTCAGGGTTAGACATGACATGGCACCCCAGACCATCACTGACTGTGGGTGCTTCACACTGGACTTCTGACATTTTGGCATTTCCTTCTCCCCAGTCTTCCTCCAGACTCTGGCACCTTGATTTCCGAATGAAATGCAAAATTTGCTTTCATATGAAAAAAGTACTTTGGACCACTGAGCAACAGTCCAGTGCTGCTTCTCTGTAGCCCATGTCAGGCGCTTCTGCCGCGGTTTCTGTTTCAAAAGTGGCTTGACCTGGGGAATGCGGCACCTGTAGCCCATTTCCTGGACACGCCTGTGCACGGTGGCTCCGGATGTTTTTACTCCAGACTCTGTCCACTGCTTCCGCAGGTCCCCCAATGTCTGGAATCGGTCCTTCGCCACAATCCTCCTCAGGGTCCGGTCACCTCTTCTCATTGTGCAGCGTTTTCTGCCACACTTTTCCCTTCCCACAGACTTCCCACTGAGGTGCCTTGATACAGCACTCTGGAAACAGCCTATTCGTTCAGCATTTGCTTTCTGTGTCTTACCCTCTTGCTTGAGGGTGTCAATGATGGCCTTCTGGACAGCAGTCAGGTCGGCAGTCTGACCCATGATTGCGGTTTTGAGTAATGAACAAGGCTGGGAGTTTTTAAAAGCCTCAGGAATCTTGTGCAGGTGTTTAGAGTTACGTCGTTGATTCAGATGGTTAGGTTAATAGCTTGTTTAGAGAACCTTTTCATGATATGCTAATTTTTTGGGACAGGCATTTTGGGTTTTCATGAGCTGTATGCCATAATCATCAGTATTAAAACAATTAAAGACCTGAAATATTTCAGTTGGTGTGCAATGAATCTGAAAAATATGAAAGTTTCATTTTTATCATTACATTATGGAAAATAATGACCTTTATCACAATATGCTAATTTTTTGAGAAGGACCTGTACATGTATAATGTCTCTTTATGTTGCTTTGCTGTGGTAGGTTTTTTTGATGCCTCAAATCATGCCCTGTCTAGGACACGGCGTGAGAGATCTTTTTGTTTTATACCGTCTCTCCTCATGTTTTCTTCCCTTTTCTCATCTAAGCAAAATATTATTCTGAATAAGAATAAGAAGGCCGAGCTATTTAATAGCCGCAGCTTCGTGCACTCCACCCATCTTTTGGAAGACTGTACGTACATATTCTCGTATCTCGGTGCAATGCCAATAAAGTTTATTCTGATTCTGATGTCTGCATTGGTCCTTGCCAGGAACTTAACAGATGCTTGAAGCCACTTAGAGAGGTCAAGGTCGAGAGCTTCTGATCTTTTTGTAAGATATTCCAGGAAACAGGAGCGGAGTAGGAGAAGGCCCTTTTGCCTAGTTCAGCTCTCACTGAGGGGACAATGCGTGTAATAATGTCCTGAGAGCTGTAGCTGCACTCAAGCAGAGACATGTAGGAGGAGATGTATGAAGGCAGCAGACCAAGAAGTGGCTTAAAGATGAAAATGTACCAGTGAGAGAGTATGTGTGAAGTTAATATGTCCAGTTAACCAGTGAATACAGGGTGCAGTCATGGGTACAATAGTTACAGACAGTTATGAACCATAGCGCACTGTGATAGACAGCATCCAACATCTGCAGGGTTCTTGTAGGACCGTTCATGTAAATAATGTCACTGTAGTCAATGGAGGGAAGGAAAGTCACAGTTACAAGGCTCTCAGAGTTAGACAGGATCTATTTCTGAAAAAGAAAGTTTTCCACGTGAAGCTAAAAGAGAGATGCAAATTGACTAAGATACCCAAGTATTAGTAGGAATAAAGAAACTCAATAAGAGCACCATTCGAAGATAAAAATCAAGGGAAGAACTGCTGTTAGGCTGATTGGTAACTTAATTGTCCATAGGTGTGAATGAGAAAGTAAATGGTTTGTCTCGTTTGTCACTATGTGTCCCTGATGGACTGGAGACTTGACAAGGGTAGGGCTTTAACAGACAATTCGAGTAATCAACAGGTCGATTAATAAGACATCTATCGAGTTTTTAAATTTCACGTCGAGTATTCACAGTGAGGTCATTACGTCGCAGTTACATCACTGCGTCACGTGATCCACACCGGATTACTAGTAGAAGCTACCAAATGGATTCCTTCCAGCAGATGGACTGAGCAGAGCAGGCCCAGTCTTGGCAAACAGGTAGAAATGCATCAATAGTCTGGAAATATTTCACTAAAGATTAATCTTCCGGTTCAACCACCGTAAGGAAACAGAAAATTAATCAACTTCCTGACTGTATGGAGCTCGTTGCGAATCGGTGTTACACCATATTCTGTGATGACCATATATTGTGACCGTAGGGGGCGGTGTTGCATGCACTGTTGCAGGTCACAGAATATGGTGTAACACCGGGTCCAATCGCCCGAACCAGCTTCCTCTGACCTTGATTCACAAACTAAAAGCAAAAAATATTAATCTCTAAACCTATTTTAAAAACCTATAAACATATTAATCTCTAAAACTAAACCTAATGCGCACCACAGCTGGCAGTGGTGCGGGGTGGTCGACCGCCCCACCGTTTTTAGTTTTGTTTTTGACGTGCCACATGTTTCTTCACTTTTGCAGCTTAATAATAATAACTAATAGTTTAGTTTTTCCTGTGACTTACTACAGTATGATAAATGGTAGGAGCATAATATATGCTTCCAATGTTTTTTTGTTTTTTTTGTTGTAAATAATAAATGGCGCTATTTTGTGGTTTTATTTTTTATTTATTTTTTCATCTTGAAATCCTATGACGTCATCAACTACTCAAGTTCTACTCGAGTTTTATTACGTTAATGTCGAGTTTAAAAATTATGTAGTCGTTCAAACCCTAGTCAAGGGTGTCCCCCGCCTCTCACACAATGACTAGACAGGTGCACCTCTGACTCTCATGACCCGTAAAGGAAGAAGCAGGTAAAGATAATGGATTGATGGATGCAAAAGTTGAGACATTAAATTCATGTGCCCTTCAATTCTTCAATCCTTCACATTATTTTACCACTTCATTATTTCACTTTTGCCCTCTAACATTTCCCCCTTATCCTCAGAGAGAACAACCTCCAACTCATGGTGTCAGTTTATAGCCAACAACAGAGACTTTAACATTAATGCCAAACCAAACCTGAACAGAACATTAACAAGAACAACCCATTTCCCAACCAGAAACACTGCACACATAATTGCCACAAGGCTACCCAGCATCCTTTGCAGCTCACAGGCTGAACGCTCTTGTAGCTACGCTCTCTGTCAAGGTCCAGAAGTTTGGTCACATGTGCAAGATGGTCATGTCTGTATGATGATGACAATGCTCCGAACACATTAACATTTAATAGAATTAGATTTTAGATAGAAAAGTCCTGGGGGTCTGTCAGCAACAGCAGGATCAGTGACGACTGAGAGTATGTGTGGTTTGTATGCAGTGTGTCTGAGTGCAGCAGGGAGCTCTGCTCTGAGCACTTTGAGACGTAGAGGGTCTCATAGCTGAGCCACTCACTGAGTTGGGAACACTGCTGGCACCCTGGCTCACTGGCAGCATGACAGCTCAGTGGTTAGTACTGTTGCCTCACAGCAAGAAGGTCCTGGGTTCAATCCCCAGTTAGACCTGGGGTCTTTCTGTGTGGAGTTTGCATGTTCTTCTCGTGCTTGCATGGGTTTTCACAGAGTACTCCGGTTTCCGCCCACAGACCAAAAAACATGCATGTTTGTCTGCCTTCAGGTCCAGGCCTCTCTTGCAAAAGAGATCTGTGATCTCAGTGGGATTTGCCTGGTTAAATAAAGGTTAATAAATAAATAAATGTACATCAGATGGTGTCAACATTTATTATCTGGGAGAATAGCAACATGTCGGCCATATAGGGCTTATAAAAAAAAAAACATCAACATTTTATTTTCATTTTGAAAAGCGTACGGTAGTCCTTGACCCACTCCCCCCCAGTGTATGGTTTGTACACTTGTGAAAATGATGAAAACTTTGAATCACCCTTTAATAAAGTTTTGTTTTACAATCCTACTATGGCACACAGGCCTTAAAGCTACAATCCAGTTTCTAGGGTCCTCAATAAATTTAGTCCATTACAGTCCAGTGATTCTTTGGAAATTAATGTTTTGGACTAATAAAAAAATGTAACAATGTGTTTCACAAACACTGGTCTATGTTTACCTTTGACTGTGAGTCTTGCTGTGGTGCGCACTCCTTCAGCTGAAAAGACGATGGTGCCTGTGTCCTCCAGAGTCAAGTTAGACAAGGTGAGGCCATGTACCAGCCCATTGGCGCTCACTCGAAATTGGTTGTTTGGCTTTACTCGGATGCCATTCTTCTGCCAAATACCTTCCACCTCTGTGTGGGAGAGCTCCACCTCAAAGGATGCAGTCTCTCGTTCAAAGGTTTCCTGGTCCGTTAGGCCTTTGCAGATGGCAATCTTTCGAGCTGGATTAGAGAGGATCAAGTAGAGGAGTGTGATGAAATGAGTGGAATGGTGCCAGGAAGAAATAATTTCCATATAATCAGAACATATTGTTTAATGCTTAGCAATTATATGCATGAAAATAACTTATTGAGAGTATAATTCTTTGTCCATGTATGATGGAAAAGTTTACATACAACACTTTCAAGCAATGCTAAAACAGTCACTGTACATAGATAGTATTTTATATTTCAAGGACAATAAAAGAGCATGTAAAAATAGACAGTGTTGGCATTACAAAACAAGTCTTACAGAAGCACTCATTGTCACAGTGTCACTCAGTGCACTGTTGTACAGCAATAAGGCTGTGGTTCAAAAACACTTTTACACTTGTAGGTCTAGCCAAGTTGTTCTTAGTACCTTTATGCAGTGATGTTCTGTGTAAAAATATTTGTACTGGTACCCCTCTTTACTTTGCCAGACGTTGTCTGTAGCATATATGAAATGTCATTGACAAAATTATAAAAAAAATAAGCTATTTACTTTTACAATTGATTCTGATTTCTTGAAAAAGAACATGATTTTTTTATCTATTCATAAACTAAATCAGTAACTACCACAAGGGTGGTTATTGATTTAGTTAATATTTAGTTTATTTATTGGTTATTATAATAAACCCCACCATCTGCTCCCCTGGGTGCCCTAGATGGCAACTCTCTGCTCCACACAGAGGTTTGTGGTGGCTCAATGGTCTGTGGTTGAATAAGGAAGGACATTTGGTGTAAAAACAATTGCCAAGTCTTTGTGCGAGTTAGTTCGCGGTGAGAACCCCTGAAGAAGTGAGCAGCCGAAAGAAAAAAAAAGAAAAAAGAAAAGAAATCAATACAGTTGTCTCTCACTATATTGCGGTTCACTTAATGCGGCTTCAATGTATCACAGGATTTTTAAACCCAGTATTTTATATTGTGTACTGTACATGCTATGCAGTACTGTACATTCATGTCATCATCATCATCTTCATCGGCATCATGAGAAGTGTTTGGGCATATGAAGTGTTTATGAGAGTGAAAAATGTTAATAAGAGACCACTCTCTTATTAACATTTTTCACTCTCTAGTGAACACTTCATATGACCAAACATACTATATATATATATATATATATATGTACTATATATATACAGGGACCTCTTGACCGCCGCGGATTCATCCTCCGCCAAAGGTAAAGAGTCGTCATGAGCTTCACTACCAGTGTACCGCAGGCGAACTGCGCTTCAAAGGAGCGTGTTGTTCTGGTCTACAGACATACATCCTCATCCATCTTTTCCCTCTCCATTTAAACTCCTTCATTTCCCATCTTTAAAACTCTTTTATTTTGCCAGTAATTAATCCAGATATTTTCAGAAATGTCTGTTGTATTTCAGTTGCAAGTGAGAAATCATGGCCGTATGATTTCTCATTGTAAAGCTCATTAATTAAGCTGTGTTATTGCGTTCAATCAGAATAATCAAGTGTACAATGTTTGATGTTAAATTTTGATTCTGTTAATAAATGACCACACTCATTTTGATGGGTCAAAGAAAATTAACGTCTCACGTCACTGTACTTCTAAACACAATATCTTTCACATATCTGTCAAGTAGCTCGAAAAAGAGAGAACCCGTCATTAAATATTGATTGTAGTGGAGCTCCTACGCTAACTAACCCTACATCACTACATTCTCATTTCAGACAGAAGATCAAAATGCATAATTACTCTGTAACAGACATTTTAAAATGATTTCTACTTTGAATGAGGATTAAAAAAAATCATTAATACTGTTTCACAGTTGATTTAAAATGAGTAGTTCACTTCAACATTTAAAATGGTTTGAACTAAACACACTTTTGATTATCAAGACATTTGTGAAAATAGTAATGACAATATAAAAAGAGAGTGTTCTTTCAATTGATTAGTGCAGGACACACTTAGAAAGTCTCTGGATGAGCTTAATTTGTATTTCTGGACTCAAATCAATGAAATAACAGTTCCTGTCCCATGAAGGTCCTCAGGGTCAGGTTTTGACCTGAGGCTTAGTTCACTACAGTACTATATATATATATGTACTATATGCAAGAGCCATATTAGTAAAATAAGTAATTGATGGCTTGACAGGTGAGCATGCAGCTTTGACACTTGGGTGGTGGGTGTGTCAGTGTGTGTGTGTGTGTTGACCGACACCAGATATAAATGACGTGCTGACTGGCGTTCTGGCTTTTGTATGGATGAGGAAGTTGGGTGCGCCCGGGGTCGTCATATTTTCTGTTGACCGTGTTATAAGACGCCATAGAGTTATGCCATGAAGCATTTATCAATAGTTTAGACCTGGTCAGTATGTGTTTCAGTCTGTAATGTTTAAAGCTTGGAAATTTGAAATGGAATAAACTGATCATGACACAAAGAAGTGACCTGGAGTGATGTCAGTTTGGAAACACGTGTCGGACAGAGATTCCCGAGTTTAACCCAGTGCGGCCCTCAATATCATAAGTTTGCCGCGAAATTATCATCAACAGAAAATGAAAATCGAAGAAGCGGATTATTGGAAAGGCAAGTCTGGATTCTTTGTTTCTGTTTGGAACAGTTTGGAAGTGGCGATTACGCACAGAGCGTAACGCAGCGTCGTCTGTTGAGTGAAATTCCTTCACTGCAGCTCAATCAAGTCCGCTGGAACTGAGGTATGGACACGTATACACACACTGGCTCCCTTTGTATGAAGAGGAATCGTTAAAAGGACGAACAACGTAAAGATATATATATAAAATGTAAAAAATAAAAATGGAGTCCGCTGGATCTAAATCAAGCTCAGCTGTAAGCGGTAAAGATGAAAAAAGACACCCAAAATTAACCGTTAAAGCATTACAAAATAAAATTGAGAAGCTTCAAAAGGAACTCAAAGCAAAGGTTCACAAAATTGAAAGAGTAATGTGTGTTATTAAAGAACTCATGCAAAATGAAGGAAATTACAAGAATGTTCAGTCTCATTGTAATGATTTGAAATTATTGATTGAAAATGCAAATCAGCTTTATGAGTCTGTTATTCCTCTGTTTCCCACTGAAGAACAAGAAAGACAAAATATCTGGTTTTCAAGCATGTATAGCCATAACTCTGGATTCATACAAGAAGTTGAAAACTGGATTTCAGATGCAGAACAGCTCAACAGTGCAGCTCAACCAATGGGAGAAGCTGCTGAATTAAACCAAGCTCAAATATCGAGTGTTGAACCCTGTGTGAATAAAGATCTTAATGCATCTCTTGTTTCTCAGCATTCAGTGTGATGCAAATGCTGATGCTGAGGTTAACCACTTATGAACCTCTGAAAAGAGATCCAGGAAGTGGTTACAAGAAGAAGTTAATAGATTGCCTGAAAAATTTGGAGCAGGACAAGGCTATTGACCGTATTCTGTACCACAGACTGTACCCAGGGGAGGCCACACCTAGTCTGTATGGTTTACCTAAAATCCACAAACAAGGTGTACCTTTAAGACCTATTGTTAGCATGATTAACTCTGTCACTTACAACGTTTCCAAATATCTGGCGTCTGTACTCATCCCTTTAGTTGGCAGCTCAGAACACCACATACAGAACACCATGGACTTTGTGGATAAGGTGAGGGATGTCATCATGGAGACTGTAGTGGACTAGGCCTGATGTCAAAATTGACCATATGGGACTGAAACTGTCATTTCATTGATTTGAATCCAGAAATACAGGTTAACCCATCCTGAGACTTTCTTTCTTGAATTAATCAAGTGGAAAGAGACAATTCTCTATGATCATTACTATTTTACAAATGTTTTGATAATCAAATTGTGTTAGTTCAAACAATGTTTACATGTTGAAGTGAACTACTCATTTTTATTTACTTAAACAGTAGTAATGATTTTTAATTCTCAATTCAAAGAGAAATCAAGTTAGAGTACGTTACAGAGTAATGATTCAATTTCTTGATCGTCTGCTTTGAAGTGAGCAAATTTGTAAGTGTGTCAAAGTTCGAGGTTCGGTCAACTAAGAAGTTTACTGAAAAGAAATGTCATGTTTAACTTTTACAGCGAGATACTTGGTGAGTGGCTCCACGAAGTCTGGTTTTTCCATGATATCTTTCTGTCTGTTCTTAAACAATCTGAATCTTTTCCTTGACTTTTAATAACACCTTACATCACAAACCACACCTCTGCTTTGGTCCATCGACCAATCAAAAGGCTCTCAAATGAACAGGAAGTAGAGCTCTTTAAAATGTGGGCACTTCCTAATTCAAGCAGAGTTTTTGGAGTTCATCTCTCAGAAGAGAGTTTTTTGGAATTCAGAATGCAGAGAGTTTGGGAGTTCCAGAATGCAAACGCAGGCATTCATGGATGCTGCTGTATTAGAATCAAGCTGAACCAGAGACGATTTTGGGAATTATAACTTCTGTTTGGATAACCTCACACGACTCTCGAGGTATTTAGCTGTTCTCACGGAGACGCTGAACAGTGGTTGGAAGTGAGACTCCACGCCGGAACTGATCTATCTTCAGAAAAGGTAAAAGTCGACCTTCACCAAAAGTGTACTGTTGGGACAAGCTGATTTCCAAAAGAGCGTGCTATTCTGGTTAAAACAGACAAATTCCCTCACACATCTCTCTGTAAGATAAATCTCAATTTTCCATCTTTAAACTCTCCTATCTGCTAGAAAATTAATCCAGATGTTTTCAGAAATGTCTGTGGTGAAGCAACGGAAAATCATGGCCGTATGGTTTTCCTGGTTGTAAAGCTGATTAATTATGTTGTTATTTTCATATTCTGCCAAATTAATGTAAATGTTTGATGTTAAACTTTGATTCTGTAAATAAATGACCTCCATTCATTTTGATGGGTCAAAGATAAATAACGTCTCACGTTACATTTCTGTTAAATTCAAAGCACGACATCATACAGTCCAGAAAGATGAATGAACCCGTTTAATGTATGAATATATCTCTCCATATGTCATACTACATACTGGTGGCCCGTCACGTGTTCATAAATGGACTGTGTATTCGTGTGGAAATTGAATATTTCATGTTGGCATGAAGAAAAAGTGCAGAGAATCAGCTGTGCTGAAACGCAGCTCAGTTGCGCGCTTGGAGGAAACGCTGCATGTTTACGCTGGGATGTTTTGAAGCTGAAAATCAGTCGAGATGTCTTTATGAAAGCTGAAATTGTACATCTGTTGTGTAACATAAGCTGGGTTTGAGCTGTGGAAACGCTTTATTCTGTTCAAACTGTGTTCCAGACGCTGTTCTGGTACCGGCTCGGTTCTGAGAAAGATCGAACAAGTTGTTTTAAATAGATGGAGAAACGTTTTAAAGACTGGACAAAGTCTCAGCTAAGCTCAGAGTTGATTCGTTACATTTTTTAACAGAAAAAAGTGCATTTTGACAGTTTAAAAGACAGAAAAGTTGACGGACTTGTTCAGATAAATCTAACATGCTAGTTGGGAAAACGCTGCGTGATTGGTTGAATTAGCTGCTGTGGAACGCTTTCATTGGCTGAGAGACGTGTCAGTCGTGAGCCTCTGACGTGTCAGGTCGTAAAGCCCACCCCGTGCTGCCCTGTCATTGGTAGATTCAGTCACGTGACCCGGAAATGAAAACTCGTTTTCATAGGGAATTAAAATCTGCTTTTAAAAAGTTGAAAAACGCTTTAAAGTTGATTCTGATACGCTGCTTAAGTTCTTCAAAGTGTAATCGCTGGATTTTTGCCACGTTTGAGTTTAAAATCCGTCATTAAATGATGTTTTTGAACAACGCTAGCGATACTAATTTTAAGCTAACAGCTAACGACCGGATGAGTGACGTGGCTACGTCACTTCCTCCATGTCAGATGGTAAAGCTTGGTTGAACCGAAAGCTTTGCTGTGCCTAAAATCACTAAATGTAACTTGCCACATGCCCCTAAAACTCATGTTTCATGCAAAGAAGTCATGCTTGTTGAAAAAACGCCACGTTTACGCTTTAAAACCGTTCAGAAATGTTGATTTTAACCGAGTTTAGCCGAAGCTAACTTTAAGCTAAGCGGCTAACAACAGGATGTCAACCGAACGTCACAGGAAGTCGTCATAGACTCCTGCTGGTAGAAAGCTAAACACTGCCCCCTCCTGGGAAACTTGAGATCACAGTTTCACTTCATCTTTAGGTATTTTAGTGAAATTAAACTTTATTTATTTCTGTAAGACAAACTTTGAGTTAATAAACGTTCTTCAAGTTGAATAATCACTGTTATCTTGCATTTAAAAAGTGAAGGGTATTTATGCAGAGAGGCATTTACCAACACATTTTTATTCACTGGTAATTCCTTAAGAAAAAGGTGCAAAATAAAAATTAGAAACTTTAAAAAAAAAAAAAAAAATGTATATTCACAGAGATCAGTTTACTCATTTGCTTGAAAGATAATACATGTTTAATTGCAAAATCACTAAATAAGAGTAAACTTATCAGGAAAAAGAAACTTTTCTGTTTAAGTTGCCACCTAAAAAATACATCTTCCTATTTAATTTTAAATAGAAGATACTGACAGGAGGACAGGAGTAATAACAGTTTTTCTGAAGAAAGACTGATTAATCCTGACACATCATCAATTTTTCTTTTTTCTGTTCACCACTTGGTTCTATGAGTAACTGTTAAATAGCAAATTTCTGGAACAGAACGGTTTAAAAAGTGTCTTTAAACTGATTTGCTGTGAGACTTTTTAGAAAAATTGCAGGTTTATAAAAATTCAGTGCTTTAGAGTGAAAGACACTGAGGAGCTTGGTAATCTAGTATCTGTTAAGAAATAAGCACATAAAAAGTAACACTGCAAAGAAGCATTTACTTAAATATTCATGAATTGGGGTAAAACCTGGACAGGTGCCCACATTTGAATAAGTTGACTTATAACAGTACTTTTGTGTAAACCCAGAGCTTAAAATAGTGTGAAAACTCAATGACACTTGAATACAAATATTTACCTGTAAAATATCTGAAGCTTGCAACTGTTTTAAACAGATAAAGTGCTACACAGTGAAAAACATGACAGGTGTGTTAGAAAAAGACTTTGATCCTTATGGGATGAAGGGCTGTTTAGAATATGCGTTGAAGCTGCTGACAGCATCCTTACATCCATATGGCAAACAGGCGGACAGCATGAACCCAAAAGAGTTATTGGACAATCTGATGGAGGTTGCAGAAAGTGTGACCTCTACAGAAATTTCAATGTCAAGCTATGAAAAGCTGGCTACAATGGCAATGTTGCTGAAAGAATCTTACTTCGCATTAAGACGGGATCACGTCGTGACAGTGTCACAAGTTTCCCGCTGCAAAGGCGAAATAGATGTGCTTATAAAAGATCTGGAAGAAATCAGAGTGGATAAAAAAGCATTACTGGGGCTATGTATGCGTTTAGAAAGTGATTATCATACATCACAGGAACGCTTAAAAGCTTGTGAGCAGAAACTAAGAGCGGCAACAAATAAAAGTTCTGACGTGGGGCGAGTTTGTCCGGAACTCAGAGAAGATCGTGGACAGAGTCCAGGTCACCCACAACCACCTCAGAAAGACGTTGTTGCACCTCCTGCTCGTAATCCACCCTCACCTAAAGTGGTAGGAACAGACCTGAACAGGTCTCCTCCACCAAACATGCAACAGAGTGCATGGCAACTTCCTCTTTCAATGGATGCTCTGCTAAAACTCTCAAAATATGTACAACGCTTTGTACCTGGACCGATGGGTTCAACTGGAACAAAAGCGTACCTGAAAGATCTCGAATTCAGATTGAAAGGTTATCCTAATGCTACGGTTGAGGATAAGATCAGTATGATACGGCTCACTTCGGACAGAGAAGTATTCACCTTCATCGAGCGTCTACCTGATGCAACGAGAAAGGATTACAACCTTCTGTGTGAAGCTTTGATCAGAGAGTACGACCCCTGCACGGGACCTGCTGGTTTCCCAGCCGCTGACAATGTCAAGCAGGGAAAGAATGAACATCCAAAAATCTATTACAAAAGAATCTTCCAAGCTTATTTTGGTTACAGAAATGAAACCGGAATGGAGGAAGAAGAAAATTTTAAATATGTTTTCAGCAAAAATCTCCACACTGACATACGCATGTCAGTACAAATTATGGCAAATTTCAGAGAAAAATCCATAAATGAGATTAAACAGTGTGCTGTGAATGTGTTCGAGGCATGTTCTCATACTAAGACGCCCATAGAGGTGTTTCCTGGTATAAAGGTTAAACCCCACTCCCTAGAAATGGAAGGACGGCGTGCATCGCCACCTCCTCCTAAAACAGGCGAGAAAAGGCAGTATTTTCAAACTAACAAACCACGTAATGAAGGTGCACGCTGGGACAAAAAGGCTCCTCTTTCAGAGGATGGACGTGATCATTGTAAATGGGACATGCGTAGGACGCAAAGATATGGGATCCAAGAGGACCCATATTATCAGGGGAGATCCGAAGAGGAACCCCCAAAAGACGTACCTAACCCTCCCCCACCTCGGACGAAACGAACCGAGGCGATAAAATCACAAAGGTCCCAGGAACAAGGCCCTACACCTCTGAGCTTGGAAGAGACAGAGGAAATACAAAGGTTTTTAGACACTTTGATACACGCTGAAATGGGAATCCAACCAAGAGCACTATGTAGTGATGCGATCGCTACTAACTCTGAAGGCGCGAATGACAACATTACAGATGTCGGTGAAACACACCAAGACATTGCTGTTATTGCCTCTAAGAACCCCTCATCGGACGAAGGGGGGATAAACTCACACACAAACGATGATGAGTCATCGCAAACTGAAAACTCAGAACCTGACTTTCATGATTTTGAACTAGGCATCCCAGTTCTGGGAGGACTCCCAGATAACCTGGTACCGAGACAAGAAGCTGGGCCAGTATGTTTCACGAAACCATCACAGGCCATCGCTCTTTTCTCAACCGATGACGTCGACCAAGGACCTCAAACCTATGGTGTCTTACCCATAGACAGGTCCGACGACTCAGAAAAGGATTCGTTGGAGCTCCCCAAGGAGCGAGAACCCTCATCAGTCTCATCACAGATTGAACAGGTGGTCGCCCAAGCCGACGCTCTGACATCTGATGAAGAAAGAGACAAACCTCGCCAAGTTCTTTTAAAATATGAAAAGTCATTGTCAACTGACCCAGACATCATCCAACTTCAGAAGTTGAATGATCCTGCAATTAAATCGATGATACTGTATCTGACTGACCCAGACAAATACACTCCATCGAAAGGTAAACTGGATTTCAATCCAGACCTAAAAGTCCTCTTTCAGCTGCGCAAACAGTTAAAACTACTCAAGGACAACCTAACTTTAGCTCATGGAGCGACGTCCTCACCCGTGTTCGCGGTCTCCCATGACCGAAGGGGGGTGACGCCAGTTAGGATAATGCTACCAGACGCGATAACGTGAGCAAATCTGACATCCAGAGTAAGTGACGCACCGAAACGTGGTTTTCTAGTTGCTTAATCACTGCTTTTGTCAATGTTGAAACGTTGTTTTACTGGTTGCTTAGTCACTGTTTTTGTCGATGTTGAGACATCGTTTAATTGGTTTTGGTATTGTTTCTGAACACCCCAAGCAAGAATGAATTTTGTTGTGTAGTTAAGTTAGAGACTAAGAGGCCTTTAACCATGCCAACATGCAGTTCATTCGTTAAATTGCAATCTTTGCGGAGTCAATGTA
>NC_056520.1:24858386-24870886 GCF_014905685.2 Nematolebias whitei
TTAGTTCCCAATAGTTCACAGGTAATGACCGCAGAAGGAGTCATTAACCTAAAACTGAACTGGAACCAACGAGAACTGGTTCACCCGTTTCTCGTTATCCAAAACTTACCACATGCATCCTACATAGGCTCTGACATTTTGGTAAGGCTGGGTGTCCGCGTGGACACCAACAACAATGTGCTGTGGTCCCTAAAACCAGCCACAAAGAATCCTCCTGTGCTAGACACAGCAAACCTTAAGGCTGGGCAGACCATTCCAGAGGCCTGCCAGGTTGCTAGCAACCAAACCACCACAGTACCACCTCAGGTGATTAACCTAATGGTGCAAATCCACATCATAGCTGGACAAGCTATTAGCCATAAACAGGCATACTTTCAACCCTCTCCTGCATTTTTCAGTTTGGGACTGTCCGTGGAAGCCACGAACCAAGTGAGTCTTGACTCTAGGACCACATCTATTGCTGTGTGTAACACGGGCCTGGATGAGGTGCTGATCCCAAAAAACACTATGCTAGGATGGTTGATTTCAACTGACTTTCATGATTTTGAACTAGGCATTCCAGTTCTGGGAGGACTCCCAGACAACCTGGTACCGAGTCAAGAAGCTGGGCCAGTATGTTTCACGAAACCATCACAGGCCATCGCTCTTTTCTCAACCAATGACGTCGACCAAGGACCTCAAACCTATGGTGTCTTACCCATAGACAGGTCCGACGACTCAGAAAAGGATTCGTTGGAGCTCCCCAAGGAGCAAGAACCCTCATCAGTCTCATCACAGATTGAACAGGTGGTCGCCCAAGCCGACACTCTGACATCTGATGAAGAAAGAGACAAACTTCGCCAAGTTCTTTCAAAACATGAAAAGTCATTTTCAACTGACCCAGACATCACCCAACTTCAAAAGTTGGATGGTCCTGCAATTAAATCGATGTTACTGTATCTGACTGACCCAGACAAATACACTCCATCGAAAGTCGAACTGGATTCCAATCCAGACCTTAAAGTCCTCTTTCAGCTGCGCAAACAGTTAAAACTACTCAAGGACAGCCTAACTTTAGCTCATGGAGCGACGTCCTCACCCGTGTTCGCGGTCTCCCATGACCGAAGGGGGGTGACGCCAGTTAGGATAATGCTACCAGACGCGATAACGTGAGCAAATCTGACATCCAGAGTGAGTGATGCTCCGAAACGTCGTTTTCTAGTTGCTTAATCACTGCTTTTGTCAATGTTGAAACGTTGTTTTACTGGTTGCTTAGTCACTGTTTTTGTCGATGTTGAGACATCGTTTAATTGGTTTTTGGTATTGTTTCTGAACACCCCAAGCAAGAATGAATTTTGTTGTGTAGTTAAGTTAGAGACTAAGAGGCCTTTGACCATGCCAACATACAGTTCATTCGTTAAATTGCAATCTTTGCGGAGTCAATGTATATTATTGCTACCTTAAGTACCATAATCTACATTGATCTCATAACGCTTAAGCCGAACCTACTCGAACAATTCTATTCGGGGGGATAGCTAATTCTTTTTTATGAGTCTCGCCATAGACTTCCAAACATTTATGGGAAACCAAACACCCAATCTCAAGTCGTTTGTCTAAAAGACAACAGACAATTGAACCAAACTATATTTTGCCATGTAAAGCTAACTTAAACCGAGTTAGAAATGGAAAAATAGTTTGGAACCCTTTTCTATAGGTATAAACCCCTGTAGTTACCCTTTTTCAGCATGTTCCACCCCTTAACTGGTAGTTGTAGCTGTTCCCAATCATAATAGCTTACACACCAGGTGCATATAGTTTAAGGCCTTATGTAAAATCCCCTTCATAAGCCCACCTTAAACCACATAATTGCATGACACATTTGAACCAGAACGGCACAGGCTGGACATCCACCCAGAGACGACCGTCGCTGGAGGAGACCTGCAATCCTGATGTTGGTCTCCACTCTTCATCCAGTGGCTGCATCTTCAGTTCAATCCAAGGGAACCCTCTGTATGCTGATTAATCAACACTTCCAATCGTTGTGGATTTACCGTTGTGGATTATATGACTTTTTCCAATGGATTACAGACTCTGTTTCCAAGGGGTTAAAGCATTGCTACAATGGAATGACCAACAACATTATGGAATTATCATCAACACAATGGAATTACCAAGAACATTGTGGAACTACTTTTGACTTTGGTTTTCCTTGCTGGATTACATCAAGCTCAAGGACATTCGAAGGCGTAAGTTTATGTTTGGAATTCATCCCCATGGACAGGCGATGATTTCCAAAGGGGGGACTGTAGTGAACTTGACCTGATGTCAAAACTTGACCTTAGGATCATATGGGACTGAAACTGTCATTTCATTGATTTGAATCCAGAAATACAGGTTGACCCATCCTGAGACTTTCTTTCTTGAATTAATCAAGTGGAAAAAGACAATTCTCTATGACCATTACTATTTTACAAATGTTTTGATAATCAAAGTGTTTTAGTTCAAACAATGTCTACATGTTGAAGTGAACTAATCATTTTTTATTTTACTTAAAACAGTAATAATGATTCTTAATCCTCAATTCAAAGTGAAATCAAGTTAGAGTACGTTACAGAGTAATGATTCAATTTCTTGATCGTCTGCTTTGAAGTGAGCAAAGTTTGTAAGTGTGTCGAAGTTCAAGTTTCGGTCAACTGAAAGTTTACTGAAAAGAAATGTCATGTTTAACTTTTACAGCAAGATACTTGGTGAGTGACTCCATGAAGTCTGGTTTTCTCCATGATATCTTTCTGTCTGTTCTTAAACAATCTGAATCTTTTCCTTGACTTTTAATAACACCTTACATCACAAAACACACCTCTGTTTTGGTCCATCGACCAATCAAAAACTCTAAAATGAACCGGAAGTGACCCTTCTTAAAAGGTTGGCACTTCCTAGTTCAAGTGGAAGCGGCTGGAAGCTCAAGCTCGAAGCTCAGGCTCGAGCTTCAGTCTTGAATCGTGCCAGTCTGGAAGATGGAGTAGCAGTACCAGAGAGTTCGCAGTTCCAGAGTTCAGGTTGACTGGAATTCAGGATGCTGCTGAAAGAGAATCAAGCTGAACCAGAGACGATTTGGGGAATTATGAACTTCTGTTTTGGATAACCTCACGACTCCAGAGGTTTTTAGCTGTTCTCACGGAGACGCTGAAAGAGTTGAAAGGAGAGCTCTACACCAACGCTGAAACTATCATCTGCAAGGTAAAAGAGTCGATCTCAACTAAGCGTACCGTTGGCCCAAGCTGGAAAAGAAGGAGCGTGTCGGTTCTGGTTAAGACAGACAAATTCCCTCACACATCTCTCTGTAGATAAACCTCATCTTTCCATCTTAAAATTCTTCTATCTGCTAACAAATCATTACAGATATTTTTAGAAATGTCTGAAGCAAAGTTTCCAAATCACCGCTGTGTGATTTGACGTCTGTTCTGCTGAAAGTGAGGAAAACAATCGCCGTATTGTTCTCACTCCTGTAAAACTGGTTAATAAGCTGTCGTTTATTTTCAATTATTGCCAATTAATGTAAATGTGTGATGTGTTAAACTTGATTCTGTTAATAAATGACCCACTGTCGTGGTGAGTCAAAGATAATTAACGTCTCACGTCCACATTTTATTAAATTCAATGCACGACATCATTCAGTCCAGAAAAATGAACAAACCCGTTTAATGTATGAATATATCTCAGGATATGTCATACTACAATGACAACAATGGACAACAGCGACAAAAATAAAAAGTTATAAAAAGTCATACTACAGTTTTTTTTTAACAAATAGGATGGCTAAAAGAAAAAGGTAACAAAAAAGAGCTAGATTCTAAGGCGAATGTAGAAAACTAAAAACAGGAATATGTGCTGATGTTCAATGTTTTATGTTATGAGTGCTTAGTGTATGTTTTGTTGATGTTTTTCTTAGTTCATATCTTAGATGTTATTACTGTTTTTCTTAGACATTTTATTGTTGGATGTAACTGGGACCCTGTGTACATAATTTCGCTCCACCACATGTACCACATGAGGTGCGAATGACAATAAAGAAACTCTGACTCTGACTCTCTGATGTCTGCATTGGTCCCTGCCAGGAGTCCAACAGATTCTTAAAGCCACTTAGAGAGGTCAAGGTCGAGAGCTTCAATTGTTTTTGTAAGGTATTCCAGGAAACAGGAGCGGAGTATGAGAAGGCCCTCTTGCCTAGTTCAGTCCTCATTGAGGGAACACTGCAGGTAATAATGTCCTGAGAGCGAACACTGTGGCTGCACTCACGCAGAGACATGTAGGAGGAGATGTATGAAGGCAGCAGACCAAGAAGTGATTTAAAGATGAAAATGTACCAGTGGGAGAGTCTGCGTGAAGTTAATGATGTCCAGTTAACCAGTGAACACAGGGTGCAGTGGTGGGTACGATAATCACAGCCAGTTATGAATCTTAGTGCACCATGATAGACAGCATCCAACATCTGCAGGGTTCTTGTAGGAGCGTTCATGTAAATAATGTCACCATAATCAATGGAGGGAAGGAAAGTCACAGATACAAGGCGTTTCCTAGCATTTAGGGTTTGACAGGATCTGTTTCTGAAAAAGAAAACCAGTTTAACTTTCAGTTTCTTTACCAAGTTTTCCACATGGAGCTTAAAAGAGAGATGTGAGTCGACCAAGACACCCAAATATTTATAGGAATCAACAAACTCAATCGGGACACCATTTGAGGACAAAATCGGAGGAAGAACTGCTGGGACCAACTTCCTATTTGAAAAAAGCATCCCTTTGGTTTTGTCGGCATTTAGGACAAGTTTGAGGCGGAACAAATCAGTCTGGATGTAGCTAAATGCAGAATTCAAAAGCTGAAAAGCCTTAGCAACAGTTTTAGCTCGACAATAAGCAACTATGTCATCAGCATAGAAATGTATGGATGCATTAGGGATGTTTTTACCTACATTATGTATGTAGATTGTAAAGAGGGTGGGTCCTAAGACTGAGCCTTGTGGTACACCATTGTTGACTGTTAAATAACTGGAGGAAGTACCATTATGTTGAACACATTGCCTCCGGTCTGAAAGATAGTTAGAGAACCAACCAATGGTGTGATCTGAGAAACCGATTTCTGAGAGTTTATGACACAAGATGGTATGATCCACAGTGTCAAAAGCTTTAGACAGGTCTAAGAAAAGTGCAGCACAATAATCCTTAGCATCCAGTGCTTCAACAACGTCATTAAGAACCTTCAGTGAAGCAGTGGTTGTGCTGTGTTGTTTCCTGAAACCAGATTGATGGGAAGGTAAGATGTTAAATGAGTCCAGGTAATTTTTGATTTGAGAGTTTATCAGTTTTTCTAGAACCTTGGCTAAAATGCAGAGTTTAGAGATTGGTCGATAGTTGTTCAGTGAGGTGGGGTCACCTCCCTTCAGCAAAGGAAGAACAAAGGCTGTTTTCCAAGTGTCCGGGATGGAGTTTTGTCTTATGGAGAGATTGAAGATGTGGGTCACAGGGACTGTGATGATATGAGCAGCCAGCCTTAAGAAATAAGGTGAAAGTTCATCTGGACCTGCAGATTTTTTAGGATCAAGATCTTTTAACAGTTTATTGACCTCACTGACTGAGAACGGAGAAAAAGAGAAGCTGTGTTTAACTGAGGATTGACTTGTAGGAGGGATTTGATTTGTACAAGTTTGATTATTAAGTGAAGTGGTTGATTTTCCATTCATAACTGTGTCAAATAAAGAACTAGAAGCAACAAAATGTTTGTTGAAACAGTTCAGGATTTCGTGCTTATTTGACACAGGAACAGAGTTAATGAGAAGTTGTGATGGGAGGTCAGATGATTGGGAGGTGCCTGAGAGAGATTTGATGGTTTTCCAGAATCTATTGGGGTCATTTAGATTTTTGGAGGTCTGAGATAAGAAATAGTTGTGTTTTGCTCCTTTGACAGCAGTTGTACATTTATTCCTCATCTGTCGAATACTCACTCAATCAGTGTCTGAGTCAGATTTTCTTGCTGCAGCCCAAAGATGATCTCTCCTGTGCAGGAGGTCAGCTAGCTCTGGAGTAAACCAGGGGCTGTCACATCCCTTTATTCTGAACTGACAAAAAGGAGCATGTTTGTTCACAATAAATTAAACTATTATGAAAATAGTTCCAAACGGAGTTCACGCAATCAGTTAACAGAATATGATGCCAGTCAAAGTGAGACAGATCCCAGAGGAATGACTGTTCACAAAAATGTTTCAGATCCCTTTTTTGAATTAATCTGGGCTTAGAAGGTGGAAGTTTAATATCTCTCAAAGCCGCTGTCACACAATGATCACTCAAGATATTGGCAAATACAACTGTACCAGGGAATTTGTGAGGCATATTAGTTAGAAACAGGTCTAAGATGGAGGATTTTTCAGGACGGTTTTTGTTTAATTTTGTCCAAGAGTTGATCAATTGGGTAAGATTGAGAGACAGGCAACATTCCTTGAATTTATCACAGAGGGGGGTTGACTTAGCCCAATCAATGTTGAAGTAACCGGCCAAAAAGATCTCTTTGAATTTGAAATTACCAAGGAATTCCATCAGGGAAGACAGAGCCTCAGGTGTTGCTGAAGGTGGACGGTAACAACAGACTACAGATAAAATCTGGCCTCCATTCAAATGATGTTTACAGCTAAGGCCTCAATTTGGTTAGGAATTGTTTTTGAAGACACAGGACTAGCAACCAAAGAATCTCTGATGTAAAAAGCGACCCCCCCCCCACTTTTTTTGACGATCACAGTGGTAGATGTTAAATCCATTGATTACCAGGTCATTATTGAGTACAGATTTGTTGAGCCAGGTTTCAGAGATGAAGATTACATCTGCCCCAGAAGAACTGACCAGAATTTTTAAGGCATCGAGTTTTCTCAGAAGGCTATGAGCGTTTACATGCAGAAAATGAAGTCCAGACACGTTCTTAAAGTCATTTGGTGTGCTGTAATTAGTGGGGGGCCCAGGGTTGGGCTGAATCCCTGAGAGCAGTAACAACATTATTATCAGACATTTTCTTGAGTTTTTTGTGACTTATGTGTAATTACAGGAGTTAACAGTGTGACAATTAGCCCCCATAATCGAATCATGAGAAACATTAATGAAGACGCGATCATTCAGAACCCAAAAACAGTGAAAGTTGCAGTGATGGGCAGATCCAGGTGTATTAACAAGATTCAGTGACTCCAGATAATCTGAGAACTGAAAATAGTGACAATAATATGAATGATGCAGAAAAGTCTCAGACCATAAAACGTCACAGTTCAAATGGGCAAACAAACCCGACGAGGTGGCCCAACTGCAGTTTGAGTTGGGCTGAGGGTGGCTCCGGCCCCCCAGTGAAGATGGATGGATGCTCCCATGGGAAACAGAAGCTGGGTCCAATATCAACAGGCCAAAACAGAAACAGATAATTCGCAGCAAACAGCAGAGCGAGCTGCCAGAAAATCCTCCTGAAGTGAAAGGCATGATCCTAGCTCGTTTCAGGTCAACAGGGGCCAACAGCGTGATCCGGAATAAAATTAATTATTATCCAGGTGAGTTTGGATGGAGGCCTGCAGCAACTCTGATGTAAACTCCGAACTTCTCTCGAGCACCACGCAGCCCTGCTCCTTCACGCTGCTCCTTCAGCATTTTACGCTGGGTAACACCATTCTGGTAATGCTGCACTATCTTTCTGCACAACAATGGTGAAATTGGTGATCCTCTTATCATCTTGGCTTCTGAGAGACAATGAAACCCTGAGAAGCTCTTTTTATACCCAATCATGTTGTCAATTGACATAATTAGTGTTAATTGGTCTTCCAGCTGTTCGTTATATGTTCAATTTCCTTTTGCCAGCCACTTATTGCTACTTGTCCCAACTTTCTTGGGATTTGTTGACACTGTGAAATTTTGAATCAACATATTTTTCCTTTAAAATGTTACATTTACTCAGATTAAACATTTGATCTGTCATCTATGTTATATTACAAATAAAATATTGACATTTTCTATCTCTACATCATTGCATTCAGTTTTTATTCACAATTTATTTAGTGTCACAACTTTTTTTGGAATCTGGTTTGTATATAATATAATGCCGCCACTTTCGTTAATTTTCAACTATCGTGGGGGTCACTGGAACATAACGACAGATGAGGGATCAATGTAAAACATAATGGGTTCTGGTTCTCATCTGGCTTCCTCTGTTCTCACTTGCTCTGTGTGTCAGATGTTCAGATATTCTTCTGCCAATTTTCGTGATAATGGTATGTGTAATAAATTTTTATAGTAGCTTTGGAGGAGAGGCTGTCTGAATTGGAAGCTCAGCTCCATGCTGGCGAAAAACCAATTGCTAGCCAGATTCCCTTAGGCAGCACAGAGCCACAGAGACTGGCTCCTGTTTGTGGTCCTTTAGCAGACCCACAGCAGCTGGGACCTCAAGCCGGTTGGGTAATGGTCCATAAACGTATTGCTAAGGCTAAACCACCAGATTACCACAACCGGTTCACATTTCCAATCGATTTTCCATACTCAAGTGTCACACCCACTGAGAAGCAGACCCTGGTCATTGGGAGCGCCATAGTCCAAAACGTGGCACTAGGGACTCCAGTGACCATAGTCAAATGCATTCTGGGACCCAGAGTGGGTGACACCAAATCCTATCTGAAACTGCTGACTAAGACTAAGGTCGACGGTAATAACACCCGGTTACGCCAATCGGAGGTCACTAAAATTAATGTTGCTTCTGTATGTAACTTCACAAAAACTGTATTGGACTTCGTAGTTTTTTCTGGTCCCCTCCCCAACCTAGTGTCCTGAAAACAATGTGGGCTACATAGATAACTGGAGTGCTTATTGGGGAAAACCTGACTGTGTAGCATAGCTTAGATCCTTGTATACTGTTTCTTTTTTATATATTTTATATTATTGCTATTTTTAGGTGTAACTGGGACTTTAAGTACACCATTTAGTTCCACTTCATGTAGCACATGTGATGTGAATGACAATAAAGTCACCTTGAATCTTGAACCTTGAATAATTTTAAAGCGATAGTACAAAGGATCACCATAGCTGTCAGCACTGCCTGACATGAAAACCACAGCATGTCTATGCAAACCTGGTCTATTTTGTTTATTTGTCCAAATAAACATTGAAAAAACACTATGTTTCCAGAGTGTTTCTTGTACAAGCAGGGCCTTACTTACTTATTACAAACTACTTACATTCTACATTAAGCTTGACTTGCGTCCGGTCATGCAGAGTCTCACAGCGGTAAGTTCCTCGGTCCGACAAAGTCAGGTTGTAGATCGTTAGGCTGCGTTTACAGCCATTCTGGGCCAGTGTATGACGGGGACCAGACTGGATGACCACCCCTTGCCTCATCCATTGGACCTCACCTGTCTCCAAGCTGATTTCTGTTTCTAAGGTAGCCTCACCAAACTCTTCTGCTGTAACAGCCTCCATTTTTTTCGTAAACATGACTTGAGCCTCTAAAGAAAGTAAAGTGAAGCATAAATGTATGTAAATGCACTGAGACCTAATTCTAGTTTCAGTGATACACAAGTATGTTGTTGTCTTGAGAAAGGACTTACCCTGAACTTTGAGACTGGCTCTGCTCGTCTTTCCTTCAGCTTCTGCCGTAATCTTTGAGGAGTCCAGAATTTGGCACTTTTTGATAACTAAAGTGTGGCACAAGCCATTCTGGGTTGCTTGGAAATGATTGTTCAAGTTAATAGGTTCATTGTCCATGAGCCAAATAAAGTGAACATCCTCAGGAGAGACTACACACTTGAAGGTGGCATCTTCGCCTTCCAGTACGGTAGTGTTATGAAGCTCAGTGAGAAATTCAATAACTCGAGGCACTTAAAAGACATTAGGCAGAGAAAAAAGTTACTATCATGTAAACAAAAAGTCAAATAATCTAATCTCATGCATACTTACTCTCTACTCTCAGTGTTGCAGTGGTACAGTCATCTCTGGACTCACAGGTATACTCCCCTGCATCCTGTTGAGTTAACCGGTGGATGGTCAAGCTTCGCTCAACTCCATCTGCTCGAATGGAGAATCTCCTACTTGGGACCACTTCTACACCATTCTTGAGCCACTGGACATCTGCTTTTGGTTTGCACACCTCACAACGCAGAGTCACCATGCCATCAGCATGAGCCAGAGTGTCTTGGAGGGGCCGTACAAACTTTATTCTCATTTCTGCAATGTAAAAATGAAAGTTTTCAACTGTTCTTTAAAACCTCTACAACTGCTTTAGGAAGTATGAAATGAATCAGAAGTTGTAACCTTTCACCAGTAGACTGAAGCGTATCTGGTCTGTATTGGCATCACACGTGTATTCGCCAGCATCAGAGCGCCTCAATGGCTCAATGGTTAAAGTGTGTTTACAGCCTTCCATGTGTGCTAGGAAGCGTTCACCTTCCACTGGTGTCCAGTCTTTCAACCAAAGCACAGCAGCACTTTCCTTGGACACGTAGCTTGTCATGGTTATGCTCTCTGTTTCGTAGCCTGTCACTACAATGTCATCTTCCTTGTTCACAAATGTCACTGGTTGTTCTTTATTGGAAATGAATAAAGACAAATATTAGATATATTTATGACTATTTCCACCTCCCATAGACCCTAAAAAACAAACATTCTAGGTTTATACCTTGAACCCTAACCATGCTGATCATCTTGTCATCCATGGCATCACACACGTACTTTCCAGAATCTGAGAGTTGGATGCTTGAGATGGTAAGTTTCCTCAGAATCCCAAATGTCTCTATGCAGGTACGGGAGTCATTGGTGAGCAGCCTGTCATTACAGTACCACTGGACTGGGGCATTGGCACGGGACAACTCACAGGCCAAGATCAAGTCATCGCCTACTACCAATTCCTGGTAATCAGAGTCGTATGAATTTCCTACAATAGTCACTGGGGGTTCTAAGATAAAAATAAAAAAGTTATTATTATTATTATTATTATTAATTATTATTATTATCATCATCATCAAAATTCATTTTAAACAAAAGGAATGAATATTTCAATATTACCATGTACTGTAACCTGGAAGCTGAAACTGTCATCTTCAACATCAAGAACATATTCTCCTGAGTCCCCAAGTTCAGCATTAAGGATCACCAAGGAGCAGAAAGCACCCTCTTCCTCCTCACAAAACCTTTCATTACCATCAATGCGACACCCATACTTGTACCATTTGGCTTTGCCATTGGCTCTAGAGAGTTCGCACTCCAGCACAATGTCATCTGAAACCAGGAACTTTAGGTCTGTCTTGATGTCTGACTTTCTTAAGATCTTCACAGGTGGTTCTGCGGAAGTATAAAGACACTAATCTAAAACATGTTTTTTAATGGAAAGACTGAAATAACCATTATAACAACCTTGGACTCTTACCAGAAACTTTGATCTGGAAATCAATTTGATCATCAATAGCGTCACAGGTGTATTTCCCAGAGTCTTCTACAAGTGGAGAACTGATGGTAAGACGACGAATGATTTTATCCTCTGTGATAGTGATATTGCTGCTTTCTTTGATTTCTTTGCCATTTAGTAGCCATTTAACTTCTGCTGTTGGCCGCGATACCTTAACCTCTAAAACAATTGGTTTACCGACAAGACACTCTAGTCTTTCAGTGGTGTTTTCGGAATGACTAAGTGTTACTGGTAGCTCTAAATAAAAAGAAGTCAAGAGGTAAGCAAAAAGTAGAAGGAATATATTTATTAAATGATCAGATATCATGCTAAATGTCCTCCTCACCTGTAATAGTAACCAGGAAGGTAACTGAGTCATTTTCAGTGTCACAGATATACTCCCCAGTATCATCCACTGTAGTGAAAGGGATAAGTAGTTTCCGTTTGGCCCCATCTAGTTGCAGGATCAAGTTAGGGCCCTCCTCTACTTCCAAACTATCCTTGTACCACCGAACAGGAGCGTCTGCTTGAGAGACCTCACAACTGAGCTCCAGTCTCTTTGAAGCAACGTGTGCCAGTTCCACCTCTGGTTCACTGGGGGAAATTATTCTTATTGGTGGCTCTGGTGCAGGAGAAATATATTCAAAATCTAAAAGTTATTGAACCATACTAAATTGCACACTTTAACATGTATTAGTATAGTTGGAAGTTTTACCTGTAATAGTTAGCTGGAAGAAAACAGAGTCTCCATTCGTTTCACAGACATACTCTCCACTATCATCCACTGAGCTGCAGAAGATGGTTAGCCTCCTGTAAGGACCCTCTGACAGAAGCTGAATGTTACTGGTTTCCTTCACCTCCTGGCCATCCTTGAACCACCGTATCATTCCATTAGAACGAAATAACTCACACTGCAAGTTGATCTCTTCTGATACGTAATGCTCCATCACAACATCATTCTTGGGTTCCACAATCATCACTGGAGGTTCTAGTTTTATGGTTGGAGAAATGAAAATGGATACGGTGGATGGACACAAATCCTCTATATAATGTGATCCTACTTGGTTGGCATGCAAATA
>NC_056520.1:24872017-24877960 GCF_014905685.2 Nematolebias whitei
TTCCCCTGATAATATGGGTCCTCTTGGATCCCATATCTTTGCGTCCTACGCATATCCCATTTACGATAATCACGTTCATCCTCTGAAAGAGGAGCCTTTTTGTCCCAGCGTGCACCTTCATTACGTGGTTTGTTAGTTTGAAAATACAGCTTTTTCTCGCCTGTTTTAGGAGGAGGAGGCGATGCACGCCGTCCTTCCATTTCTAGGGAGTGGGGTTTAACCTTTATACCAGGAAACACCTCTATGGGCGTCTTAGCATGAGAACATGCCTCGAACACATTCACAGCACACTGTTGCATGTTTGGTGGAAGAGACCTGTTCAGGTCTGTTCCTACCACTTTAGGTGAGGGTGGAGGTTTTTCTCTCCACACATGTGGAGGTGCAACAACATCTTTCTGAGGTGGTTGTGGGTGACCTGGACTCTGTCCACGGTCTTCTCTGAGTTCCAGACAAACTCGCCCCACGTCAGAACTTTTATTTGTTGCTGCGGCCAGTTTCTCCTCACATGCTTTTAAACGTTCCTGTGATGTTTGACATTCACTTTGTAAACGCATATATTGTTCGAGTAATACCTCTTTATCCACTCTGTGTTTTTCCAGATCTTTTTTTGCGAGCTGCAACTCTTGTTGTAGCTGTTCATTGTCTGAACACGCAGCTTGGTACTCACGGTCTTTATCCCTAATCTTGTCATAAGATTGCGCTTGTAATGACGCCTGAATTTCTGAGAGCTCCCTCTCATGTGTTCTAGACAGCATGACATTGCGTTCAAACTGTTGATCCAATTCCGCTTTAAGAAGCAGAGAAATTTTTGCTAACCGTT
The DNA here is from genome assembly GCF_014905685.2 of Nematolebias whitei. Classification (NCBI taxonomy): domain Eukaryota; kingdom Metazoa; phylum Chordata; class Actinopteri; order Cyprinodontiformes; family Rivulidae; genus Nematolebias; species Nematolebias whitei. Next base: position 24,872,838 of record NC_056520.1, read on the forward strand.
CCTGGCTTGACTTTTTACTCTCTGACACTGTGGCTCCTTCTGCCAAACTTTTCAGTTCTTCCCCTCTTTGAATTTCATCAAGTTGTTCTAATTGCTCTAATTGCTTACCAATAATTGAATTTGTTAAAATATGTAAAGCCCCCAAAATGATGTCATCATGTGATTGGGAGTCGAAAGGGTCAACCTCTCCTTCTTCTTCTGACATTTTCTTCTATTTAAAATTAAATAGGAGAATGTAATGTTTTAGGTGTTAAAATAAAATCAGAAAAGTCTCTTTTTTTCTGATATTTACTCTTATTTAGTGATTTAACAATTAGACGTGTATTATCTTTCCAGCAAATGAGTAAACTTTATCTACTCTGTGAATATCTGTATCTATATCTTTTAAAAAGTTTCTAATTTTTATTTTGCACCTCTGTCATGAGGAATTACCAGTGAATAAAAAGTTTTTGGTAAATGCCTTTTTGCATAAATACCTTAATCACTTTTTAAATGCAAGATAACAGTGATTATTCAGCTTGAGGAACGTTTATTAACTCAAAAATTCGTCTTACAGAAAGTAAACACGTTTAATTTCACTCAAAGTAACCTAAAAACGAAGTGAAACTGTGATATCAAGTTTCCACAGGAGGGGGGAGTATAACCCTATTTTATTTTGGGCGGCCGTGGTGCAGTGGTAGTGGCAGCCGACCTCTGATCGGAAGGTTGGAGGTTCGAATCCCGACTTCCCACACCATGTGCCGTTGTGTCCCTGGGCAAGACACTTAACCCCGAGTTGCTCCCGGTGGGACTGGATGGCGCCTTGCATGGCAGCCTACCGCCACCGGTGTATGAATGTGCGTGTGAATGGGTGGATGGCTGGTACTGTAAAGCGCCTTGGGGCCCCTCATAGGGGGCTGGAAGGCGCTATAGAAGTAAGCTCCATTTACCATATTTTAACCCAGACACTGTTAGTGATGTCCAGTAGGAGTCGCAATGACTTCAAGGTGGCATCCGGTGATATCCGGTCGTTAGCTGTTAGCTTAAAATTAGCATCGGCTAGCGTGGTCCATAAACACCATTTAGTGACGGATTTCAAACTCAAACGTGGCAAAATTTCAGCGATTAGGCTTCAAAGAAACGGGCAGCGGATCAGAATGCAACTTTAAAGCGTATTTCACTTTAAAAAAAACAGATTGAAATTCCCTATGAAGACGAGCTTCATTTCCGGGTCACGTGACTGAATCTACCAATGACAGAGCAACAACAGGGTGGGTTACTATATCGCTGACTCAGAGGAAGTGACGCAGGCACGTCACTCACTTCTCAGCGAATCACAGCGTCCCAACTCAGCCGTTTCCAACCAATCACGGATCGTTTTTCCAGCTAGCATGTTAGCCTTAGCCTGAACAAGTCCGTCAACTTTTCGTCTTTTAAACTGTCAATATGCACTATTTTCTGTTAAAAATGTAACGAATCAACTCTGAGCTTAACGGAGGCGGCGCTCCGTGGCAAAACGTCTTTTAAACCATTTAAAACAACTCGTTCGAACTTGTCAAAACGAGCCGGACCAGAGTCACGTCTGGACCACAGTTCAAACAGAATAGCGTTTCCACACAAACCCAGCTTCAGTTACACATAACAGACGTACATTTCAGCTTTTAAACAGACACATTGACTCTCAATATCAGCTTTCAAAGCATCACTAGCTGCAAACATGCTGTATTTTCTCCAAGCATCGCAGCTCAGCTCGCTGCGTTTCACAGCAGCTGATTCTCTACACTTTTTTTTATGCCAACATGATATTCAATTGTTACACGAATACAACAGTCCATTTATGAACCATACGAGGCCACCAGAATGTAGATGAACATATGCTGTCATATATTCATAGATAAAACGGATTCTTTCATTTTTCTGGACTGTATAATAACGTGCATCTGAATTTAATAAAATGTGGACGTGAGACGTTAATTATCTTTGACTCACCAACGACAGTGGGTCATTTATTAACAGAATCAAGTTTAACACATCACACATTTACATTACTTGGCAAGAATTGAAAATAACAACAGCCTATTAATCAGTTTTACAGGAAGTAAACAATACAGCGATTGTTCTCACTTCCAGTAGTACAACAAACGTCAACCACACGGCGGTGATTGAAAAACTTTGCTTCAGACATTTCTAAAAATATCTGTAATGATTTTTAGCAGATAGAAGAATTTTAAAGATGGAAAGATGAAGTTTATCTTGAGAGAGATGTGTGAGGGAATTTGTCTGTTTTAACCAGAACAGCACGCTCCTTTGGACCAGCTTGTCCCAACGGTACACTTTGGTTGAAGATCGACTTTTTACCTTTCTGAAGATATGTCAGTTCCGGCGTAAAGTTCCACTTCGAGCCACTTTTCAGCGTCTCCGTAAGAACAGCTAAACCTCGGGAGTCGTGAGATCATCCAGAACAGACTTTCATAATTCCCAGATCTTCTCTGGTTCAGCTTGATTTTCTTTCTTACATCAGCATCCAGAATTCCAGCCTTCATGAACTCTGGAACTGCTGAGTTTCAGAACTGCAGAACTTCTTCATCTACTCCCAAACGACTGGAGCTGCAAACTCTCCACCCGACTCCAACTGGAGGTGGAACCTCTTGCAGAACTCTCCATCATCAGCTGACTCTTCTCAAACTCTCGACCGGACTTAACTAGGAAGTGCCAACATTTAAAGAGCTCTATTTCCGGTTCATTTGGAAGTTTCTGATTGGTCGATGGACCAAAACAGAGGTGTGTTTTGTGATGTAAGGTGTTATGAAAAGTCAAGGAAAAAGATTAAGATTGTTTAAGAACAGACAAAAGATATTATGAAGAACTTCAGACTTCGTGGAGTCAATTCTCTAGTATCTTGCTGTAAAAGTTAAACATGACATTTCTTTTTCAGTAAACTTGCAGTTGACCGAAACTTGAACTTTGACCAACATACACCCTTGCTCATTGAAGACAGAAAATCAGACAATGCATCATTAACCTGATTTCTTCTTTGAATGAGGATTAAAAATCGTTATTACTGTTTCACAGTTGATTTAAAAATGAGTAGTTCACTTCAACATGTAAACATTGTTTGAACTAACACAATTTGATTATCAAACATTTGTAAAATAGTAATGATAATAGAAAGTAGTCTTCTTTTACTTGATTAATTCAAGAAAGAAAGTCTCAGGATGGGTCAACCTGTATTTCTGGATTCAAATCAATGAAATGACAGTTTCTGTCCCATAAGGTCCTAAGGTCAAGGTTTTGACATCAGGCCTAGTTCACTACAGTCCCCCCTTTGGAAATCATCGCCTGTCCATGGGGATGAATTCCAACATGAACTTACGCCTTCGAATGTCCCTGGTCTTGATGTAATCCAGCAAGGAAAACAAAAGTCAAAAGTAATCCAGCAAGGAAGACAAAAGTCAAAAGTAATCCAGCAAGGAAAACAAAAGTCAAGGTAATTCCACAATGTTCTTGGTAATTCCATTGTGTTGATGATAATTCCATAATGTTGTTGGTAATTCCATTGTAGCAATGCTTTAACCCCTTGGAAACAGAGTCTGTAATCCATTGGAAAAAGTCATATAATCCACAACGATTAATCCACAACGATTGGAAGTGTTGATTGATCAGCATACAGAGGGGTTCCCTTGGATTGAACTGAAGATGCGGCCACTGGATGAAGAGTGGAGACCAACGTCAGGATTGCAGGTCTCCTCCAGCGAAGGTCGTCACTGGGTGGATGTCCAGTCTGTGCCGTTCTGGTTCAAATGTGACATGCAATTATGTGGTTTAAGGTGGGCTTATGAAGGGGATTTTACATAAGGCCTTAAAATATATGCACCTGGTGTGTAAGCTATTATGATTGGGAACAGCTACAACTACCAGTTAAGGGGTGGAAAATGCTGAAAAGGGTAACTATAGGGGTTTATACCTATAGAAAAGGGTTCCAAACTATTTTTCCATTTCTAACTTGGTTTAAGTTAGCTTTACATGGCAAAATATAGTTTGGTTCAATTGTCTGTTGTCTTTTAGACGAACGACTTGAGATTGGGTGTTTGGTTTCCCCATAAATGTTTTTGGAAGTCTATGGCGAGACTCATCAAAAAGAATTAGCTATCCCCCCGAAAAGAATTGTTCGAGTAGGTTCGGCTTAAGCGTTGTGAGACCAATGTAGATTATGGTACTTAAGGTAGCATTAATCTACATTGACTCCGCAAAGATGGCATTTTAACAAATGAACTGCATGTTGGCATGGTTAAAGGCCTCTTAGTCTCTAACTTAACTACACAACAAAATTCATTCTTGCTTGGGGTGTTCAGAAACAATACCAAAACCAATTAAACGATGTCTCAACATTGACAAAACAGTGACTAAGCAACCAGTAAAACAACGTTTCAACATTGACAAAAGCAGTGATTAAGCAACTAGAAAACGACGTTTCGGAGCATCACTCACTCTGGATGTCAGATTTGCTCACGTTATCGCGTCTGGTAGCATTATCCTAACTGGCGTCACCCCCCTTTGGTCATGGGAGACCGCGAACACGGGTGAGGACGTCGCTCCATGAGCTAAAGTTAGGTTGTCCTTGAATAGTTTTAACTGTTTGCGCAACTGAAAGAGGACTTTAAGGTCTGGATTGGAATCCAGTTAGACTTTCGATGGAGTGTATTTGTCTGGGTCAGTCAGATACAGTATCATCGAGTTAATTGCAGGATCATTCAACTTCTGAAGTTGGATGATGTCTGCGTCAGTTGAAAATGACTTTTCATATTTGAAAAGAACTTGGCGAAGTTTGTCTCTTTCTTCATCAGATGTCAGAGTGTCGGCTTGGGCGACCACCTGTTCAATCTGTGATGAGACTGTTAAGGGTTCTCGCTCCTTGGGGAGCTCCAACGAATCCCTTTCTGAGTCGTCGGACCTGTCTATGGGTAAGACACCATAGGTTTGAGGTCCTTGGTCGACGTCATTGGTTGAGAAAAGAGCGATGGCCTGTGATGGTTTTGTGAAACATACTGGCCCAGCTTCTTAACTCGGTACCAGGTTATCTGGGAGTCATCCCAGAACTGGAATGCCTAGTTCAAAATCATGAAAATCAGGTTCTGAGTGTTCAG
>NC_056520.1:24878060-24890713 GCF_014905685.2 Nematolebias whitei
ACATATATATATATAAATGTATGTAAATGGTAAATGGACTGTACGTAAATAGCACCTTTCTATCTTATCAAGGTACTCAAAGCACTTTACAGTAAAATCATGCCACTTCCAGCGAGCTGATGGACAGCAGCTCCCTCCGGCTTCTCTGCAGTCTTTTATCATAAAACGGACCTGTTTTTTGAACAGGACTAAAGCTGGTCCTCCTTCCAACCGAATTCGGTGTTCAGTGACTCAGAGAGCCGGACGGGACCATCCAAAAAAATATTTTGGCCCAGGACTGATTGGCCACTCCCCCCATCGGTCACTCTGAGCGCACCCGTCCGGCCAGGTGACCCCTCGAGCTGGGGAGTCGACGCACGAAGGCCCGGTGTTTTTTCTCTCTCTCTCTGGACCTCAACAAACTCTTATCTGGTCCTTTGTGGTTCTACCTGGTTCTGACAAATATCGCCGGGTGGTATTTTGCTCGTTTTCAGCTGGACTGGCCCTCGTGGTGTCTCCATAGGTGTGGGGGAAGTGTACCTGTGTCCCTCGAATTGGACCAGAACCGAACCGAGGTGGCTGTCGGGGATTTCGTCTTCAACAGAGCCGGTCTCAGCTTCAGTGAGCAGCCCGTTACTTTTACCGAAGGACGATCCACCTCCGTGGAGTCGTTGTGTTCACCTGGAGGAGACGCTCCGGTGCTTTGAAGCGCCGCCGGACCGGAGCAGAACCGCGCCGCCGGACTGGGCCGCCGGACTGGGCCGCCGGACTGGGCCGCCGGACCTGAGCAGAACCGCGCCGCCGGACTGGGCCGCCGGACCGGAGCAGAACCGCGCCGCCAGACTGGGCCGCCGGACCGGAGCAGAACCGGGCCAGGGATTTCTTCAGCCTCTTCGTCTCTCGTGCTTGGAGCGCCGGAGCCGAACTGGAGCAGAACCGGACCGGACCAGTTGCTGACTTCAGCCTCAGCCTCTCCGGTCAGTCTCACTTTTCACCGGGGGTGCCCCGTGCTGTCTGGTGCTGAGAAGCGGAGGAGCAGCGTGAAGGAGCAGGTCTGCGTGGTGCTCGAGAGAAGTTCGGAGTTTGTATCGGAGCTGCTGCAGGCCTCCATCCAAACTCACCTGGATAATAATTAATTTTATTCCGGATCACGCTGTTGGCCCCTGTTGACCTGAAACGAGCTTGGATCATGCCTTTCACTTCAGGAGGATTTCATGGCAGCTCGCTTTGCTATTTGCTACGAATTATCTGTTTCTGTTTTGGCCTGTTGATTCTGGACCCAGTTTCTGTTTCCCATGGGAGCATCCATCCATCTTCACTGGGGGGCCGGAGCCCCCCTCAGCCCAACTCAAACTGCAGTTGGGCCAACTCGTCGGGTTTGTTTGCCCATTTGAACTGTGACGTTTTATGGTCTGAAACTTTTCTGCATCATTCATATTACAGTCACTATTTTCAGTTCTCAGATTATCTGGAGTCACTGAATCTTGTTAATACACCTGAATCTGTCCATCACTGCAACTTTCACTGTTTTTGGGTTCTGAATGATCGCGTCTTCATTAATGTTTCTCATGGTTCGATTATGGGGGTTAATTGTCACACTGTTAACTCCTATAATTACACATCAGTCACAAAAAACTCAAGAAAATGTCTGATAATAATGTTGTTACTGCTCTCAGGGATTCAGCCCAACCCTGGACCCCCCACTAATTACAGCACACCAAATGACTTTAAAAAATGCCTCTGGACTTCATTTTCTGCATGTAAACGCTCGTAGCCTTCTGAAAAAACTGGATGCTTTGAAAATCCTGGTCAGTTCTTCTGGGGCAAATGTTATCTTTATTTCTGAATCCTGGCTCAACAAATCTGTAATGAATAATGACGTGGCAATCAATGGATTTAACATCTACCGCTGTGATCGTCAAAAAAGGGGGGGTGGAGTCATTATTTACATTAGAGATTCTCTGGTTTCTAGTCTTGTGACTTCCAAAACAATTCCAAACCAGTTTGAAGCCTTATCTGTAAACATCACCTTGAATGGAGGCCAGATTTTAACTGTAGTCTGCTGCTATCGCCCCCCCCAGCTTCACCTGAGGCATTAACTGCCATGAAAGAATTTCTTGGTAATTTAAAATTCAAAGAGATCTTTTTGGCTGGAGATCTCAACATTGATTGGTGTAAGTCGACCCCCCTCTGTGACAAATTCAAGGAATGTTGCTTGTCTTTTAATTTAACCCAACTTATCAATTCTCCCACTAGATTAAATATAAACCATCCTGAAAATTCCTCCATCTTAGACCTGTTTCTAACTAATATGCCTCACAAATTCCCTGGTACAGGTGTATTCGCTGATCTTTTGAGTGATCACTGTGTGACAGCGGCTTTGAGAGATATTAAACTTCCACCTTCTAAGCCCAGATTAATTCAAAAAAGGGATTTGAAACGTTTTTGTGAACAGTCATTCCTCTGGGATATGTCTCACTTTGACTGGCATCGTATTCTGTTAACTGATGACGTGAACTCTGCTTGGAACTATTTCCATAATAATTTCATTTATTTCCTGAACATACATGCTCCTTTTCGTCAGTTCAGAATAAAGGGACGAGACAGCCCCTGGTTTACTCCAGATCTAGCTGACCTCCTGCACAGGAGAGATCATCTTTGGGCTGCAGCGAGAAAATCTGGCTCAGACACTGATTGGTTGAGTTTTCGACAGATGAGGAATAAATGCACAACTGCTGTCAAAGCAGCAAAACGCAACTATTTCTTATCTCAGACCTCCAAAAATCTAAATGACCCTAACAGATTCTGGAAAACCATCAAATCTCTCTCAGGCACCCCCCAATCATCTGACCTCCCATCACAACTTCTCGTTAATTCTGTTCCTGTGTCAAATAAGCACGAGATCCTGAACTGTCTCAACAAACATTTTGTTGCTTCTGGTTCTTTATTTGACACAGTTACTAATGGAAGATCAGCCACTTCACTTAATAACCAAACTTCTACAAATCAAATCCCTCCTACAAGTCAATCCTCAGTTAATCACAGCTTCTCTTTTACTCCATTCTCAGTCAGTGAGGTCAATAAACTGTTAATAGATCTTGATCCTAAAAAATCTGCATGTCCAGATGAACTTCCACCTTATTTCTTAAGGCTGGCCGCTCATATCATCACAGTCCCTGTGACCCACATCTTCAATCTCTCCATAAGACAAAACTCCATCACAGACACTTGGAAAACAGCCTTTGTTCTTCCTTTGCTGAAGGGAGGTGACCCCACCTCACTGAACAACTATCGACCAATCTCTAAACTCTGCATTTTAGCCAAGGTTCTAGAAAAACTGATAAACTCTCAAATCAAAAAATACCTGGACTCATTTAACATCTTACCTCCACATCAATCTAGTTTCAGGAAACAACACAGCACAACCACTGCTTCACTGAAGGTTCTTAATGATGTTGTTGAAGCACTGAATGCTAAGGATTATTGTGCTGCACTTTTCTTAGACCTGTCTAAAGCTTTTGACACTGTGGATCATAACATCTTGTGTCATAAACTGTCAGAAATCGGTTTCTCAGATCACACCATTGGTTGGTTCTCTAACTATCTTTCAGACCGGAGGCAATGTGTTCAACATAATGGTACTTCCTCCAGTTATTTAACAGTCAACAATGGTGTACCACAAGGCTCAGTCTTAGGACCCACCCTCTTTACAATCTACATACATAATGTAGGTAAAAACATCCCTAATGCATCCATACATTTATATGCTGACGACACAGTTGTTTATTGTCGAGCTAAAACTGTTGCTAAGGCTTTCCAGCTTTTGAAATCTGCATTCAACATCATCCAGACTGATTTGTTTCGCCTCAAGCTTGTCCTAAATGCCAACAAAACCAAAGGGATGCTTTTTTCAAATAGGAAGTTGGTCCCAGCAGTTCTTCCTCCGATTTTATCCTCAAATGGTGTCCCCATTGAGTTTGTTGATTCCTATAAATATTTGGGTATCTTGGTCGACTCACATCTCTCTTTTAAGCTCCATGTGGAAAACTTGATAAAGAAACTGAAAGTTAAACTGGGTTTCTTTTTCAGAAACAGATCCTGTCTAACCCTGAATGCTAGAAAACGCCTTGTATCTGGGACTTTCCTTCCCTCAATTGATTATGGTGACATTATTTACATGAACGCTCCTACAAGAACCCTGCAGATGTTGGATGCTGTCTATCATGGTGCACTAAGATTCATAACTGGCTGTGATTATCGTACCCACCACTGCACACTGTATTCACTGGTTAACTAGTCATCATTAACTTCACGCAGACTCTCTCACTGGTATATTTTCATCTTTAAATCACTTCTTGGTCTGTTGCCTTCATACATCTCCTCCTATATGTCTCTGCGTGAGTGCAGCTACGGAGTGCGCTCTCAGGACATTATTACCTGCAGTGTTCCCTCAATGAGGACTGAACTAGGCAAAAGGGCCTTCTCCTATTCCGCTCCTGTTTCCTGGAACATCTTACAAAATATTTGAAGCTCTCGACCTTGACCTCTCTAAGTGTCTTTAAGAATCTGTTGGACACCTGGCAGGGTCCAATGCTGACATGTTCCTGTTTTTAGTTTTCTACATTTGTCTTGGAATCTAGCTGTTTTTTTGTTTTGTTACCTTTTCCTTATAGCCATCCTATTTGTTAAAAAAAAACAAACAAAAAAAAACTGTAGTATGCTTTTTTATAACTGTTTATTGTTGTTGCTGTTGTCCATTGTTGTCATCTTTCTTTGTTGAAATCAGGTCTCTCTTGTAAATGAGTCCTCGAGGCTCAATGGGATTTACCTGTATAAATAAAGGTTGATTGATGCCCTCATTTATACAGCACTACTATATCGTTACAAAGACTAATCAGTGTTTTAGATCACATTCATACATCAATGGAACACATCAGAGGCAATGATAATTTCAGTGTCTTACCCATGGACACTTCAGCATTTGACTGAAGGTGGAATCGAACCACCAACTCTCGCATTGTAGGACGACTGCTCACCACTCAGCCACAGCCGTCCCATGTACAAAGGTATGTAAACCATTTTTGGTAGGTCCTAATCATTCTTTCATATTATTTTTTAATTTATCTTTACAGTTTTTAATGTAAAAAAGTAAACAAAAAACAAACAAACAATACTTTAAAGTGTTGTACAGTTGATTTGTTTCATCATCTTGTAATTTTAGACCCTCCAGTGGACCCTCCAGTTGACAGTAAACAAATTGCAAATAAAAAAATGTTACATTTCTTTTGGCTGTTCCCTCTTCTGGGGTTGCCACTGTAAACTAACATGCACAAAAGATTGTGCAATTTTTTTACATTATGCCCTTTTGCCCTTTTCTTACACAAGGTGGGTTTGAACCTGCAACCTCAGGATTGCAAGATCATGGCACTGACAACCAAGCTACTGCAGCTCCAAACAAATTTCAAGTAGAGCCTAAAAATAATGTTTATTGTAAAAATGACACAAACTTCTAATAAATACTTTGTTTGACTTAAGATCTTTACCAATTTGCCATCAAATATTTATTGAAACATCTATCTAAAATGGTAGAGAAGAGGTGGTACAGAGGTTAAAAAAGGTGAGCCTGTTATCGGAAGGTTGCCAGTTTGAATCCCCAAACATTTTTAACATTTAGGTGGGAAAGGAGAAGCACTTACACCATATGTGTCAAATTCAAGGCCCGGAGGCCAATTGTGGCCCTCATTGACATTTTATCTGGTCCTCAAGATGATATGTAAAACATAAAATACTTATATCTCTTGAATTTTTTTCAGTAATCTTTGATTATGTTGTTGAAAGTACAACAGAGATCAAATGAGACCAATCAAATTCATGTTGAAGAACCTGTGACCAAGAAAAGAGGTTCGGATTTGAGTTAATGTACCGTAGGTTCTAAAATTGGCCCTTAGTTTGAAAAAACGTTTTAATTTTGGTCCCCTTTTGTAAGAGAGTTTGACATCCCTGAACGCCATCACTTGTTTTTGTAAAAGAACAAACGGAGAATATTTTATATGAACAGTTTCACTTGTCTTTCTCCTACCATTTAACTGCGGCATCATCTCTGGAGATGTGGCAGAGCAGAACTACTGGATCCAGCTCCATGGTGCTACGGTGAAGTTCTTCATCTGGGACCGTACTGAATTCCACCGGAGGGTCTAAAATTACAAGATGATGGAACAAATCAGCTGCTGGAACTTTGTACCTTCGAAACTTTGTACCTTCATCAAAAGGTCCCTCATAAAATTTCTGGGTTTGATTATGTTAAAAACAGTTGTGGGACCTGTGGCAAGTTTATTTCTACATCCATCCATTATCTTTTACCCGCTTCTTCCATTTTGGGTCACGGGGGTCGCCGGTGCCCATGTCCGGCAATCACTGTGCGAGGGGAGGGGTACACCCTGGACGGGCCGCGAGTCCATCACAGGACCACATAGAGACAAACAACCATTCACTCTCACTCATTCACACATAGGGACAATTTAGAGTTACCAATCAGCCCAACATGCATGTTTTTGGTCTGTGGGAAGAAACCGGAGTACATGGAGATAACCCACGCATGCATGGAGAGAACATGCAAACTTCACCCAGAAAGGCCCCCGGACTGGGATTTGAACCAGGGACCTGCTCACTAAGTGGCAGCAGCTCTACCAGTTGCGCCACCGTGCTGCCCTATTTATACATACAGTTTTAACAAATTAATTTGAATTGTGGCTAAGAAACTAGAAACAGTCATCTCATAATACATTTTACAAGTTAAATCAATTATTTATTTGAATCTGTATTGTTTGCAATAAAGTGTGTAGAACACAAAAGTTGAGGTTTATATGCCACCACTTTTTCTGATATGTCTAGATATATTTCTAAAAATGTTTTACCTGCAACATCCACATTGAATGTGACAGTATCTGCTGTCGTTTTACATGTATAAACTCCTGAATGAGATGCATAGGCAGACTGGATTACAATCCTTCTCATATTCCCATCTGACTGGACGCTGAGCTCATCGTTTGCGTGAAGTTCTTTGCCATCTTTGCACCAGGATACTTTGGCAAATGGATGGGAAACTTCACAGTAGAGCACAATGGCATTTCCAGTTTGCACTTTTTTGTTGCAGTCCGACTCTGACAGAGGGACAAATCTGACCACAGCAGCTGTAAAGAAATCAGAACTTGAAATGACCGTACGCAGTTCATCTAAAGGGAACATTTAACAACAATGAAAGATGTTTATACCTACGTTTAACCTGAAGCACCGCTGAATCTCTGACCCCGTTGGCTATGAACGTGAGCTCTGCTGTGTCCTCAGCTGCTTCAGCTTTATGGATCATCAGTGAGTGCTTTGTTTGGTTGTGTTGTATTGAATAGCGTCCACCATGCTTCAGTTGTAAGCTATTCAAAAACCAGGTTCCAGCCATTGGGACAGACAGTTCAATGAAAAAGTGTGCATCGTCTCCTTCAACTACTTCGCAACCTTGAAGACTGCGGAGAATCTTTGGCCCTGGGACTGGAGTAATAAAGAAATGGTAGAAGTAGGGTAAGTCAAACACATAAGATCATAGAAAACAAAAATCGGCATGCTGCTCACCAAGGTGGATAACTTTAGGGAACTCCACATGGCCGCTTCGTCCATACTTATTGATGCAGCAAACGCGGAAGCGGTAGTTGCCTTCACACGGCACGCTGTCACTAGTAATTTCAGCCAAAGTGCTAGTCTCCGAGGTGAAACATTTCGACCACTCCTGAGAACCCACTTCTTGTCTCTCAAGAACAAAGATGGAGCGGGTGGTGGTTTGGCTGTTGGGGGCGGGCTCCCAGCTGAGTAGAGCACTGTTGGGTCTGTCCACGTCCATTTTGACATCCAGAGGACAGATGGGAGGGCAGTGTCTGGTGGCTTTAAGACAGAGCACGGAAGTGAAATTATTGGTTTTAGATACGGTGGATGTACAAGGTGGCTTAATACTTACATTCTACTTTTTTGTTTTCTCACATTAAAGATTTGATCAACAAGCCCTTAAAGACTGTATTGTAATTTCTTCAATTTTTTACTTTTATGTTTTCAAAATCTTAAAATGTGTAAAAATATTCTTAAATGCTATTACAGTGTTTTCTTCTTCTATCAGATGTTCCCTCTTCCATGGCCACCACAGTGAGTCATCCTCCTCCATCTCACTGTCTTCACTCCAACTACCTCCATGTCCTCTCTAACTGCATCCATATATCTCCTCTTTGTCTTTTTCCTGGCAGCTGCATTTCTAACATCCTTCTACCAATATACCCACTGTTGCTCCGCTGGACATGTCCAAACCATCTCAGTCTGGCCTCTCTAACTTTATCTCCCAGTTGTTCAACATGTGCTGTACCTCTGATTATCTCATTCCTAGTCTTATCCATCCTTGTCTCTCCTAAAGAGAACCTCAACATCTTCATTTCTGCTACTTCCAGCTCTTTCTCCTGTCTTTTTGTCAATGCCACTGTCTCCAGACCATACAACATAGCTGGTCTCACCACTGTCTTGTAAACTTTTCCTTTGACCTTTGTGGACGCCTTTTTGTCACAAATCACTCCTGAAACTTTTCTCCATCCACTCCATCCTGCCTGGACTCTTTCACCTCTTTACCACACTCCCCATTTTCCTGGACAGTACTTGAAGTCCCGCATCTTTGTGACCTCTGCTCCTTGTAGCTTCACTGTTCCACCAGCCTCCTTCTCATTCACACATATGAATGCCGTCTTACCACAGCTGACTTTCATTCCTCGTCTTTCAAGTGCATACCTCCACCTCTCCAAGTTCTCTTCCACCTGTTCCTTTTTCTCACAACAGATCACGTCATCTGCAAACATCATCATCCATGGGGATTCCTGCCTGACCTCATCTATTAGTCAGTCCATCATCAGAGTAAACAAGAAGGGGCTCAGAGCTAATCCTTGATGCACTCCCACCTTCAACTTGAAGCCATCTGTCACTCCTACAGCACATCTCACCACTGTCCTGCTGTCCTCTTACATTACATGTTCTGTACCAGTCTAACATGTCCTGCTGTCCTCATACATGTCCTGAACCAGTCTAACATGTCCTGCTGTCCTCATACATGTCCTGTACCAGTTTAACATGTCCTTTATTCAACAGTTTAGAAAGCTTTTGGCCAATCACAATTATTTTCAAAGAGATGTTTTCTTTTCAATGTGCTACCACTCCTGTGTTCATGTGCATACAAAGGATTCTAATGAATTGGAGACTTAGCTAATTTTATTCATAAAAAAGTGTAAACCTTTAGTTGAATCTTATATAAAAGCTTTAAAAACTGGTATGTATCTCATGTACAATCAGGTTTCAGTCCTTTGTTGTATATTGAGTTTAGTAGTCCACAGAAAAATTGACAACATAATGAAGTAGCTACCGGTAAGTTACCTTAATAAGCTGTGATGACCAGAAATTGTAATAGTTCACTATAGTCTGCATAATAAATTATAATACCATCACTGTGTCTGTCTTGTCCCTTAACTCTAGTTCTGTGAATATAAGCTGTGATTTATAAAACATTGGAAATAAAGTGTCACTAAAATGATTTCCACAGAATAATATTTTAAGATTAATTAAAAGTAAATAAGTAGCATTCACACTGAAATTATGGACTATTATGAATTTGCTCAGGTTGTATACCCAACCAGCAGTGGCTGTCCAGCGTGTACCTTTGACTTTGAGGCGTGATGAAGTTTTGGATCTTCCAGCAACAAATGTTACAACCCCCGAATCGTGATAGGCCACACCGACAAAGACCAAGATGTGAGTCTTGCCAAAAGATTTGAGGATCGTTTGGTGCGTCTCATGCAGCTTTAAACCATCTTTGAACCAGTGAACTTCCATGTCATCATTCCCCACCTCAACGCAGAACACTGCATTCTCTCCCTCCATAACTTCCAGCTTCCGGGGAAGTTTACAAGAAATGGTACCTGTTTATAGAAATACAAAAAAATAATAATAATAATAATTATCTTAGGTTTCCATGTGAATGTGAATCATTTTTTAAAGAATGTCCATTTAAAACTCCTACTGTACTTAGATTCAAAGCAGGTACATTTTATTTTATCAACTTTAAATTGACTTCTTTTGCCAACAGTTATTTACAAAGACAAAAGACTGAAGTGAAAAGTCAAGCTGGTTTGCAAATTTTAAAAAGGATATTTGACATTCAATGGAGCACACCTTTAACTGATAATTCAGCGATGCTCTTTGCTCCATCAGGCATCTCACAAAGGTAGACTCCATCATCATCTGTTCCAACATCGTGGATGGTTAATCTTCGTTTGGTTCCTTTCTGCTCCATTCCATATTTATTGCTGGGAATCAGCCTCTGGTCTTCAAGGTACCAGGAAGCAGGGATTGTCTCATCAGGTACTTCACACTCTAGTACAGCAACATCCCTTTCCTTTACCTCCACATCTTTTAATGGGTGCCTGAACTGCACGGCCGGACCTAAAGAACATTGAAACGTGAAATTTTGCGGTATGTGTTCACACCTAAGTGTGGAAGATATGTACATTTTGAGCTTTTGTAGAACAGTAGTCGTCACACTATGAGTGCACAAACAGTGTTTCCCAGTTGTGGCTTCAGTATAAAAGACAGAAATCATCTAGATGCAGTAATAAAGAAACTCTTGGTCCAAAACAGTGCCAGTTTAAATTAAATAAATAAATATTTCCTGATACATTTTCCACATGAAGAATAACCGTCTCATTTTAGTTTTTCTTTTTTACGGTCCAGTTCACAAACCTAACATTTTTTTGGAATCCAGTAATGTTAATGGAAGTGTATGTGTTTTATTATAGGTGTTATGAGCTATTGTGCCAAGATATAAATGTGTCTTTTCCCAATAACTCAGTAAATCTGGTGAAGCTCAGGTGTCCCAGGTTTTCACTAGTCTTGAACGCAGCATTACATTTATGAATCAGTTGTAAGAAAGTCTCAAAACTCTCATTCAAAGATGAGCTGATCCACACACTCAAGTTGACTGATGGGGCCACAGCAGGTAATTTGTGCATGTGTATTTGACTATTCGTTTGCACAGAAAATTCCTACTTGTGCAAATTGAAATGTGTATATTTGAAAAACTGTTTATGCATTTGTAAAACTTGTAGTATGCTTATTAATCATGTTGTACGCTTGTGTGACTTCTTTTGAGACCATTTTAGCTACATCATGGTCTGCACCCACTGCTACCAGAACTGTTTGTTTATCATCAAAGTTCATGCTTAATAATTCAGGTAAAATATCCAACAAAATTCAGTCAGGTCATCTGGACGGTTTCTTTTTTTGTTGAGATGTTTCAGACGGATTATTGAAACTTGATGTTTTGAACCACGTTGGCTATGGCTGCCTCAGAGGAGTCGACGGGGGAGAGGGCGGGCCACAGAAACCATCTTATCACCAGCAAACTGGGTGGTCCACTATGTGAAAGTGCTGCTTGTGGGACTGAGTTGGTACCACTTCACAATAAGGCTCCCTTTGTAGATGGCTAATAAATAGTTTATAGATATGTTTAGAATTCCTCAATAAAACTTTATAAATCAATAATAACTGCTTATTATGCATTAATTAACGGTGATAGAGAGACTAAACCGACCAGTTTCTTGCCAAATAGTGAGTCAAATCTGTTCACTTATATATTTCATCTAGAGTTGTTACATTAAGCCAGTGCTTCTCAATTATTTTCTGTTACACCCCCCCCCCCCCCCCCGGAAGAAGTAAACATTTTGCGCCCACCCCCAACTCTCCGCCTCGACTATAAATAGTATAATTTTTCTATAAAAATTTTATAAGTACACCTCTGCATAACATTGTGTCCTTACTAACATTAAATAAAAAAGAAAAATACAGATCATCTTGCAACAAAGATTATTAAAGATTATTATAATTGTTTTTTTCTCTGTCCTCCGGTGGAACCAGACGTGTCTCTCAGTCTCCCCCCCCCCCGCCCCCACCCGTTTCCCTGCTGCACTCTTTTGTCCCGTGAACCCTTAAGAAGCCTCTTTTGTTTTTTTCTGCATACCTCTTAATTTGAAGGATCAGCTGGTCTCAACAAAATTGATCAACTTCTCCCAACAGGAGTCAGGGCATAAGGAGGACCCTCTTACCTCGACGGAAACAAATTGGATTCATGATGACAACTGGTTTTTGCTGTTTGGCTGGTGAATTCTGGATTGTCTATAAATTTGTGTGGATGTGTCGAATCTCGACAGCGCTCAGACTGAATTTGGGGAACTGCAGCAGGGAGCTGGAGCAGGCTGTTATCAGGACTGCGGACTCTATAGCAGCACACATGAAGGTGGGAATAATCTTGGAGAAGCTGTGAGCTCGATTTTGGCGTAAAGAATAAATTTGTCTATTTTGCAGTTCCATCAAAGGAATATGTACCAGCGAGACTATAATTAGGCAGAAACAACAATTCACGAGTTCTGCCAGACCCAAATTGTGGCCTTGATGTCGGACTTATCTCAACTCCTCCTGGAATGTTTTGAAAACAACAAAGATGCTTTGACTGTCTCCTCACCCATCCCTTCCCCAAGGCCGTGGACATGTGGCAGAACCTCAACTGAACTGATGATGAATGTCACCTCTTATCTGGACAATGGCTGAGG
>NC_056520.1:24890813-24910539 GCF_014905685.2 Nematolebias whitei
GGGGGGGGGGCGCTCTGGACTATGCTACGACTTTCCCTTAAAAATTCAATGTCTTCTTAAAACTTTGGTAAGTCCGTATTTATTTAAATAAAAACTGTTTAATTAGATATAAGATCATTAAGAAAGTCCTAAATATTACTAACTAACTTTTTCATTCAATCAAACAAACTGGACGAGGAGACTTTGGAGAGCCTGGAATTGTTTGTTGATGAGTGTTTTACAGCTTAGTCATGGGTAAAACTAAAGATTCATCCGGTACTGCTAGTGATTCAGCTAACATCCCCACTGCTAAGCTGCACCGACAGGGAAGCTCAGACAGCGTTACGGCACCGTCTCCTGATAATACAGGTTTAAAGGAGATATTGGAGTCAATTGACCAGAAGCTAACTAGCTTGGATGCCAGGACTAACGTTGGTAGAGATGCTGCATAAAGAGTTTCAAGGCCTCAGGGAGTCTTTAGAATTCAGCCAACAACAGGTAGCATTACTTGCTAGTGAAAATCAGGAGCTTAGAGGCCGTCGGGTGTTGACCAGGACTATGTGGGGGTTCGGGGTCTGGGGGATTGCCATGTGCGGTGCTGGCGCTGTGCTCTCCCTGGGGTTGTTTGGACCCCCTGAGCTTGGCTCTTGGGTGCCATGGTTGGCCCGCTGGCCGGGGTGGCTGCCGGGGCCTGGCGGGCGGTCGGCTGGGGGCGTGTGCTTGGTTGTTGGCGGTGTGTGGGGGTGGTCGGTGGCGTGACCTCTTCGTGCCGGGGGGTGTCCTGTCGGCTGGGCGTGGCCTGGGCCGGGTCTGGGATATTGGCTCCTCTCCGTTCGAGAATGAATGGGTCTACCTCCTGGGTTTGGGCATGGGCTGCCCCCGTAGAGGGCGGGTACATGTCTTGGACCTGGGGGGTATAGAGTGCGTATCGGGAATAAGAATGAAATGTATCGTTATTGTATGTCTTTGAGTGAGTGAGTGTGAGAATGAGGCTGGGACTGTGTGATTGTGTCTGTGTATGAATGGGTATTTGTTAGGCCGAGACTCGGATTGCCCCCTCTTTGATACAACTGGGGGGTGCTTGGCATCACGCCCCTATCGCGCGGCCCCCTGGTGGGGTGTGCCCTTGCCTGCCGGCGCGCTTGGGGCCCTTGGTGTCGGGGGCTGGGCGCTTGGGCATGTGTCGGCTCGGCCTGGTGTCTGCCTGGTGGGGCTCGGGTCCTCTGGCCCTGTCAGGCCTTGGCCTGGGTGGTGTGAGTCCTCGGTGCCCGGGCCTGGGTGCCCGGGCCTGGACTTGCATCGGTGCGGCGGGTACCGAGTTTGTCGCTGTTGGCCCCGGGGGGTCACTGTATGTGGTTGCTGGTGGGGATCTTCCGGTTCTCCCCTGTGGTCCGATCTGGGGGGTGGGTGAGTGGTTCGTCCTGTGTGGGTGGCCTTGGGGGCTCCGCGGTCGGGGTCCCTCCTGGGGTCTTGGGCTCTGGTCCCCCCTTTTTCGTCCGCCTCTGGTCTTGGGGATCGGGTCTCTGCTGCTTCACAGTTACTATTAAATGTTCTATTAGAGAAGCCTTATACACTTATGCATGCTCACAAACACACACAAATAGATGCAGGGATGCTTATGTAGGCTTTATATGTAGATATATAGATTTGTATATGAATGTATATTCATGTATGTATGTATATAGGCGTTAGTATGGGTATATATATTTATGGAAACTTACTGCAAAGCCATGAATATTTTAAGTTTAAAAAAAGTTAAATCTGGTCCTCTGGACATTCAAAAAAAACAAACAAAGCAAAACAACAAAAAAATGTAGAAACGTTTCGTCTCTCATCCGAGAGACTTCCTCAGTCTGAGGTGCTGTATTCAGTTCAGTCTCTTAAATAGCACCTTCTCAGAGTGGATCAACCAGTTTTGCTGCTGACAACCAAAACCAGCTGATCACATGCTCAAGAAGGACCATCAGCCTAACAATGGATCATTAGCACACTGATGGCTGTTTACTATTCACAGAGGGCTGAGTGATACTAACAATCACAGCATTGTAAGAGGGGGACAGTTGAACACGTAGGCCTCCACCCCTGTTTAACGATGGACCGTTTCTTTTCACAAAGATGGCCTCCTTTACTCCTCTCTCAAACCATTGTTCCTTTCTATCCAGGATGTGCACATCTTCATCCCTGAAAGAGTGACCGCTGGCCTGGAGATGAGTGTAGACCGCAGAGTCCTGGCCTGATGATGTTGATCTTCTGTGCTGGGCCATCCTTTTGGCCAGTGGCTGTTTTGTTTCCCCAATGTAAGACTGATCACAGCCCTCCTGACACTGAACAGCATACACAACATTACTCTGTTTGTGCCGGGGGACTGGATCTTTGGGATGAACCAGTCTTTGCCGTAATGTATTTTGGGGTTTAAAAGCCACTGTGACGTTATGTTTAGAAAATAAACGTCTCAGTTTCTCTGATACGCCCTCAACATATGGAATGACCACTGGTCTGGGTTCCTCCTTTTCACCTGTTGGCTGACTGGAGTCCTGTTTAGGTTTCTTCTCTGCTTTCAGGAAGGCCCAGTTAGGATATCCACATTGCTCTAGAGCCTGTCTTGTGTGGGATTTCTCCTTCTGCCTGGCTCCTGAGCTAGTGGGGACGCTGTCTGCTCTGTGATACAGAGTCCTGATGACTCCTAACTTGTGCTCCAAAGGGTGATGGGAGTCAAACTGCAAATACTGGTCTGTGTGGGTGGGTTTGCGGTACACCTCAGTTTGCAAATGTCCTCTATCAGAGACTGAGACCTCACAGTCCAAGAAAGCCAACTTGCCATTTTTTTCATCTTCTCGTGTGAACTTGATGTATTTATCCACAGAGCTGATGTGGTCAGTAAAATGTTGGACTTCCTGAGATTTAATTTTAACCCAGGTGTCGTCAACATACCTGAACCAATGACTTGGTGGTGTCCCTGAAAAGGACGTCAAGGCTCTCTTTTCTACCTCCTCCATGTACAGGTTGGCAACAATAGGAGAAACTGGAGACCCCATAGCACACCCATGTTTCTGCCTATAATATTGCTCCCCATATGTGAAGTAGGTTGACTGCAGGCACAGTTTCAAGAGTTGACACAGTTGTTTTGTGGAAAGCGTGGTCCTGCTGCTCAGAGTGGTGTCTGATTTTAATTTTAAACTGATCACCTCTACTGCATCATCAACAGGAATGCACGTAAAGAGTGATGTGACATCAAGAGACCAGTGTTTCATCAGTCTCCATGATGACATCCCTCACTTTATCCACAAAGTCCATGGTGTTCTGTATGTGGTGTTCTGAGCTGCCAACTAAAGGGATGAGTACAGACGCCAGACATTTGGAAACATTGTAAGTGACAGAGTTAATCATGCTAACGATTGGTCTTAAAGGTACACCTTGTTTGTGGATTTTAGGTAAACCATATAGACTAGGTGTGGCCTCCCCTGGGTACAGTCTGTGGTACAGAAAACGGTCAATAGCCTTGTCTTGCTCCAAAATTTTCAGGCAATCTATCAATTTCTTCTTGTAACCACTTCCTGGATCTCTTTTCAGAGGTTCATAAGTGTTTAAGTCACTAAGGAGTGCCATAACTTTCTCATGATAGTCTTTCTGGTTCAAAATCACTGTGCACCTTCCTTTGTCTGCTGGGAGAATGATGATGTTTTTGTCCTTGCTAAGAGTGGTGAGTGCGTCCCTCTCCTCTCTACTGATGTTGGAAGGTAGTGGTTTGGCATTGCTGAGGCAGGCTGAAACTTTGATTCTGAGCTGTTCTGCTTCAGCCTCTTTAATTTTGTTGTTGCGGATGGCTGACTCAGTAGCTGTGATCATCTCCACCTGAGGAATTCTACTTGGTGCAACCACAAAGTTCAGTCCCCTGGCAAGAATCTCTGTCTCCAGCTGGGTGAGCTGTCTGTCAGATAAATTCTTCACCCACTTTTCTGTCTCCCTGACATGTAATTGACTACTGGAGTGTTGTCCTACACTTAATGTGTTGTTATTGGAATAGTGATGGTGTTGATGAGTTATTAGTAAGTTAAACTTGTTTTGTTGTTTAGTCTTGGACTTGACATGCTGTGCTAAATAAGCGTGCCTGATCTGTACAGTCCAACACTTGCTGAAGTGTGGTCTGATCTAGACACATACATGTAGTTAGTTTCTGTTTAATGTGCTCTTCTTTGGCCTTCAAGGCCTCAATAGTAAAATTGGTCTGTCTCACCAGAAAAGGCTTAAAGTGCATCAATTTGCCTGAAATAATAAAAAATATATATCCTTATTTAAACTCTAAACATTTTTGACCATATGATACTGAAAAATCAAATTAAATACAATCAATAAATGATAATAAATTCAAAATTATCTGCAAAATTTTAACTCAGGAGTGTTATACACAACACTTTGACGTACAAAACAAAAATGAAAAAAACATTTTGTGCTAATTTTTTTGTAAATCAAAATGAGGAAGTCAGGATTAATGGTTACAATGAGTACATTTTGCAGTGCACAGCTTTTTGAAGCACAGTTTGAAACATGATCCTGTAACTCTCAGCTCCTGCTCAATGTTTAGCTGGGACCTGGGGGGGGCGGTCCAGGAGGACGCGCTCACAAGAGAAGAACCTGACAAGTTGTTTAATGACATAAAATATATTTTGTTTGCAAAGAATAGAGTCCTAACATTTATTAAACATTACTTCTGTATTAAAAAAAACCCCATCAAAATTGTACTTTGACAAACTAAAAAACAAAAAAAAATGTTAAAGCGAAAGACGAAGAGGGACAGGTAACACTCTTGCTTTGAATTTATTCTCTGTTACATGTGTGCTGTGGGTGACAAGCGTCACCAGCTGAGGAGGTGTCAGAGTTATTTATTTCTCAGCAGCAGAGGGAAGCGACACGGTTCAAGCATGGCTCCCCAAACAACAAGACAGCCATATTTGTTCATAACTTTATTATTACTAAACCTAAGAGTTGCCGGATTTTAGCAAACAATTGCCGAACGCACACTGACAAAATGAGAATGATGCCAAAAAAAAAAAACTACTTCCTGCCGCAAAATGTTCCCCGGGGTCACATGCGCCCCCCCGGCATTGCTCTGGGCCCCCCCAGGGGGGCACACCCCTAAGTTACTACCTTGTAAACCCAGTAAGCATTTGTAAGACTATTTCTTTAGCATATAACATTGTACTTTATCACTGCTTTATAAGTATCTACAACTAATAATATATCCTAAAAAAATTAGGTTTACAAATGCTTATTGTGCTCACAAGGTAGTAACTTAGTGTGAAATGTTTAATATAACAACTCTACATGAAATATAGAGGTAAATGGTAAATGGACTGTACTGTACCTTTCTATCTTATTTCAAGATACTCAAAGCGCTTTACACTACAATCTGTGCCCTCATTTACCCATTCATACAGCACTCTACTAGATCTCTACAAAGCTAATTGAACAAATCATTCCAATGAGACTAATCAGTGCTTTAGATCACATTCATACACTGATGGGACACGCATCAGAGGCTATGAGGGGTTCAGTGTCTTGCCCAGGGACACTTCGGCATGTGACTGCTGGTGGATTAGAACCCCCAACTCTCGCATTGGAGGACAACTGCTCTAACCACTCAGCCACAGCCGCACCAAAGTCCATGCTCAATAATTCAGGTATAAAATCCAACAATGTTCAGTCAGGCCATCTGGACCGTTTCTTTTTTGGTGCCGAGACGTTTTGCCTTCCATCCAGAAGGCTTCTTCAGTCTGAGGAAACAGCAAACAAAACTGCTTCACCCCCAATGGCTTAAGCCTTACTCCAAAGTGGGAAAAAAACAGTTATGTTGGTGCTAAGATGGTCTCTGGGGCACGCCCTCTCCCTCATCGACAGTCATGTAAACTGGTTCAAAACACCAAAGTCCATGCTCTAAAATCCAGGTATAAAATCCAACAATGTTCAGTCAGGTCATCTGGGTGACCTGGATGATATAGGTGGCAGATTTATTTCACTATTTGGCAAGAAACTGGTCGGTTTTGTCTCTCTGTCACCCTTAATCAATGCATAATAAACAATTATTAATGATTTATAAAGTGTTTATAAAAGAATTAACATATCTATAAACTATTTATTAGCATCTGTAAGGGAAGCCTTATTGTCAAATGGTATCCTTAAGCAATTAGTGAGGGATAAAAAAGATTTTTTATCTTCATCTGTTTTGTGCTTCACACAGACGTGGTTGTGTGAAACAGAGTCAGACTCTGTGGTGCAAAAGTCTTGTAAATGCAAATCAACTTGGCAATGAAAGGTTCTGATGCTTTTTTTGACTACATCCAAAATTGTGTTTTATTTACATTTTGCTGGCACAATTTTGGGAATCTACTCTATATCTCTACATCCCTCTTTAGAAAGCCTTGAAACAAAATTTGCCACAAAGGCAGCTAGCCAGTTAAAAAACGTGATCACGATAAGCAATATAACTCAGAGAATTATCTATTATAAAACTATTATAATCAAATAAATTTTCGCTATATAATGTGATGACATGAATGGAAATTTTGCATACAAACCACTTGGACTGCAGTATTGCAACATAAAACTTAAGGTGGGTGATAGTGCAATGTAATTTGTTTGGCTGTTGGTCAAAAAAAATCTCACGAACCAATAAAACTTGCAACAAACTTAGCAGAAATAGCTACAACACAGCTAGTTTTACAGATAGTGAGCTAAAACTTGCTGTGGTAGAATGGGAGTCATCCCTATCATACTATGAGGGACTACATACTGTGGGACATCTTAAAGCTTTGACATGGAAGGCAACACGTATTTTACTCCTTCATTGAATGCCGTTTTCACTTTTAGTCACTTACCTTTCACCGACAGATGAACGGCGCTAAGAGTGTTTCCAAGAGCGTTTGATGCAGCACACACGTACAGCCCCGTGTCCTGTACCTTAGAGTACAAAACTTTTAAAGTGTAGTAACCTTCTCTGTCTTCAAATATCAGATGGCGTCTGTCGGGCTCTAGGAAAACCCCATCTTTCTTCCAGATGATCTCGGGTTTTGGCTTACCCGTCACAAAGCAACGAAACTTTGCGTGCTTCCCCTCCGTTACTGCAAACTTTTTGACTTTGGACGCATTGACAGGCTGCTCCTCTGTAAGCCTCGACAAGCTGAGCCTTCCACCTCTGTGCTTCGGTGACCTCTGGCTGCTGTTGTGACTGTTTGATGACATTTTACTCTCTTCTCGTTCTGGAATCGGCTCAACAAGAAGGATAGCTCCTGCCAAGGCCTCACCATGGCAGTTCACGGCCTTGCAGGTGTAGACGCCTTTGTCTGACATGCGCGTCCTGTAAAGCTTGAGCTGAAACCATCCTCCATCTTGACTGCTCACACTGAAGTGGGAATTCTCAAAGATATCATTCAGCTTCTTACCGTCTTTCGCCCAAGTCACCTCGTGCAAAGGCGTGCCCCAGATTTTGCATGAGAAAGCTGCATCCTCTCCTCGATCCACTCGCAGTGACAGGGGCTTGATGAGGAATCGAGGTTTATCATTGGCTGTTAAATCAACTTCCTCTAGCTTTGCATTTAGCTTACTGTTCCACCTCTGCTCCTTGTTTATTTTCTCCTCGTTCACACCATTTACTACAGCACTGTAACCATTTAGATATCCACCAATTTCTTCATTTACTTTCTTTGACTGCTTTTCAACATTTCCACCTGCTTGCATCACCTCCTGATTTTGTTCAAGGAGCTCTTCTTCCACTTTGAGCGAGGCTGCTGCATAGGTCTCACCTACGCTATTTCTAGCCTTGCAGATGTACTGACCAGCATCTTGCTGGGTCACTCCCATAATAGTTAGCAAGTACAACTTTCCTTCCTCTGCCAGCTTATATCGTCCTTCAGACAAAATTTGGACATTTTTACGTTCCCAGATTACATCCGGACGAGGATCTCCACCAATTTGGCATCTTAGTGTTGCATCCGTTCCACACTGTGCCACAACAGTGCGTGGGTAGCCCAAAACACGAGGCGCACCACCCAGAATATCCATGGCAACCTTTGGTCTTAATGAATAAAGGAGTGTCTTTTGTTTGGTTTTGTCTCAACGTTAGCTTGCAATGATCTTTGGTGTAGACTGCAGATTGTGGAGTCTGGACTCTTTGTTGACAATCTAAAGATCAGGAAAAATTATAGTAAATACGTTTATAGGAAAATTATGTTCTTACATTGCCAGGATAGCATTCTGTAAACTTGCAGTCAGAAATTCACATAATTCTTTTCAGAAGTGCTTTACTATCGCCAGGAAACAAATTACAGTATTTTCCGCCGTACATGTCGCTCTGCCCTATAAGTCGCATCAGTCCATATTTGTCTAATAAAGTGGAAAAATCCATAAATATGACGCTTTGCTGTATATGTCGCATCTATTATGCGTCTTCGCTGACGCGTCGCGTTTGTTTCGCGTCATTGCTGACAACCCAGAAATGTGGGTCAAACCTGGAAATGTGTGCCGGTGTTGTGCCAAAAATCGATGGGCTGCCAAATGGCGGCCACAGGAGTGTGCACGGGAGGACTTTAACAATAATTTAACAAGATTAACACTTAAAAACAATTATTTGTTTCCTCAAAATTATAGTAAATGTGTGTCTCAGTCTAACGTTTGCTTAATAAATACACTTTGACGGTCAAATCAGCTGTATTTCAAAAGTATTTGCTGCCTCAGTGCTCCCAGAAGCACGCAGAGGGAGGGAAAAAAAGGAAGGTGGAACGCTGTGTGTTTCTTCAAAATTTAACAAGAAAAGCACCTAAACAATTATTTGTCCGCTCGAAATTATAGCAAAGGTGTCTCAGTTTAACTTTTACTTAATAAATGCACTTCAATTTATCAAATTAGCTGCATTTCGCTGGGGCGGTGCAGCAAAATGAAGCTGGTTTGACGGTTGTGCTAAGCAGCGAGCAAAACGAAGGTGGGAGGCTGTGGCAAGCTGATTGTGTCAATAATAGCTGGTGCAGATTCTCAGTCATCCAGGACATGGTAAATTCAAAAAGTTCAATACAAAAATAATAAAGTATAATAAATTAAGTCCAGTTGTTTTTGGCTTGAACTTTTTTTAATTTGTCATAATAGCCACTTTTACCTATTACATGATGCAACAGCATGCCTTACTGTTACTACTACTCTGCTTCCATCTAGTGGCTGAAAATGGCAGTGTTAAATTTTTTCAGTCAGAATGAATGAAAACGGTCATATCTTAGCCAAAAATTGTTTTATCAGTATGGGGAAAAAAATACATAAATATGTCGCTTTTGCATATAAGTCACAGGGCATGCAAATTATGAAAAAAACAAACAACAAAAAACGCGACTTATACAGCGAAAAATACGGTACTCAAAATTGACATAAAAGCATAGTAAAGTGTTACAAATAAACACAAAGTTAGCACGTTGAGATAGCATAGTGTTTTGAAATTTAGCCAAATGGATTTTCAGCAAACACACAGCAACCATGGTTGTCTTATAACTGACACTGTAACTCACTGAAGAGGGTATTTTTAAAGTAGCCTGACGCTGGACACCAGAGCACAAGAATAATTGTGCAAAACTATGCGGTTTCTAAAATTTACAAAAAAAAACAAAAAAAAAAAACTGATTTGTTTCTTAAACTGTAAAAGAACATTGATAAGTCAAACTTACCTTCTCTGAAACTCACTTTCCCTAAAGCGTTACTAAGAATCTGGCTCAAAATTGATGTCCTTCAAGCGATCACATGTATTAGTTGCTTCAGTTGACGTTGAGCTCCTCTGAAATGCTCGACATGTAAAATTGGAGATTGGTTGCTTTGTACATTTAAGTTCCTTGTTTTCTTAGTTTGTGGATTACAGATTGTGGTTCTTATTCAGCATACCTTTGGTTCACTCGTGCTTCTTCATAAAAAGAGAAAAAACAATATCCCCTGTACATAGTTAGTTAGTCACAGTCACAGGTGTCATTTCTTGATCGCGTTCGTCCTTTCTGGCCATGCGGTGCATGTGTCAGCTCTGATTCTGTCATTGTCCAGCAGCTAAAGAGTAACAGGAAAGGGGTGAGGGGTGTGTAAATAGATGCTTTAGCAGCTGCTGCAACTGCAAGCCGCCCCCTAAAAATACCACCAGCTTTCATGACGCAGGGCCAGATAAAGTTCCCTATTCACAGACTATGACTCACTAAAGATAGCAGGGGTCTGTACTGGATCACTCGGCTCTAAATACCTCAGAAGTAAAGGACATCCCACCTGCTGGATTTCCTTGTATCACAAATTGCACTAAAGTATAAACAAGGTCAAATTTTTTATCACATTAGGACATGATTAATATTAAACAGTTAACATGGGTGTCAGTTTTGGTATATAATGACTGAGAACATTCAAACGAAAGACAAAATATCTCTGCCTTTCAAAGTTGTGTGCTTTAAATTCTAGAAGTTCAGATTCTCACGATGGAAGACTATTTACACAAATCAAGGCTTTTTTTAGGCATTCCACACATCCAAATATGGGGGGAGTGGTGGCGCAGAGGTTGGAGAAGGTGAGCCTCTGATTGGAAGATCTTTGCTTCAACTCCCTGAACCAACATCAAAATATGGGTGGGAAAGGCAAAGGGAAGTCTGCGATTGTCAGCATTGTATGTTCCCATACATTGGCGAAATTACTTCTCTGCGTTAACCCATCACACCTGGATACACCCAGGTAGAGCAGTGGGCAGCTATGCAAGTGCCCGGGGAGCAATTGGTGAGTAAGTGTCTTGTTCAGAGACACCACGACATGTGGGAATAGTTGGGAGTCGAACCGCGATTTTCTGGTCCCAAGTCGGCTGACCTACCTCTACCTACCTTGGGGCGGTTGTGGCCGAGTGGTTAGAGCAGTCGTCCTCCAATGCGAGAGTTGGGTGTTTGAATCCACCAGCAGTCACATGCTGAAGTGTCCCTGGGCAAGACACTGAACCCCTCATAGCATCTGATGTGTGTCCCATCAGTGTGTGCATGTGATCTAAAGCACTGATTAGTCTCATTAGAATGATTTGTTCAATTAGCTTTGTATAGATCTAGTAGAGTGCTGTATGAATGGGTAAATGAGGGCACAGATTGTAGTATAAAGTGCTTTGAGTATCTTGAAATAAGATAGAAAGGCGCTATATAAGTACAGTCCATTTACCATTTACCCCATCTCGGCCCGGTGAAAACACCCATACCTGCCTCCACTCTCGTTTGCCCCTCTCTGGGCCCTTGAGCAAGGCCCTTAACCCCCATCTGCTCCCCCTTGGCACCTTAGATAGCAGCTCTCTGCTCCACAAAGAAGGCTGTGGTAGATCGGTGGTTGTGTCAGGGAGGGCATCCGGCGTAAAAACAATTGCCAAGTCTTTGTGTGAGTTGGTTCACTGTGGCGACCCCTGAAGAAGGGAGCAGCCAAAAGAAGAAAAAAAACAATAGTCAAAATACAATTTTTAATATTACAGAGATTCTGAGAATTTTTATACAAAGAAAAAAACAAACCCTATTTTTTGTGACCGGGTTTTCAGCCTAATGTGTTAAGAACTAGATTAAAATTCACCACACAGCATTTTTAATCTTTGATACAAAACAGGAGGTGGCACGGTGGTGCAGTTGGTAGAGCTGCTGCCTCTCAGCAAGCAGTTTGCCCTGTTCAAATCCCAGTTCGGGGACCTTTCTGGGTGGAGTTTACGCATTCTCTCTGTGCATGCATGGGTTTTCTCTGGGTACTCCAGTCAAAAACATGCATGTTAGTCTGATTGGTAAGTCTAAATTATTTCTAGGTGTGAGTGAGAGAGTGAATGGTTGTTTTTCTCGTTTGTCTCTATGTGGCCCTGTGATGGACTTGCGACTAGGGATGCACCGTTCTACCTTTTTAAATTCCGATCCAATCCTGATACCTAGAACTGAGTATCGGCCGATACCGATCCAGTTCCAATATCATCAATCAATCAATCAACTTTATTTATATAGCACATTTTAAAAACCACAAGTGTAGCCAAAGTGCTGCACAATAAAACAATAAAAACATACAAAGCATACACAAAGAAACATAAAAACCATTCACATACCAGTTTCACAGCAGGTGTATTAAAAAGCCATAAAAGATAACATCACGTGTTAAAAGCCAAAGAATAAAAGTGTGTCTTTAAAAGAGATTTAAAAACAGGAAGAGAGGAGGCCTGTCTGACACTCAAGGGTAAAGTGTTCCACAACCTGGAAGCAACAACAGCAAACGCTCTGTCACCTCTGAGCTTCAGCCTAGTTTTAGGGACTGTCAGCAGCAGCTGATCAGCTGATCGTAGGGATCGGGGTGGACAGTAAGGCTGAAGCAGCTCAGACAGATATGGTGGGGCAAGGTTGTTCAGACATTTAAAAACAAACAGCAAAAGCTTAAAATTAATTCTGTAGTGCACAGGGAGCCAATGAAGGGACGCCAGGATGGGAGTAATATGCTCGCGCCTACGAGCCTGAGTTAACAGGTGAGCAGCAGAGTTCTGCACAAGCTGCAAACGAGCAAGAGACATCTGGCTAATGCCTGCATACAGCGCATTACAGTAGTCAAGACAAGCTGTGATAAAAGCATGGATTTATTTCTCCAAGTCAGGTCTTGCTAGGATTGGTTTCACTTTTGCTATTTGGCGGAGTTGATAAAAACTTTTCTGAACAACACTGCTGATCTGTTTTTCAAATTTAAAATCAGACTCAAACTTCACCCCCAGATTGGTGACACAGTCCTTGAGATAAAATGACAGTGAGCCAAGATCTATGCTGGGAGAGGGACGGCAACTTGGTCCAAACATCATAACTTCAGTCTTGTTCTCATTTAGACTAAGGAAGTTAAGAGAGAACCATGTCTTAACATCATTAAGGCAGTGTGTAAGTTGTTGAACTGTGTTGTTTTGTGCCATGGGAAAATAGATCTGGCAATCATCAGCATAAAAGTGAAATAAAATGCCATGCTTCCTAAAAATCGAGCCAAGGGGGAGTAAGTAAAGGGCAAATAAAAGAGGGCCAAGGATTGAGCACTGGGGGACACTATGTGGAAGAGGAGCAGTGGAAGACATAAAATTGTCGATTTTTACGCAGAAACTCCTATTGGTTAAATACGACCGAAACCAATTGAGGGCGACACCCCTGATGCCCACACAGTGCTCAAGACGAGAGATTAAAATGCTGTGATCAACAGTGTCAAATGCAGCAGACAAATCTAAGAGCACTAAAACAACAGACTTTCCGGAGTCTGTGGACAAGAATATATCATTTGAAACCCTCAAAAGTGCACTCTCTGTACAGTGGCGGGCTTTAAACCCAGACTGAAACGGCAGTGATACCATTGTCCTCTAAAAATGGTAACAACTGGTTGTAAACAACCTTTTCTAATAGTATTGAAATAAATGGGAGATTAGAGATAGGCCTGAAATTGGAGCAGAGAGAGGGGTCAAGACCTGGTTTTTTTGAGTAGAGGGCGTACAAATGCATGTTTAAAAGCCTCAGGTACTATACCAGAGGAAAGACTGCTATTGATAATCTTAAGTACACTTGGTTCAATAGTGGAAAATACCTCCTTAAATAAACGAGGTGGAATGGAATCTGCAGGAGAACCAGAGGGCCTCATATGATCAACTGTGTCCTGTAGAAAAGAGAAGGACACAGGCTCAAACTGATCAAAAACAGATGAGTGGTGTAGAGGAATAGAAGGATCATAGGAAGGCTGAGAAATACAAGCTCTGGTTGACACAATTTTATCAGTGAAGAAGTGGAGGAAACTTTCACAGATTTCAGTGGAGGCATCAAAACCAACAGACTTGGGAGCATGGAGAACAATATCTATGGTTTTGAACAAAACTCTGGGGTTGTTACAGTTAGAAGAAATTATGCCTGAGAGATAATTGTTCTTCTCGGCTATTACAGTTTTCTGATAATGTAACAGACTCTCTTTGAGAATATTAAAAGAAACATGTAGTCTGTCCTTTTTCCACCTGCGCTCCGCTTTTCTGCACTCGCGCCTGGCAGCGTGCGTGACGTCACCCAGCCAGGTTTCGGGGGTAGGTTTGGTGCGTCGGTTCTTCAAAGGAGCGATCGTGTCCAGTGTTTGTAAACAGACAGAGTGGAAGCTGGAAACCAGTTCATCAATATTTAGACAAAGAGAGTCTTTAGTTATCCTCGCAGAGACCAAGAAAGGTGGAGGAGAACATGGTTGGAGAGGAGGAGTTAAACATGCGACAGCGCTGAGGAGGAGCATGCACTTTAACTGGGCAGTGAGTGGGAATGTCAAATAGGATGGGCATATGATCTGAAAAAACAGCATCACATATGTTCAAGTTGGAAACATCCAGACCATGAGTCAGGACCAAGTCAAGTGTGTGCCCGAGTTCATGAGTAGGACCAGACACAGACTGTACAAAGTTAAAAGAGTCAATAACATTTAAAAAGCTCCTGGAGATCGGCTCTTCTGGACAGCAGACACGAATATTAAAATCTCCAAGAATGAGAAAATAATCATATTTGGGCAGGATGTCAGCCAAAAATTCTGAAAAGTCATTTATAAAATCCTTATTGTGCTTGGGTGACTGATAGATGACGACACACAAGACAACATGAGCGTGGCCGATTTCAAATGTGCAGTGTTCAAAACTTGTAAAAGAAGACTGCAGGCTGATCTGCCGGCATTTAAAATCATTTTTAAAAACAACTGCTATTCCTCCTCCTTTCTGACCCGACAGGCGCGGGGAATTAAAATAGCAGCAATCAGGTGGTGACAGTTCAATAAGAGCGGTGGGCTCGCCGGTTCTCAGCCATGTCTCTGTTACGCAGAGAAAATCCAGATCACGGGACATGAAGAAATCCCTCAAGATTAAAGTTTTCTTTGACAGTGATCTTGCATTAACAAGGCCAAACCTGGCAGGGGCCGGTGCATCCAAAGCTGCAGCTGTCTGTGGAGCCCGACGCAGGGCTCGTAGATGGCGGAGATTTACACCACGCCGGCGAGGACGGAGAGAGTAGGGGCCGCGGGGGCGGACCACGTCATCCGAACTGACAGCACACACCAGCCAGCTGTCAGCGGGGTCCAGCGACCGCGGGCTCAGAAAGAGACCAGGTACCACTCCATTTCTCCTCCGGGAGACCACAGGAAATCGTGCCAAGAAAGCTTTAATCTTTAACAGTCGTCCGCTGCGTTTGCCCCGGCGGCGCCGGCGTTTACGCCGAGGGAGAGGAGCGTGGGTGTGGCAGAGGTGAGCAGGTGTCCGACTGGTGAAGGAAAACTGCTGAAACGTCGTGTGAACATCACAATCAGTGTCAAATTTCACTAAATTCTTGGCAGAGAGACGAAGATCCAACAATGTTTGGCTATCATACACAAGCAGAGAACTGGCACTGATGATAAAAAACAAAAACAGCACGAACACAAACAGCGAGAGACGGCAAGCCACACACACTAGCACCATCTTCTCAACTCCTAAAAACTCATCATCATCATTGATTTTATATGAGGCTGTAATAATCTCCTCTCAAGTACAATTTGTACAAATATATGCATGCATGTCCAAAAAGGCAACTTGAGGTAAGTTGTAATAATGTTGGATAAGTTTTAAAGTTAGAATTAAATTCTGCTAACATAAAACATGTTTTTTTTATTCCTAGCTTTAAAGTGGATATTAAAGTGATTAATTTAAGTGATTGTTTAAAGTTGTTTTATATTTTATCAGGGGCAGATACACACATTTTTTCTTCTATCTGCACTCTTTTCATTCAATGTTTTCTTTTTGATGATTTTTTTTTATTTTGTTTCATTTAAATGAATGAATAAATTAAATGTTAAATGGCTTCAAACATCTGCTAAGTTCATGGCATAAACCAACAGACATGTTCCTGTTATTAGTATTTTACATCACTTTATAATGTAGCTGTTTATGTTTTTAATATATATAATTTTTAACTCGTGTTTTTTTTGATTGTCTACTGTTGTACTGATAAATATCTCCTGGAGGGTAAACTATATCTTGGCTGCAAGTATCAAGCTGTGAAATCCTTCGTTTTCTACAACTGATAGTGGTTGATCATTAATTATGATGAAGTTTAGCAACTTCTCTGTAAACATTTGAGCTCCGTGGTTTCAGCGACGTCTTCTTCTTGTTCAATCCGAAGCAAGCAGCCTGATTTGGGGCACCTCCTCAGAGATGGGCAGACTGAGTGGGGCAGATTGGACGCGGCTGGCCGGTGTCGAGTCGCCTCTTTCGGTTTGACCAAAGAGTAGTGCCCCGCTGAAGCCACGGAGCTAGAATGTCCATCGTAAAACTAACTTTAACATGGTTTAATGTGGCGCTATGGCTCTGCAGACATTGCACGTTGCTGTCTTGTTTTGTGGTGTTTCTAGTGTAAAATACTTCCACACAGCGGACATGTTTAGATGAAAAGTTTGTTAGCTGTTAGCCACAGTGCTGCTAACTCAGTCCTCACGTTGTAGCTGGCTGCAAACTATGAACTAGATTTCCTGAATGTGAGGCGGGTCTTATTACTCTGGGTTCATGAGACACGCCGCCGTTCAGGAAATCCATTCCATAGTTTGAAGCCAACTTGCGTCATGGATTGGAAATATCGGCAGATGGATCGGAAAATCCGATACGTAAATTATGCTGGTATCGGAGGCCAATACCGATACTGGATCGGATCTGCCCCATCCCTACTTGCAACCCGTCCAGGGTGTACCCCGCCCCTCGCACAATGATTGCCAGACATGGGCACCGGCGACCCCCTGACCTAAAATGGAAGAAGCGGGTAAAAGATAATGATGGATGGATCAAGTTTATCAAAAGGGTACTTGGTACTGCAAGGGCGTTAAAGCCAAACACAATTTGAGGTTTGGAAAATCTTAAAGGAAGAAATAATTTTAGTAACCTCAGTAATAGTTAGGTCACTAGTTAGGTCCTTGGACACGCTCACCACCCTTGTCGTCACCCCCCCCCCCCCATGCTTGTGCTTGTATGTGTATGTTAAATCTAGCAAATTTTTGTTACTTTTTTTGCCATCTTATTTGTATTTTTTTTTTAACATCTGTATGCATTTTGTGGCTGTCTATTGTTGCTGTTGTCCATTGTTGTCATTATTTGTTGAAATCAGGTCTCTCTTGTAAATGAGTCCTCGAGGCTCAATGGGATTTACCTGTTTAAATAAAGGTTGAATGAATGAATGTGTGGGGTGTTTTTTTTTTTCATTATCTGGGTCTTTCTTCTCAGCCAAGAAGAAAGAGTTTGATAGGATTTTTTTTTTGCCTCAAAATCCTACATGTGTCCACTTTCACTACTTTGTTTGTCTTTCTTAATAGATCTCATTTGCAAATGAGTCTTAGAGGCTCAGTGTGATTTATCTGTCTAAATAAAGGTCGAATGAATGAAAAAATAGTTATGACTCGTGAAAGACTGATTTGCTTTCATCAGTGGGTTTAAAGGAAATACTGTAGCTGGCTTTTTAAAATGAACTGTTAGTTCCTCAACGTATGTGATAACAAAACAGTTATTAAAGGTTCTGGTAACATCCTCCAAATAAACAGTTAACCTGCCATTCACCTGAAGCTGTATGTTACTGAACTTTCTACTACCGACTCAACCTAAAAGTTTGTTTAGATTTTCTCAAATAATCTTTAGTTAACGTCTCAGCACAAAAAAAAAAAAAGAAACTGTCCAGATGACCTGACTGAAAAATGTTGGATTGTATACCTGGATTATTGAGCATGGACTTTGTTGTTTTCAACCAGTTTGACAAGACTGTCAACAAGGAAGAGGGCCGGAAATGGAGGAGGGGGCGTACCAAAGAGACCATCTTATCACAAGCAGAACTGATTTGTTCCACTTTGGAGTAAGGTGTTGGGTGAAAAATCAGTTTTGTTGTGCGTTTCCTTGACTGATGAAGCCTTCCGGACCGAAGGCGAAATGTTTCAGCACCAAAAAAAGAAACTGTCCAGATGACCTGACTGAAAAATGTTGGAATCTTTAGATTTCTGTTAGCACTATTTATCAGTCCAAGTAGCTAGTTAAAACTAGCTAGCTTTAGCTAGTTTTAAGACAAATGCCTGTATGTCCCAAAACAGTGTGTCCAACCTGCTAGACTGATTTTAGTCTATATATTTGCAATCCACAAACAGATAGGTGTGTAAAGATGGTTGCATTGTAGCCTCATCTCATTTGAGCAAAGTTGGTCAATTTTCCAGCTTGTCAGAAAATGTTGTTCATGAGATGCAAAACCTCTAAGCCACGTGTCAAACTCAAAGCCAGAGGGCCAAAATCTGGCCCTTGGTTACATCTTATTCAATTCAGTTTATTTCTATAGTTCCAAGTCGCAACAGAAATCATCTCAGGTCACTGAACAGAAACATATAACCAATTAGTAAAATTTATCTATCTAAGAAATGGTAAAATGGTAAATGGACTGTGCTTATATTGCATCTTTCCATCTTATCTAGACACTCAAAGCTCTTTACAACCCAATCTGTGTCCTCATTTACACATTCATACAGCAATCTACTAGGTCTCTACAAAGACTAATCAGAGCTTTATCGCATTCATACAACGATGGGACAGAGGCAATGAGGGGTTTAGTGTCTTGGCTGGTGGAATCAAACCCCCAACTCTCCCAATGAAGGACGACTGCTCTAACCACTCTGCCACAGCTGCCCCACAGAAAGCCATTGTGTTGAATCCATTTCATCACAGTCTCCCATCACAAGCAAGCACAAAGGCAACAGTGGAAAGGAAAAAACTCCTTTTTAACAGAAAGAAACCTCCAGCAGAACCAGGCTCAGGACGAGCGGCCATCTGCTTCAGCCAGCTGGGTTTGAGGGGAACAGGAAGGAGGAACAGACAAACACAGAATGGCAGGTCCAGATGTACTTTCTATAGGAGGAAGACAAAAAAAAAGTTAAGATAGAAATAAACACAAATACAAACAGATTATCTGGCCCATAAGATAATATTTTAAATGTAAAATAATTTTATCACTTCTCATTTTGCTTAAAAAGCTAGAAATCTTTATTTAGTGGAGACATTTCATGACGGTAAACTTTGACGCCAATACTTTTATTTCAGTAAGCTTTGATTTTGATGTGGACAGAGCAACAGAAAACATCAAATAAACCTGCCACCAAGAACATGTCACATATCTGACGAGTTAATGTATTGATAGAAACTGGCCCTTGGTTTGAATCAAGTTTTTAAATTTGACCCCCTTTTGTAAGATTTTGACACCCCCAGCTTAAGGGGTCATTCTGCTATTTCCACTGCAAGTACTAGTACTTAGGTAGTTAGGATTGTTTCCCTCCAAAACAGATCTTAACCTGCCATTGACACTTATTGTCTGCATTCTCAGACAATTTCTCTTTAAGCTGTCACTTCCTGGGTGCTTTAGACAGCGACACCCCTGATGCACACTGCAAGCTGTCGACAGATATTTGACCTTCAGTACGGGTCACGTAACTTTGATTCATTTGTGAACATGTAAACATTGTGTGGATAGAATACCTTCCTGAACAGACATCTTTTTCTTCTTGTAATTAAAGTAAAACTAAACCATATCACCTCACAATGCTGACTCCATTTAAGGCTGCTCTTACCCTCTCATCCCTGCAGCTGTTGGCAGCAATGACTGCATTACCATCAAAAGAGCTGGTGGATTGTTGGCCTGAGATTGAGTTTCTTTTTGAAAAGCTAAAGAGGATTCACTGA
>NC_056520.1:24910639-24921848 GCF_014905685.2 Nematolebias whitei
TTCCAGTTCAGTTTTAGGTTAATGACTCCTTCTGCGGTCATTACCTGTGAACTATTGGGAACTAATGGAAAGCGAAAAGCTTTTTTAATTAGTTCTAGACCAACGTGTTTGTGAACCAAGGTTTCATAGAAAGCTCGGTTAATTGCTGATTTATCTGTCCACAGAGACAGAACAGCATCGTTGGTGTGGGACCCTTGGATCTCTACACCCTTAACTACCAGTGGTAGGTAGTGTTTGGTGGCCCGTAACGTGCTCATAAATGTACTGCGTATTCGTGTGAAGATTGATTTTACGTGTTGGCATGAAAAAGAATAACAGATTGTTAGCTGTATTGAACGCAGCGTGCAGGAGCTGCGCGCTTGGGAACTGCATGTTTACGCTGGAATGGTTTGAAGCTGAACTTGTGAGTCATATGTCTTTTTAAAGCTGAAATTGTACGCCTGTTATGTGTATCTAAAGCTGGGATTGTGTGGAAACGCTTTATTCTGTTTAAAGACGGTCCAGACGCGGTTCTGGTACCGGCTCGGTTCTGAAAAGGTTCGAACGAGTTGTTTAAATAGCTAGAAAGACGTTTTTGAGACCGGAGCGCCGACTCCGTGCAGCTGGGAGCTTATGGATTACACTTGTAACAGAAAAAGTGCATTTTGACAGTTTAAAAGACGGAAAAAGTTGACGGACTTGTTCAGATGAATCTAACATGCTAGCTGGGGAAAACGGTTCGTGATTGGTGGGATTAGATGCTGTGAAACGCTCTGATTTGCTGAGAAAGTGAATGACGTGCCTACGTCATTTCCTCTCACCCCCGTGCTGCTTTGTGATTAGCGGATTCAGTCACGTGACCCGGAAATGAAAACTCGTTTTCATAGGGAATAAAATCTGCTTTTTAAAGCTGAAAAGCGCTTAAAAGCTGTATTCTGAAATGCTGCTTAAGTTCTTCAAGGTCTAATTGCTAAAATTTTGCCACGTTTGAGTGAAAAATCCATTCAGAAATGTTGGTTTTAACCAAGTCTAGCCGATGCTAATTTTAAGCTAACAGCTAACGACCGGATGCAACAGGAAGTCATAGCGACTCCTACTGGATAACACTAACAGTGTCTGAGTTAAAATAATTTGAGGTTGGGCTGCCATCTTCTGGAGAGACTTGAGATCACAGGTTTTCACTTCGCTTTTTAGGTATTTTGAGTGAAATTAAACGTTTTTATTTGTGAAAGGCATTTTCGAGTTAATAAACATTCCTCAAAACTGAATAATCACTGTTATCTTGCATTTAGAAAGTTATTAAGGTAGTTATGTACACAGGCATTTACCAGGAAATTTTTCATTCACTGAAAACCTCAAACAGGAGGGACAAAATGAAAAATTAGAAACTTTTTAACAAAAAAGGTACAGTTCAGATATTCACAGAGTTGATAAAGTTTACTCATTTGCTAACAGATAATGCACGTTTAATTGTTAAATCACCAAATAAGAGTAAATATATCAGTAGAGAGAAACTCTCCTGATTTTATTTTACCACCTAAACAATTACATCTCCTATTTAATTTCTAAATAGCAGATAATGGCGGAAGAAGACGTAAACTCTGACCTCTTGGACTCCGGAGATGTCGTCCAAACGGCTTTACATATTTTAACAAATTCAATTATTGGTACTCAATTAGGGCAATTAGAAGACCTTGATGACAATCAAAGAGATGAGGAACTGCAGAGGTTGGCAAAAGCAGCTAA
This sequence comes from Nematolebias whitei, assembly GCF_014905685.2. Classification (NCBI taxonomy): domain Eukaryota; kingdom Metazoa; phylum Chordata; class Actinopteri; order Cyprinodontiformes; family Rivulidae; genus Nematolebias; species Nematolebias whitei. The sequence continues at coordinate 24,912,365 of NC_056520.1, forward strand.
AGTGTCAGAGGACACAAAATCGAGCCGTGAACGGTTAGCAAAAATTTCCCTGCTTCTCAAAGCGGAATTGGACCATCAGGTTGCTCAAAATGTCATGCTATCCAGAGGATATGAATCTGAAAAGGAGAGGTGTGACGGATTGATGAATGCGTCTGAATTGGAGAAAAAACAGTTTCAGATTGAGAGGGACCTCTCAAAGACTGAGCTGTCAGTACAGGCTCAATCATATGAGGGGATGATTAGGGATAAAGACCGTGCGTACCAAGCCGCGTGTTCAGACAATGATGTACTACAACAACAGTTGTAGCAAGCATTAAAGGAGCTGGAGGTTTGCAAAGCGGAAAAGGCGATGATTCTCCAACAATGTCTGAATTTACAAAGTGAATGTCAGACATCACAGGAGCGCCTGAAAGCTTGTGAGGAGAATCTAGCCACAGCAACAAACAAGATTTCTGACGGGAGGAGAGCTGGTCTGGGACTCAGGGACGATCAAGGCCAGGGTCCGGGTCAGCCACAACCACCCCAGACAGATGCTGTTACACCTCCTCCTCTTAGCCCCGTTCCAACACCCCCACCTCGGGTGATAAGGACGGGTTTGCACCGACTTGCACCTCCTACTCTTAGCCCCGTTGTAACACCCCCATCTCGGGTGATAAGGATGGATCTGCACCGACTTGAACCTCCTACTTTTAACACCATTCTGTCATCCCCACCCCCATCTCGGGTGGTAGGGGCAGACCTTCACCAATTTGCACCACCAACCACACAAGAGAGACCGTTGATACTGTCTCCTTCAATGGATGATTTGCAAAAAATCTCAAAATATGTACAACGCTTTGTACCTGGACCGATGGGGTCATCTGGAACAAAAGCGTATCTCAGAGACCTTGAGTTCAGATTGAGAGGTTATCCTAATGCTACGGTAGAGGATAAGATCAGTCTGATACGGCTCACTTCGGACAGAGAGGTGTTCACCTTCATCGAGCGTCTACCTGATGCAACGAGAAGGGATTACAACCTTCTGTGTGAAGCTTTGATCAGAGAGTACGACTCCTGCACGGGACCTGCTGGTTTCCCAGCTGCAGACAAGGTCACGCAGGGTAAAACTGAACATCCAAGAGTTTATTACAAAATAATCTTCCAAGCTTATTTTGGTAACAGAAATGAAACCGGAATGGAGGAAGAGGAAGGTTTTAAGTTTGTTTTCAGCAAAAATCTCCACACTGATTTTTGAACCAGGGACTTGCTCGCTGAGAGGCAGCAGCTCTACCAGTTGCGCCACCGTGCTGCCACATTTAATACAGTTGATTAAAATATTTTACTACAGAGACTTGAATATGATATTGGGATTACAGAAACAGTTCTAAAATGGTTTAAATCATATCTATCTGATAGATTTCAGTTTGTAAATGAAAATAATAAATCTTCTTCATACACCAAAGTTAGACATGGCGTTCCTCAGGGCTCATTGCTTGGACAAATACTCTTTACTTATATATGTGTAGCAATAAGAAGGGTTGAGATGGAGGAAGAAGGAGGACACTTTTCCACTCTCCTCCACGACATTGGTTTTTGTTTATTTAACACTTGTTAAAGTGGGGCACTAGCTTTCAGTTTACTGACCAACAACAACTTAATTAATACAATCACCCTTTTACAATCAGAATCAATCACTGAAGTAGAATCTGTTCATTACAGGGAGTTATATACCATAACACATGAATATTCATCTGTATGAAGAGACCAAAGTTGACTTTGACATTTTATTACAAAAATAATCAAACTAAAAATCAACAACAATAATAAACAAACAATAATAATGAATCTATCAAGGCTTAATTATCTTATCTAAGGCAAAATTGACTCTTTAAGCAGGAATTATTTCAGTTTATATACGCATGAATTTAGACAAAGTTTGACTATTTTAATAAATAGTTTACTTTGGATTTTGGTTGAAAGAAGTTATATCACTGCAAGCCAGGAAATGATTTACCAAGTACATCAGCTTAAACTAGCATAACCAGACCAAGGCATCATTTCAGCAGGTTTCTGCTCCTTACCAGGCCAGTGTTGAAGGCACCAGGTCACTCGTCTTTCTGGGGTTCTCTGGTGGATCAGACCAGGGACACCATGAGGAGGACTCGCCGAGAACCGCCCAAGGGAGCTGACCGTCACTGTGACAGCTTCAGGGGTCTGTGAGGGCAACAGCTGATGAGAAGGTGCACTGTCCATCGGCATCTTCTGCCAGTTTGGACTTCAAGCCAAGAACGTGAGTCTTGCAGTGAGAAAAGTCTTCATCTTCTGTGATTATTTAAACCTCTAACAATTGTAATTTGAGCAACATGTTTATCTGCTCAGGAGTTGAACGAGTGGACCTTAGCACAACCTCTAGGATTGGGTCCAAAGACGAACCGCTCAGTTCAGGGGTCCAAGGCGAACTGCCTTTTACACAAAGAGACTTTGTGCAAAAATCATTTCCTGGTTTGCAGTGATGATAATTGACTATCTGATCAGATTAAATAACTTCTTTCAACCAAAATACAAAGTAAAATATTTATTAAAATAGCCAAACTTTGGCTAAATTCATGCATGTATAAACTGAAATAATTCCTGCTCAAAGAGTCAATTTTGCCTTAGATAAGAGAATTAAGCCTTGATTGACTCATTATTATTGTTTGTTTATTATTCTAAAAAAGTTAAGTCTGGTCCTCCGGACATTCAAAAAACAAAAGAAAAGTAGAAACGTTTCGTCTTTCATCCGAAAGACTTCTTAGTTTGAGGTGCTGTATTCAGCTCAGTCTTAAAAATAGCACCTTCTTGTAGTGGACTAGTCTTCCTGCATATTTCCATCATAGCGCCACAGCACTATCACACTGATTATTTTAATCAAAAATGTTGGCATTCCATTATCCTGCAAGCTGTTGTGGATGGAAGGGGACAGTTCTGGAATGTGTTTGTTGGATTGCCAGGGAGCCTGCATGATGCCAGGTGTAGCATATACATTACATACAGGTCCTTCTCAAAAAATTAGCATATTGTGATAAAGGTCATTATTTTCCATAATGTAATGATAAAAATGAAACTTTCATATATTCAGATTCATTGCACACCAACTGAAATATTTCAGGTCTTTAATTGTTTTAATACTGATGATTATGGCATACAGCTCATGAAAACCCAAAATGCCTGTCCCAAAAAAATAGCATATCATGAAAAGTTTCTCTAAACAAGCTATTAACCTAACCATCTGAATCAACGACGTAACTCTAAACACCTGCAAAAGATTCCTGAGGCTTTTAAAAACTCCCAGCCTTGTTCATTACTCAAAACCACAATCATGGGTAAGACTGCCGACCTGACTGCTGTCCAGAAGGCCATCATTGACACCCTCAAGCAAGAGGGTAAGACACAGAAAGAAATTGCTGAACGAATAGGCTGTTCCCAGAGTGCTGTATCAAGGCACCTCAGTGGGAAGTCTGTGGGAAGGGAAAAGTGTGGCAGAAAACGCTGCACAACGAGAAGAGGTGACCGGACCCTGAGGAGGATTGTGGAGAAGGGCCGATTCCAGACCTTGGGGGACCTGCGGAAGCAGTGGACTGAGTCTGGAGTAGAAACATCCAGAGTCACCGTGCACAGGCGTGTGCAGGAAATGGCCTACAGGTGCCGCATTCTCCAGGTCAAGCCACTCTTGAACAAGAGACTGCGTCAGAAGCATCTCGCCTGGGACTGCTGTTGAGTGGTCCAAAGTTATGTTCTCTGATTACAGTAAATTTTGCATTTCCTTTGGAAATCAAGGTCCCAGAGTCTGGAGGAAGAGAGGAGACACAGAATTCACATTGCTTGAGGTCCAGTGTCAAGTTTCTACAGTCAATGGGGTGTCATGTCAGCTGCTGGTGCTGGTCCACTGTGTTTTATCAAGTGCAGGGTCAATGCAGCTAGCTATCAGGAGATTTTGGAGCACTTCATGCTTCCATCTGCTGAAAAGCTTTATGGAGATGAAGATTTCATTTTTCAGCACGACCTGGCACCTGCTCACAGTGCCAAAACCACTGGTAAATGGTTTACTGACCATGGTATTACTATGCTCAATTGGCCTGCCAACTCTCCTGACCTGAACCCCATAGAGAACCTGTGGGATATTGTGAAGAGAAAGTTGAGAGACGCAAGACCCAACACTCTAGATGAGCTTAAGGCCGCTATCGAAGCATCCTGGGCCTCCATAACACCTCAGCAGTGCTACAGGCTGATTGCCTCCATGCCACGCTGCACTGAAGCAGTCATTCATGCAAAAGGATTCCTGACCAAGTATTGAGTGCATAACTGAACATGATTATTTGAAGGTTGGCGTTTTTTGTATTAAAAACACTTGTCTTTCATTGGTGAGATGAAATATGCTAATTTTTTGGGACAGGCATTTTTGTTTTCATGAGCTGTATGCCATAAGCATCAGTATTAAAACAATTAAAGACCTGAAATATTTCAGTTGGTGTGCAATGAATCTGAAATATATGAAAGTTTCATTTTTATCATTACATTATGGAAAATAATGACCTTTATCACAATATGCTAATTTTTTTAGAAGGACCTGTATATGGAAATTTATTTGAGTTGGTTAATGAGATAGTTAAATCAGAAGAGTCTGGGTTTGACTGCTAGAGGGAAGTGGTACCTTGTAAAAACACACAGACAACCATATAGTGCAAAAAAAGTGAATTATATTATATAATATTTACAAAAATCTATATATACAGACAAGTACTTGAAAGGTTCCAAAACATGAAATCTCCACTATTGTTTTTGTTTAGCCAAAAAATAAAAAATTTAAAAAAGAGTTCACAGTTCAACTCCTTGATGCAAATAAGATGGATTGTTTGAAATGATCCAGTTCAGTTCAGTCCAGAAAGAGAATGTGGATGTGACTGTAGGCTTAAACACCTCCTACCAGACTGGAAGGAGTTGAGGGGATTCAACAGTTCTCCTGGTTCATTATAGGGTAGCTCACCAGTCTGGTCAGCTCGACAACACACACGATCTAAAATCAGGATCAACATCAGAATCAGGAACCTGGCCTGTATAAAGCAGACCTCCTAATAAATAACCCTGGGTTTTTATCAACATCAAAATCATTTCATAAACTTAAACATAAAATTGCGATCACCCGGGCTCTCGTTTCTCCTCCAACTCATGACCCATCCATCCGACTTCAATCTGTAGCTCCATTTGACCATTTTGAACCCATCACTCTATCTTCTCTACAGCAGGTCATGTGCAGCTTGAAACCTTCTGGTTCCTCCTTTGATGTGGTCCTGTCAGAAAAACAAAGAGTCACTAATCTGGGAGTGATAATGGACCCTTCCCTGAAACTTAACAGTCACATAAACATGATTGCTAAATCCTGTTCCTTCCAACTGAGGCGGCTGTCTAAACTGAAGCCCATATTGTCCAAAAATAACCTGGAGACAGTAATACATGCATTCATTACATCTAGGCTTGATTACTGCAATTCGCTTTTGTTTGGTATCAGTCAGACCTCCATTGCACGACTATAACTTGTCCAGAATGCAGCAGCCCGATTTTTAACCAGTACAGGCAAAAGAGAGCACATTACACCAGCTTTGGCCTCACTGCACTGGTTACCGGTTCACTTTCGAATTCAGTTCAAAATACTCCTGTATGTCTACAAATCACTGAACAGTTTCGCCCCCCCCCCATCTCTCTGATCTACTACAACCGTATGTCCCACCGCATTACCTGAGGTCAGCAGACCAGTTGCTCCTCACAGTTTCAGGAACTCGTCTTAAGTGCAGAGGTGACAGGGCCTTCTCTGTAGCAGGACCAAGACTTTGGAACGAGTTACCTCTGCTTGTCAGACAGGCCCCCTCCCTCTCAGTTTTCAAATCCCATTTAAAAACCCATTACTATTCGGTAGCTTTCAACACCAGATGATCTGTGTTTTGAACCTGTATGCTCCACACTGGTTAGTCGTCATTATCTGCATCGTTTTTATGTCTATATTTCTGATTTACTTCATTTTGTATATTGCTTTGTGTGTTACCTGTTGTTCTGTCTGTACAGCACTTTGGTTGACATTGTCGCTGTTTTAAGTGCTCTATAAATAAAATGGTATGGTATGGTAAACATAATCAATACATGCACATGATTTTCCACCTTTACTATAGTAAATAAGTTTAGATTATAAATAGAATTAAACTCATTTGAGTACTCTTCGATAATCATTAACATTAGATTTAATATTTCACATTAGCACAAAATAGCATTTCACCATTTAATGCACCTTCCAGTTAATTGCTTCAAGATGACGTCAAAAGAATATTCAAATAAAGTTTGTTAGCATTAGCACTGAACTAACACAGAGCCCAAACAATTACCTGGAGGCCAGCACTAGCTCTGCCAGCTCCAGAAAACAAACAAAACACTCACCAGTTCCCACTGTTAAAACACATGATCAGCAGAAGGTTTCTGTCCCACAAATACACATCTAAGAGTTGAGGGCATGTCAGTCAGATGTGGCAAATATAGCATTAGATAGATGCTTATAAACAACTTGAAGCCTACCTGCAGCAGCACCTGTAAAGACTCTCCCACCTTGCCTGATGAGCACCAGTTGACTTAATGAGACACTGATGGTTGCATACTGCTACCAGTCAGGTGATGAAACCATGCGAGAACAAACACATTGAATAGTGTTTGTTCTTGCTTATTTTCTTTTTACTCAAGAAAATCAAGGAGAGGAGGACTTTTTACAAATAAAATTTTTGAAATTAATAAAATAATTAACAATAAATAATTATTTAAGAAATTACTTCTTGGGAACCTAATTTCAACCACAAAAAATAAAATGTAAGGGGAAAAAATACTATTGTAATAAATAATGCAATTATTCTGATAGGAATGGAGAAAATTACTCTGGTTTACATCCTCCTCTCTTAAATTCTTGCACGTCCCATTGCATGGTTAATAAAATTCACCTTTTTCTAAATATTTTTATTAGAAACTTGACTGAGAGCCTCAGTGTACACATTCGCCAAACTATGTAAAAGTCTGAACAACTGAAATGAGTGGATTACCCAACACAGGATAAGTTAGGCAACTAGGAGGTTGATGCTGTCGATCAGATCGCCTGGGCCATATTTTGGCCTCAACTGAATTATGGGGTGAACTAGCATGTGCAGGACCTGTAGATGACTCAGACAGAACAGTCACACGATCCTCAACTTCAGGTTCCTGAACTGCAGGTAAGTGTTCTTCAGGTACTTTGGAGAGTACCCTTCCCTCCATATGTACTTCAGTTGGTTCAGACATTATGTGGTTCAGAGAGTTCTTCGTTTGCATGTAGTTCCACAGGTACCTCTACTTCACGGTGAGAAAATGATGAATCAGTTGTAAGAAGGGTTTCTTCATTTTCAGATAAATGGTCTTCAGATGACATAGCAGTATCCAGATCTGTACTCTGATTGAGAGGTAAATGAAGATCAAGAGTGTCAGCATCCCTTTGAGCCAAAGGTGAAGTAGGCTCCAAAATATTACAGGACTCAGATGATGGCTTAGATTGTCTCACTTTATTCACACTGAATCGGATTGGAATTTGGATGGAAATCTCTGGAATAGATGGTCCAGTATCCTCTTCCTCCTGAATATCAGAAACATCTGGCTCCGAGTCTTTTGTCGTCGGGCAGGTGTAGCAGTGGAGGGTTCTTCTGTGGAGCAAACTGGCAGGAAACCACAAGGGAGAAATAGGTCTCGATGCAAAGTACAAGTTGGCCCCTCTTAGGTTTTAGGTTGTACAGTGTAAACTGGTAGATTTCTAGACCGGTCAACAACTATGTACACTCCTTGTTCCCATTTATCTGCCAGTTTATGCTTACCCCCCAGACGGATGTTGCGAACCAGCACTTGATCTCCTATTTCCAAACGGCAAGGTGTGATTTTCTGATCAAAATGGGTTTTGTTCTTTGCAGCTGACTTGAGGGCATTCTCAGAAGCAAGTTTGTAGCTTTCTTGCAGGCTTGACTGCAGATTCTTAACATATTCTGAATGAGAGATGGATGGTGTTTCTCTGACAGGCAATCCAAAAGCCAAGTCAACAGGGAGACGAGGACACCGACCAAACAAAATATCATAGGGTGTGAACCCTGTCACCTCATTTCTCGTACAGTTGTATGCATGCACCAAAGGCTTGACATACTCGCGCCATTTTGACTTTTGCTTACCCTCCAGGGTCCCAAGCATACTGAGCATAGCACGGTTGAAGCGCTTGACAGGATTTCCTCGTGGGTGGAATGGGGTAGTTCGACTCTTCTTTACACCAATAATGTCACAGAGCTCTTTAATGAGTTTAGTCTCAAAATTGGTGCCCTGGTCTGAGTGTATGCGCTCTGGAATTCCATAATAAACAATGAACTCATTCCAGAGGCACTTTGCTACAGTCTTTGCTTTCTGGTTGGGGGTAGGAATGGCAACTGCAAATTTAGTGAAGTGATCGGTAAGAACTAGAATGTCCTTAATGTTGCTACTATCAGGTTCAATGGTTAAAAAGTCCATACATAACAGTTCAAGTGGCTGACTGGTTTGAATATTTATCAATGGAGCGGCTTTTTCTATTTGAGCCTTGCGCCTCACACAATGACCACAGGTTTTAATAGTGGTTTCTACCTCAGTTGCCATCTTGGTCCAAAAGAAGCATTGGCGGACCAAATCGATTGTCCTTCCAATGCCCATATGCCCCATATCATGATGCAAGCTCTTCAGAACAGTTGGTCGTTAAGTGAGCAGTCGAACCAACTGCCAGGTGAGTCCATCTCCTTCTTGTCGTCTACGATACAGGATTCTATCTACCAACTCTAACCTGTTCCACTCTCTCAGGAGCAAGGAAAGGTCAGGCAGTTCATCACGAACTGATGGAGGGACCTTCTCACCACTCTCCAGCTGGTGAATGACCTCCCGAATGGCAGGATCAGCTTGTTGCTCCTCTTGGAGATCTCTGTGAGATAAAGAGGGTATCAGAGGCAAACCATGTGCCTCTTCGTTGATGAAACTGTCAGGGATGGATTTAACAGAGACAGATAAAGACTCAACCAGTGTGACAGTAGATTGACTGGGTTCGGTTTGATACTGTGTTTTGACTAAACAGCTCTGACAGATGGCATCTACAATTTCAAGGGCGATGTCATTTATTTTGTAGTTATCACACAACTGACCGGTCAGCTGGTGAATGAGCTCCCACTCCCTATAGGGATGATCATTATGAACATCTTCATTTGAGCGTCGGGACAAAGCATCAGCATCAAAATTTTGTTTTCCAGCACAGTATTGCATTTTGAATGAATAAGTAGACAGTGCTGCTAGCCACCGGTGACCTGTAGCATCTAGCCTGGCTGAAGTAAGAACATAAGTGAGAGGGTTCTGTCTGTAACAATTGTAAAGTTAGACCCATAGAGATAATCATGGAACTTTTCAGTAACAC
>NC_056520.1:24921948-24922284 GCF_014905685.2 Nematolebias whitei
GATCATAGCAAAAACAAACAGATGTCAGTTGACCTAGTTTGAAATCCAATAACTTATGTTCACACGACTACTAAATTACCACATTTTATTCATTTCAGAAACCAAACTGTGGAGCACTTTATCACTGGCTACATCCATTATCTTTTACCCACTTCTTCCATTTTTGGTCAAGGGGGTCGGCGGTGCCCATGTCCAGCAATCACTGTGCGACAGGCGGGGTACACCCTGGACAGGTCGCAAGTCCATCACAGGGACACAGAGACAAACGAGACAAACAACGACTGGGATATGTAGATGAACAGATGCTGCGAAATATTCATCAATTAAAACGGATTC
>NC_056520.1:24942284-24984658 GCF_014905685.2 Nematolebias whitei
ACTGAGGATGTGTATTGGTCAAGATCAAGCGAACCTCCATTTTCAGCAGCTTCTCTGAAAACCTGCCAGTCTGTTCGGTCAAAACAGAGTACTTCCCTTTTCGTTGCTTCACCTTTGTAGGACGATGGTTAGGAGCATAACCATGGGTTAGCTTGTTAAGTGGTTTGACAACAACATCATTGCTATGACTCAAGGTACCCAGATGATACGAGAACCAAAACGACACAAGATTCAATAAAAGTGTACAGTGAAATTTATTTACAGTGGAATCTTATTTACATATATACATTTAGGTTGTCTGGAACCCCTGGAAGAGCAAAGGCACGGTCAGGATGGTCAGGCACGGAGGTAGTACAGGAATTGATTGTGAAGTCTTGTTTCTTTCTTACAGGTGGATTTGTAGAGTTACTCAGTGTGGAGTCCAGGGTTTCCAGAGGGGTCCAATCCTACAGGCAGTACGAGGCAGGCAAGTGGCTGGAGGGCAAGAGCGCAGGGAACGAGATGCAGGACCAAAAACGAAGCAGGGATGGATCCAAACAACAGGTTGGCTGTAGGCACACAAAAAACAAGGTACGTTCTCTTTTCTTAATCTTAGCATTACTGGCTAGAAGCATAAATACCCAAAGAGGAATCAATGCTCCAGCGAAGAGTAGAGCTTGACTGCAGCCTTAAGTACTGTAGAAGCTCATCAGGTAGACGACCGTCAGCTGTGCATAATCAGCAGCCATCTTGGGGCTGCAGCAAGTGCTACTCCTACAGTACCCCCCCCCCCCCCCCAAGAATCGCCCCCAGGCAACCTGAGGCGCTTCTCGGGGTGGGCTTGGAAGAACGCAGTGATGAGGCTGGGATCAAGGATGAATGAGCGGGGAATCCATGAACGCTCCTCCGGACCATATCCCTCCCTGTCAACGAGGTACTGGAATCCCCTTCCTCGGCGTCGCACATCCAGGATGGTCCGTACGGTGAAGGCTGGATGATTGTCGATCAACCGGGTGGGTGGAGGGAGGTTGGCAGGTGGGCATAGTGGGCTCTCCAATACAGGCTTGACTTGGGAAACGTGAAACGTGGGATGAATCTTCATGGAAGTAGAGAGCTGTAATCGAACTGCAGAGGGGTTGATGATCTTGATGATGGGGAAGGGACCGATGAACCTGGGTGCCATCTTCCTGGGGGTGTCTTTCAGATGTATGTCTCTGGTGGAGAGCCATACCCTTTGACCCACTTGGTAGGATAGTGCAGCAGAACGGTGGCGGTCGGCAAACCTCTTGTTCTGGGCCGTGCGCAAAAGAGCCGCCTTGGTTTGGCGCCAGACGCGTCAACATCGGCGGAAGTGGTGTTGAACGGAGGGTACTGTGATGTCTGTCTCTTGACTGGGGAACAAAGGAGGCATGTAGCCAAGGGAGGCTTCAAAGGGGGACATACCTGTAGCCGAAGACTTGTGCGAGGTGTGGGCATACTCCACCCATACCAAGTGTTGACTCCAAGCTGAGGGGTTGCGTTCCACAATGCACCGTAGGGTGGACTCCAATTCTTGGTTACACCTCTCCGCCTGACCATTCGACTGGGGGTGATAACCGGAGGTGAGACTGACAGATGCCCCCAAAGTATTGCAAAAACAACGCCAAACCTGAGATATGAATTGTGGACCCCGGTCTGACACCACATCTGATGGGATGCCATGGATCCTAAAAACGTGCTGAACGAGGAGATGGGCTGTCTCCAAGGCAGAAGGTAATTTGGGTAGTGGAATGAAGTGGGCTGCTTTTGAAAATCTATCAATGACCGTGAGGATGGTTGTGTTACCTTCTGATCGTGGCAGGCCAGTGACAAAGTCCACCGATATGTGTGACCAAGGATGGCTGGGCGTTGGTAGTGGTTGCAACAGACCAGCAGGGGGTTGGTTTCCAGTCTTATTTCTGGCACAGTTGGCACATGCTGCAACAAATTCCTTTACATCATGGGAGAGCGTAGGCCACCATAAATGAGTCTTGGTAAGCGATAACATACATGAGGTACCAGGGTGACAGGAAAGTTTATTAGTGTGTACCCACTCGAGTACCTTAGACCTCATGGTGGAGGGAACGAACAGTGTCCCAGTGGGTCCTGTACCGGGATCAGGTTCGTCTTTATGAGCCTCGCGAACCTCTCTCTCAATAGGCCAGGTGAGGGCCCCAACAATACAGACGGGAGGGATGATGTTCTCCTCAGAGTCAGGTTCATCTGGGGAAGAAAACTGGCGAGAGAGGGAGTCAGGCTTGGTATTCTTAGAACCAGGTCTGAATGTCAAGGTATAATTAAATCGATTGGAAAACCAATGACCAACGTGCCTGTCTGGCGTCAGTCGTTTGGCGTCCCTCAAGTATGTCAGGTTTTTATGGTCAGTCCATATTAAAAAAGGAAGTTCAGTGCCCTCTAATCAGTGACGCCATTCTTCTAAGGCTAATTTTACAGCCAGAAGTTCCCAGTTGCCCACGTCATTATTCCGTTCCGCTTGGGACAAGCGACGGGAGAAGAAAGCACAAGGGTGCACCTTATTGTCGCTGGGGGACCTTTGGGACAGCACTGCTCCGACCCCAGTATCGGATGCGTCTACTTCCAGAATGAACTGCCATTTGGGATCTGGGTGACAGAGGATGGGTGTGGAGGAAAAAAGTTGTTTAAGCTTACCAAAGGCTGCATCTGCTTCAGGGTTCCATCTGAATGTCCTATTGGTTGAGGTAAGCTGTGACAAGGGTGCGGCGATGCGGCTGTAGTTCTTTATAAAGCGTCGATAAAAGTTTGCAAATCCCAGGAAGCGCTGTAATTGTTTCCTGGTCTCAGGAACCGGCCACTCCACCACTGCCTTGGTCTTCTCAGGGTCCGTCCTGTAATGTCCCTCCCCAAAGACAAATCCCAAGAAGGAAACAGATGACACATGAAATTCGCATTTTTCACCCTTTACGAATAATTGATTCTCGTATAGTCTTTGAAGCACGGTCCTAACTTGCGTAGTGTGTTTGGTCTTGTCTGTAGAGTAGATGAGGATGTCATCGAGATATACAAATACAAAGCTGCCGATAAAATCTCTTAAAACGTCGTTGACTAATGCCTGAAAGACCGCAGGAGCGTTGGTCAGGCCGAAGGGTATGACAAGATACTCGAAATGTCCAAGGGGAGTTCGAAACGCCGTTTTCCATTCATCTCCCTGTTTTATACGGACCAAGTGATAGGCGTTTCGTAAATCCAATTTGGTAAAGATTGTGACAGATTGTAATTGTTCATGAATAGAATCAATTAACGGGAGGGGGTATTTATTTTTTATGGTAATGTTGTTAAGTCCTCGGTAGTCGATGCATGGGCGAAGAGTCTTATCCTTCTTGGTTACAAAGAAAAACCCTGCTCCCATAGGAGAGGTGGACGGGCGAATAATCCCAGAGTAGAGGGATTCCTCTATGTAAGTCCTCATAGAATCTCTTTCGGGGCCAGAGAGATTGTAGAGGCGACTGGTTGGTAGCGGAGCCCCAGGAAGAAGGTCGATGGAACAATCATATGGCCGATGAGGAGGCAGAGATGAGGCCTTCTGTTTACTGAATACTTGGGCCAGGTCGTGATACTCGGGGGGAATAGATGATAAATCAATCTCCTCTGTGGGTGAATCGGGTCTGGAGTGTTTGGAGATACCAGAACGAAGTCAGTGCTTAAGGCACCTGTCGCTCCATTTTTCTACCCTCCTGATCTCCCAGTTTATGTGGGGGTTATGATGCTTCAACCAGGGGTACCCTAAAATACACTGGGTGTTGGGTGAATCGAATACAAAAAAGTCAACGTATTTGTTGTGGTTTCCAGAAGTTATAAGGTGCAGTTTTGATGTTTTAAAACGGATCTGCGCCAGGGTCTCACCAGTGACTCCTGCTATGGAAACAGGAGGAATTTCTTGAAGAGGTAGTGAAAATTCTTGGACCAGATTTTGGCTGATTAAATTTTGCTCAGCACCAGAGTCGATCAAAATTACAACAGGGAAACGGTTTTGATTAATTTGTATGACTGTGGGAAGTGTAAGTCTATGAGAGGGAGTGAAAGAGGACGTACCCACTAGTATCTCCCTTTTTACCAGCGGGCATCTTAGTTTCCCTGAAACGGACAAGATGCTACATAGTGTCCATCTTTTCCACAATAAAAACATAATCTTGACTCCCGACGTCTCTGTCTTTCGTCAGGTGTTAGACGAGTACGTCCCACCTGCACAGGTTCTGGCTCCGGCAGGGTTGTGTGTGTCATTGGAACCGGATTCAAGCAACCCTGGGATTTGTAGTCCTCTAAAACCGGCTTGTAGTTGCGAAACCCTCCTGATGATGCAGCAAGACCAGAAGAGGCGGCCCTCTGGGAGTTGTAGTCCCGTTCTCTACGTCGCTCCCGGAAACGTTCGTCCAGAGATATTGCCAAATTTACTAAGGCGTCAAAACTAGGTGGCTCATCTCGTGCCGCAATCTGGTCTTTAATATACTCCGACAAGGAATTTAGGAACGTACCTTGTAATGCTCTCTCGTTCCATCCGGTCTGTGTGACGAGAATGCGGAACTCGAGAGCATGTTCGGATACCGGTCGCCGGCCCTGACGTAATCCCAGCAAACGTTTCTCTGCATTGGGTTGTTGCAGCGGACCATCAAAAATCCTGCGGAACTCGGTGAGAAGAGTGTCGAAAGAAACAGTATCCATGTCATGTTGATGTAGAAATGAAGTTGCCCACCGGAGAGCGTTACCTTTGAGTTGGCTGGAAAAGTACGTGATTTTAGCGATGTCCGTGGAGAAGCGCTGAGGGGCCCCCTTGAAGGCGAGTTTGCATTGTAGGAGGAAGCCTTCACATAGATCGGGGTCTCCAGAAAAAAGCTCTGAAGGTTTGATAAACAGTTCTTCATTAGTTAGTTTACTTACTGGGCTGGTGTCGGTGGGACTCGTTGCTGGTGGGGCAGCTGGGGCTGTAGAAGGAGAGGGTGCCAGTCTCTGATTAATAGAAAAAAACATTCCTCCAAGTTCCTGTAAGTTGGACTGAGTCTTTTGTTGTTGGACTAAAACTTGTTTTAACATCTCTTCAAGTTGGTAAATTCGCTCAGCTTGAGAAGAGGATGAAGCTTGTTCGTTTATGGCCTCGTTCTGGGTTTTGTTTGGCTGGAGCATTTCTGTTATGACTCAAGGTACCCAGATGATACGAGAACCAAAACGACACAAGATTCAATAAAAGTGTACAGTGAAATTTATTTACAGTGGAATCTTATTTACATATATACATGTAGGTTGGCTGGAACCCCTGGAAGAGCAAAGGCACGGTCAGGATGGTCAGGCACGGAGGTAGTACAGAAATTGATTGTGAAGTCTTGTTTCTTTCTTACAGGTGGATTTGTAGAGTTACTCAGTGTGGAGTCCATGGTTTCCAGAGGGGTCCAATCCTACAGGCAGTACGAGGCAGGCAAGTGGCTGGAGGGCAAGAGCGCAGGGAACGAGATGCAGGACCAAAAACGAAGCAGGGATGGATCCAAACAACAGGTTGGCTGTAAGCACACAAAAACAAGGTAAGTTCTCTTTTCTTAATCTTAGCATTACTGGCTAGAAGCATAAATACCCAAAGAGGAATCAATGCTCCAGCGAAGAGTAGAGCTTGACTGCAGCCTTAAGTAGTGTGGAAGCTCATCAGGTAGACGACCGTCAGCTGTGAGTAATCAGCGGCCATCTTGGGGCTGCAGCAAGTGCTACTCCTACAATCATAGTCTTTAATAAATCTTCTGTAATATCCAGCAAAACCCAGAAAAGAATGCAACTCTTTAAGGTTGTGGGGGACTGGCCTGGATTTTAAAGCTTCAGTCTTTTCTGGATCAGTTTCTACTCCCTTTTCCGAAACAACATGTCCCAAATAATGAACAGAAGACTGAAAGAACTTACATTTCTCTGGTGAGAGCTTTAGTCCAAACTGTTTCAACCAGGAGAGCACACGCATCAGCCATTCCTCATGTTATTCTAAAGTGGCAGAAAATATTATGATGCCATCAAGGAAGACAAGGACTTCTTTAAGATTCAGATCTCCCATGCACCTCTCCATGAGCCGCTGGAACGTGCTGGGTGCATTTGTGATTCCTTGCGGCATTCTATTCCACTCCTAGAAGCCAAGCAGTGTTACAAAAGCGGTTTTAGCTTTATTTTCTTCTGCCATCTCTATCTGGTAATATCCAGATTTTAAGTCCAACACAGTGAATTACTTGGACCCTGTCAAAGCAGAGAATGATTCCTCCAAATTAGAAAGAGCATATGCATCTTTGATAGTTTGAAGATTACTTTTTCTGTAGTCTATGCATAGCCGGATGGAACCATTACGTTTCCGAACAACCGCTATTGGAGATGAGAATGGTGATTTGGACTCTCTTATAATGCCAGCTTTGAACAGGTCCCTCAGATATTCTTGCACTGCCTCCAGATCTTGGGGATGGATTGGCCTTGCTCTGTGTTTAAAAGGTGTTTCATCATGAAGTTTGATGGTATGTTTAACTGCATCTGTACAGCCAAAATCCATATCATGATGAGAGAACACTTCGGGCATGCTGCTCAGTTTGTTAATAATGTGTTTTTTCTACTTAGGTGGAATGGGAGAATCTCCAAAGTTAAACTCCAAAGTGATCTGTTGTGCTGTTTGCGAAGTAATTTGCTGTGACAAAACGATAGGTGCTGACCCAATGTCTGCAATAATGGTTATAGGTGATATGAACACATCTTGCTCTGATTCATTCTTCATGACTACAGGGACTTTATATGGTGAATGGTGTGGCAGTGTGATTAGACAACTCTGGACACACAAACCCCCTGGTAAAGGTGAACTGAGATGTTCAATAATGGTCAACTTAACTGCAGATGGAGGGGCGATGTTAACAGAACCCTCCAGGACGATGGTCTGACCGGCTGGGATAAGAACGGGAGTGGTGCTTAACAGCCTACAATTTCCTGCATTGCCCGATTTATTTTGCTGGTGTCTTAACTGTAACAGCTTCAGGACAGCCCGATACCCTTGGGCAAAGGGCTGAAAATTTACCTGGTCACTGCCAAGGTGTTGTTCATACAATGGCTCCGGGTGTTCATGCCAATAAGTACATTAGATGGCATATCAGGACTAGTATCTCACACCACAAGAGCCAGAGTTGGTACCCCAGTTCTTACCCCCATGAAGTATTCAGGAAATGTGATGACCAACTTCACATATCCTAAATATGGAACAGACTGGCCTGCAGCACCGTCAACCTGTAACAGATTGTCCAAGGGCATTACAGGTTGTTTGCTCAGATTTTCATTGTAAAAAGAAATTGGAATAGTTGTAACCTGTGAACCAGTGTCTAAAAGGCAGTTACACACATGTCCAGAAATGTCAACAACTGCAGCACACTTTGACCCTATCAGGCCTTTGGATAGCTGAGTTGGTGGTTTCTTAGCTTGGGCTTGCATTTTTGCACACTTAACAGTCTTTTCTTTAATAGTGGGACTGGTTTGGCCCCAATGGTTCCTGTTTGTCTCGCAACAAGAACCATACCTAGTTTAACTTCTTCTGATGAAAGTAGTTCTGCTGTCGCTGGGCAAACAGTTTTTTTTTCTGGCAACAAGAGCAGGATTTGGTTCATTATTGCATTGTGGCCTAATATGACCATCCTCACCACACCTGAAACAATACCCAGGTTTACTGTGGGCTTGTGCAAACTGTTGAGGTTTCACTGCATTGCCCTATTTTTCAGCCTGCTTGCTACAAGTTATTTTGGGTTGAAGTCTAGTTTGGGGCTGAGTGGTGGTGGTTGCTAGCTTAGCCATCTGTTGTTGCACATCTGCCAGCTGTTCTGCTAGCTGCTGAGTCACTTGGGTTAAAGCAGCAACTGCCCTGCTATCACAAGTGTCAATATGGGCCAACTGTGCATGAGTGATTACTTTTTGCTTGGTGGACCCCAGATGTTGTTTCATCCTGAAAGTTTTAGCTGCCTCTCGGTCTTCTTCAGTACGCAGGAGTAGAGGCAGTTCAGAAAAACTAGGTGGGACTAACTTATTTTGTTTTAATTGGAGTTCAGAAATTAAAGTGTTGCCCCAACATCCCCGACAGAACTGGCTTTATGAGGTGCCGGTTAACATCCTTCTCTGAGACACCACCTCTTTTCATGGCTAAGTTCAATGCCACCTGCAGCCGCTGGAGATATGAAGATGGCTTCTCCCCTGCATCTTGGAAAGTGTCCATAAATTTTGCAAAAAGCTCTTCTCCATCATGAAATGTGCCATATGCTGAATCCAGTATACTCAAATACACAGTGGGTGAAGTATCTGAACTTAAATGCTTCAGCATATCTGCTGCTGGGGGTAACAAACTCTCTATGATCCTCCTCGAACGCTGAAGGTCAGAGACTGATGGGTCTTTCAATAATAGATCCACTCCTGAATACCAGGTCTCATAATCAGCCTCATGTGCTGGTCTAGGCAGTCATCTGGAAAACACTCTGAGCCTCTGTAGATGGTGAGCATTCTCCTCAGTCTTCATAATATGGGTGGCGCTGGTGATTGCGAAACGCAGCAGTAGGGTGTGTGCTGTGTATGTTCGTTGGTTATTTTCTTTGTTCCTGTCCCTTTTTGTATTTTTTTTTCTGCATATGGTGGTAGGAATAACCATGGATTATCCTTGTGTTGTTTATTTTTTGGTGCTTTTCGTACTTTTTCGTCATTTTTTTGCTGGACTCTGTGTGGACCATACGCGGCTGCAGTAAAGCCAGGAGTTTCTGCTCCTGATGCAGGACTCTGGAGCAGGCGCTGTGGAACCCTCTACAGTTTTTCCAGCAGACATCCTCTGGACAGGGACCTCAGCTAAAGACCGGTGCTGGGAGCAGAAGCAGCCAGGCGTAAGGAAGTGGGGAAGACGTGGTGGTGTTCAGCAGAGGCTGAAGCGAGGGGGGGGGTCTCGCTCGTATGCTGCTTCCAACCATCATGCTGGCAAATGTGCAGTAACTCCTCTGCAAAATCGACGAGCTTCAGGCTAACGTGAAGTTTCTGGAGGAGGATAAAAGTGCCTGTGTTCTGGCACTGACAGAAACTTGGCTCAAGGACCACGACCTACAATCGGACCTGGAGATCGAAGGCTTCGGTGAGCCCATTCATTTGGACAGAGACCCCACCAGGACAGGTAAATCACTCGGTGGAGGACTGTGCCTGTACGTTAATAAAAAGTGGTGTAACACGGTTATCATCAGGGAGACGATGTGCACGCCAGATATCAAACTTTTATCTGTGTCTCTCCGCCCATTTTACCTGCCAAGGGAATTCCCGCAGCTTTTTATAACTCTCGTTTACATCTACCCTAAGGCTAATACGGAGCTAGCAACTCAGGCTTTGCTAAAAGCAGTGTAGCAGTTTCAGAAGATCTCACCGGATGCTCCCAACCTTATTATGGGGGATTTTAACCACTGCAGACTCGGAAAGTCACTTGGGAATTTTTATCAGTATGTGACGTGCCCCACTCGACTTACCAAAGGTTTGGACCTGTGTTACGGAACTGTGAAAGATGCTTTTAAATCCCTGAGCAGGGCTTTGCTTGGTTCATCAGACCACAATGTTGTCTATTCGGTCCCACACTACAAACCCGTCCTGAGGAAACACAAGCCAGAGCAACGTTTGGTTCCGGTTTGGTCGGAAGAGTCCATCCAGAATCTTCAAGACTGTTTTAGCTGCACAGACTGGGATTTGTTTAAAAATTCATGCAATAATTTAGAGGAACTTACTGACATAATTTCCTCTTATGTTAATTTTTGTGAGGGATCAGTCATTCCCAGGAAATCTGTCACAATCTTTGCTAACAATAAACCTTGGATCTCCAAATCAGTTAAAAAAACAATACATTTATGCAAAATTAGCTTCAAAAAGGGGGATTTAACTCAATACCACATACTTAAAAAACAAGTGAGGAAAGAATTAAAAGTAACTAAAGTAAACTATAAGGAGAGGGGTGGAAAATATGTCCAGGTCCAATAACTCCCAGCTGGAATGGGAGGGTGTTAAGTCTATGATGGGGATGCCCAGTAAGAAAACTCAAATTACTTTCAACTCCTCATCTGCCTTGGAACTGTCAAATGATTTTAATTCATTTTACAATCGTTTTAACACTAATGATTTTACAGAGGAGCTTTCTGTTTTTAAAGAAACATTGTCTGGTACAGCAGTGAATATTGATATTGCAAGTGTGGTTAACATGTTTCAAAAGACTAAAGAAAGGAAAAGCCCAGGTCCTGATGGCATAGGGGGTCGTATTCTTAAGAACAGTGCCCTGTAGCTTGCTGATATTTTCTGTTTTATTTTTAATATGGCTCTCCACACCTGTACGGTCCCACAGCTCTGGAAAGACTCTGTCATTGTTCCAATATCAAAAACCAAGACTGCTCAGTCTCTGAACGACTTCAGGCCTGTTGCCCTGACTTCTTTAGTTATGAAGTCATTTGAAAAACTGGTTCGGAAGACCCTCCTGTCAAAAGTCGAAGATCATTTGGACCCACTTCAATTTGCTTATCATTCACATAGAGGAACTCTTTTAAATATAGTTTTAGGACATCTTGAAGGTATAAAAACTTTGTAAGATTGTTTTTTATTGACTTTTCATCTGCTTTTAACTGTATTCAGCCCCACATTTTAGCAGAGAAATTACAATGTCTGTATCATCTTGACTCCGGCCTAATATCTTGGCTTGTGGGCTTTTTAACTGTTTGGTCTCAGCGGGTGAGGGTTAATGGGGTCCTCTCTGATGTCCTTCTGTCCTCTACTGGTTCCCCTCGGGGCTGTGTTCTTTGGCCTCTTTTATTTATTTTATACACAAACGATTGTCGCAGCCATTTCCCTCAGCGTCACATTGTAAAGTTTGCTGATGACTCTGTCATCCTGTCCCTTCTGAGCAGTGATGACCCAGACCCTGGGCCTGTGATTGGGGACTTCACGGAATGGTGTGAGTCTTCCTTTTTAAAGCTAAATGTTTCTAAGACAAAGGAGATGGTCATTGATTTCAGAAAAAAAAATTCTGTTGCAGCTCCCGTGGTTATTAATGGTGAAGCTGTGGAGATGGTGCAACAATATAAATACCTAGGAACTGTTCTTGATGATAAATTGATCTTTGACCTCCACGTGAACTCACTTTGTAAAAAGGCCCACCAAAGGTTTGTATTTTTATCAGAAGCTTTGTGGTTTTAATGTTGATTCAACTTTTATGAGAATGTTTTATTCATGTTTTATTGAGTCTATTTTAACCTTTACCTTTATCTGTTGGTTTGGACTTTTGACATGTAAAAACAGGAGCAAACTCTCAGGGATGGTCAGGATGTGCAACAAAACTGCTGGCATAGACCTACGAAACATCGCTGACCTACACAAGGTGAGGTCAGTTAATAAGGCCAGGCAGATTCTGGCAGATCCTGATCATCCACTCCATGGTGAGTTCAGGTTGCTTCCATCTGGACGCAGGTTTCTGCAGCCCAGATGTAGAACAAACAGATTGAAAAACTCATTCATCCCTGTACCAATCAGGTTTCTCAATGAACACTAATTTCAATACTGTTACATTAATGTCTTAATGTCTAGTGTATATATGTATACGTATTGTCAATAAGGCCCACTGTAGTGGAAGTCAGTCTGCCCCCAAACATGTCCAAACATGTTCTTGTTTTGGGCCTGTGTGGAAAGTACCGAAGTTTCCAGGCTAAGTTAATTGAAAGCAGATGCTGAAAGCACACACACGCAGCATATACACGCACATGAAGGCACATACACACTCACACACGCACACACATGCACTGACACTCAAGCACACACACAAGTGAGCCGAGAAGAGAGAAAAAGTAACAGATGGACAAACCTTCCCTCCTGATGAAACTGTTAATATGAGTTGTTGATTTACAAATTAATTAAGTAAATGTTCGAGTTAATGTTATGATCTGTTGTGATTGTAAAATGTATTTTGTTGTATCATGATGTTGAATGGTTAACAAGGAGGTGAACCATGTTCTCTGAATGTGTTTTTTCACAAATGTCATACGAGTGATCAGTTATGCAAGAAAAGAGTGTTTCACAATAACAAACCTAAGGCAACTTCAAGCAAAACACAAACCCTAAGAAGGCAAACAAAAGAGAAAAGCTGCTCAAAGAGTTGAAACAGAAAGATCCGGACTGACACCCAGAATGAATATGTATAAAAATGATGTAATCATCTCCCATAGACATGCATAAAGATCCTGCGCCAACTCCAACCCAAAAGGTGGGATTAAATGGGTGGCATGATCTTTCGGAGGTGTTAACCAGCACTCGCTCTATAAATATGGATGGCTCTGTGAAACTGGGGCTGATGGACTACTAGAGTGTGTGGATGTACAGGACACGTTTTTGACGGTTCCAGCTGAGGAAGAAATAGGGCAGATCCGAAGGGAAAGCTTCGTTTGGAGTTATTTTCTTCCTCAGCCCGGATCATTACCTGAACCCTTTTCTTCAAATTCTGAACAGCTGTTGGACTAGGGGCGGCCTCATTCAAGAGCGGGTGAGGTAATCTGCTTCTTACTGAGCCGGAGTTTTCAAGAATTCCACCAGAGCACTATGGTAAGAAGACGTCTCAAAGATATTGTCCTTTATCAATTTTTATCTCAGTTCAGAGCAGTAGCTCACAAAATTGCAAGCAGAGAGATCAATTACACTTTAGATTTGATTGCTTGGGGTTTCCAAAGGTTGGTTGAAGTGGTGAGATATAACATATTGGATCAGGTTGTGAGTGTGGGGAGACTGTGGAGGTTTTGGAGTGTTTAAGAGCATTAGGACGACCCTAGGAACTCCTAGGGTGTGGTCGGCTTTTTCAGCTCTCCACTGGATCCGAGAATTGCCCTGCCAAACAGACTGATCAACCTCTGGAGTCCAACTAAAACTCTGAATCACATATTAATCATCATGTAATCTCTGTGTAATTGAACGTAATCACTGTGTTGGATTGTGCTTACCGCTGTTCCCCCTACAAATCTTTAATTAAAGCAAAGCAAAACATAAAACTATGGATTCTTATTTCAACACCCCTTTGTACATGGAAGTGGAAAACTTGGTTCAATGTAACAACAAAATCATAGGAGGTTTTTAAAGGTTTCATAGCTTTGATTATAAAACAACATCCATGAATCTTATACCTAGATTCTAAACAAAACCAGATCGGATAACAATTGTAATGCTAAAATTAGGAGACGAACAACGATTAACGTGCGCTTCTTTGTCTGCCGAACGTCCCCAATCCTGCTGCTAGGTCGGGCGAGGCACGAGGTGAGAATCTGGATGTGGTGCAGGGATAGGACGTTGTTAACAATCTGGGTGAATCATCTCAATGCAGCCTTAAACTAAAAACTATCCTAAGAAACAGCTGCGGGTAATACCTGAGCCTTAGGATCAGTTTTAAGACCCCTTGGAGGAGAAGGCTGCAGTGAGGGCGTGGCACGCATCCTATGCCTACCTCACTTGGGTAAGCGAAACATGGTGGCAGTCGTGGGATCCGGTTTTTTAAAGTAAAGACCCCCCAAAGAGAAGGCGCTTATCAGAGGACTGATCAAGCGCCGAAAGGAACACAGCCCCTACAGTTGAGGGGTGTGGGCAGCTGGACCAGGCCACCGGCCAAGTACCCCTTAGTAAACCACTAGGCAGTGGGTGGGGTAGAAGGGCTTACGAAGGGTTACTGACCATAATCCAAGACAGAGTAAGGGTAGGGATCCTCCCATATGGAAAAGGTTTTGGAACCTGGCACCAACAGGTACAGCTCCAATTCAAAGACAGTAATCTGGAGACAGATGAAGAAGCTCTGTAGTGAAACCTGACTAGATGCATTGAAGACCAGGGTGTGCATTATTGCGATAAGGCAACAAATGGGTTTCAAAAAATAGTAGTGCAAGACCCAGTTAAAATAAAAACAAAAGCAGAAGTCAAAAAGTGGCTACAATGGTGGGTACAGATGGTCGAGGAACCGTGGAATACGCTTCTAGCAGTGAAAATCAGTCCTACAAATGAATACGACCCCTCAATAAACATGGTAGCCAAGACATTGGGGTTGGGATGGTTTCTAATTAACCACGATGCAAAGGCAGCCTCTAGGTATAAGGAGTATGCAGAGGAGTTAGTGAGAATGGCTACTTATAAGAAGGATAGACAACTGAGTCCAGTGGTAGGAAGTGAATGAGGATCATCAGCCATCAGTGTGCTAATGATCCATTGTTAGGCTGATGGTCCTTCTTGATCATGTGAGCAGCTTGTATTGGTTGTCAGTAGCAAAACTGGTTGATCCACTCTGAGAAGGTGCTATTTAAGAGACTGAGCTGAAAACAGCACCTCAGACTGAGGAAGTCTCTCGGATGAGAGACGAAACGTTTCTACATTTTTTTTTGTTTTGCTTTGTTTTGTTTTTTTGAATGTCCAGAGGACCAGATTTAACTTTTTTGGATTTTTCTACCTGGATTATTGAGCATGCATTGGGACACAAAAGTGAACCAGTCTTATCAATTAAGACAGAACAGGAAGATCAGAGAGATGTCAAACCGAATAAAAGACCATACAACCCAGCCTCCCATACAACCCCCCCATTTGGGAACTTCCCCCTAGACCAAAGCCAGTATAGAGTTAATAAAAATAATGACCCAGACCTGGACTCAGAAGGTGAGCACCTAAAACAGTAGCCGAAGTTGAAAGGAGTGACAATGAGTGGTCTTTTGAGGATGAGGCAGGAAAAGAAAAAGTTGACCAGCACCTGGATGCCCTTGTTCAATGTCTAGCAGAAAAATCTGCAAGCATTGGATAAGCAGGGAAGAGTTGAACATGGGACCCCTAGGAAAAACAAAGATGCAACAGAGGTTAGAGCCGTGTGATAAACAAAAAGATAAGAATGGGGATCCTGGGGAGGGTCTCTCAGAAATACCCAAGGAAACCCCCAGAAAAAGGGAATCTAAAGAGAAAAATCAGGAACCAAAACTGAACCCCAACCAAAAAGAAGATAAAAGGGAGCTCAAATCGCCGTTCCAAGGAAAACTTAAGCAGTCACCAAGAAATGTGCCCAAACTCTCTGAGAGAGACCCTCAAACCATTACCTGAGGAAGCCAAAATCATAAAGTTCCAAAATGGGACCCAAGTGTGTAGTCTGAAGGGAAATCCTTGGACAATAGAAGCCGATGGGTTGTTAGTATTCACAGATCACAAATATAAAATCCATAATTCAACCTTCAGGAAAACTCTGAAGAAATTAGCGGGGAGCGAATATCAAGCAGAGATACATTTGTTAAGAGAAAGAGCAAAAGGCTCAAAGACAAGAGTGTGCCTAACCAGCGGTGCCGACCTCCCACATTATGCCATAATACATGCCCAATCAAAAGTTAAAAGGAAGCGACCAGCACTGAAGAGTACATAAGGGAGATGTTAGAAGCCCTCGAGAAAGGAATGACCCGAGCCATAGTTCAGGATCTTAGACGAGTGGTGATGAGTATAGATGGGTTACGGTCCCATCATCTACAGTGGGAAGTAGTTGAGCGTGTGGCAGTTAATTCAGCAATGTATTTAGCAAAGGAGATGCCTGTCGCAACAGCGTTAAAGGAGTTAGTCATTGTGACCCCCGCGCACCTAGATGAAGAACGAAAAGCTAGTCATAGCCTCTATGATGAAACCGGAGAAGAAACCGATCGAGGAACCCCTAAAGCTAGGGAAAGAGGACGTTGAAAAACTATCAACATCGCAGGGGGAAAAGAAAAATGAGGGACCTTTAAAGGAACCCCCCCCAAAGAATCGAAAACACCTTTAACCTCACCGTCAGAGAAAGGCTTGGAAAACTCAGCCACAAGACCAAGGAGAAGTGGTGCAGAATCACAAATGGGATGGTTAAAATGTAGGACATTCGTGAAAATACAACCATTAAATGGAGAAAGTGAGAGTGACGGGGAAAGCTCACAAGGGGAGCCAAACACAGGTCTGAGGCAGGAAAGCACTGATGATGAAAATAGTGCCAGCCTAGAATCAATAGCAGGCCAATCTGGTGTTCCAATCAAACCATTGAGAATAGGACATAGGAAAGGGCAAAAGAAGGCAGTAGAAATACTAGATGTGCACAGAGTGTCAGAAAGGTTGTCCAGAGATCTATGTTGGGGTCCGGTGCAGGCAAGCGATGGACACCGGACCTACATCCCCGAAGATGGCCAAAATCATTACGACATCCAATCAGTGTGGGCAGACAGGTTGGAGGAGACAGTGGAATTGACTGTTAAAGCTACCTTGGGAGAGTGGGCCAACATTTTGATGATGCCCTCATACCATACCTTAGCAGCCCACCAACCCTTCACCAGTAAATTTAGAACAGCTTACTTGGGAATAGCACACGGTGTGATGTTAAGGAGAATGAAAAAGACTGCCTACAGATACGCTCAAGAAACAGAAAAGAAATTGCGGTATGAAATATTAGCTGATGAAGAGGAGGAACCATGTCATGCGAAACAAATCCATCGTACTATGTACCTCAATCAACCCCAGAACCGAGGCGAGTGGAGCAAGGCCGAACCCCCAGCTCAGACGCTGACAGTTATTGTGAGTACAAAAAGCTGAAAACCTTAGTGAGAGAAAAAAGACCAACAGAGACTACTGTGGAATACATCAAAGATGTGTGGCCCATGGTCATTAGCTCCACTGAGTGTGACACAGCAAAAAAGCTGTGGCTGGGTAATGTCACTACAAACCCAGTGAGTAAAGGCGAGTCGGCTCAAAGCCACTATGAAAAGCTGGTCCTGGAGGACATGGACGACGAGGACTCTCAGATTCAATGAGCAAAAGTACGCATGGATCAAGGGCAATGCCTTACACCAGTCTGGTATCAACTCAAACAAGTAATTGCCCCTAAAAGATATGTTAAAGCCTTGAGAATTGTAACAAAAGGGAGAAGGGGAGAAATCACTTTTGCTAAGATGCCCCAACATGAGACCACCGTCCCCCAAATAGATCAGGCAGAGAAGTCTTACGATTTAGAACAGCAGTTCTGGGAAAAGCAAAAGAAAAATGAAATAAAACAGAGCCCAAAACAACCGAAGGCAGCAGAAAAGGTCCCTCAGCAGCCACAATACAGAGAGCGACCCCCGAGGCCGCCAGAATCATAGTACAGAAACCAACAACCAAAGAAATTTCAAGCCCCAGCTACAAACCCTGCACCCCAGAAGTGGGGCAAATACATACCCCCAGACGAGTACGCAAAGCTCACCCCTAAAGAAAAGAAGGCCCTCCATGAATCCCAGGTGAAAGGGAGTGGAGGGCCAGCTAAATAATGGCCGAGAGGTCGCGGGTCACCCTGGAGAATGCTTATTGGGATGGGGATGAAATCTACACTAAACTAAGTGGAGAACCTTACCTGATAGACTCTGGGGCAGAGGTGTCTATGACCCACAGAAACCTAAAAACAATAGGACACCTCACAGTTCAATTAGCTAACGGAACCATAGAAAAAATGCCTTTTGGATTGTGGCAAGGAATTATATGGATGAAAGGCCCCTACAACCTCATAACAATAACAGACTTAAAAGAATTAGGAAAGCTAAGAAAGGATCAAAGAACCCTGAATAGACGACTGGATAAGCTCAAATCCAGGTTAGTAAAAATAGGGCCAACTCATGAAAAGAATGAAGTCAGAGAATGGTATAAACCTGTAAATAGCCTTGAAGTAATAGAACAAAAATAAATGAGAGCGACTTCTCCCTGGCTGGGAAAGAGAAGTTAAAATGGATCATCGAGTCAGCCTCAGTAGCAAGATTTAAAAATGATTGCGGAGATCTGGGCCAAAATGTTGTACATATTATCGAAGGAGGAGTGCATCCACCTGTGCGACAATATCCCCTAAACCCAGGGCAGTTGAAGAGATGAACAAGATTGTAAGGGAATTAAGTACTTTAGGGATTATTAGAGAAGAAGCTAATCTTATTACTAACAGCCCCATTCAAGCAGTAAAGAAACGTGAATCTGCCGGAGGAGGATGGCGACCAGTAATTAATTTTAAGGCACTTAACAGACGATCAGTGGCCAACCGAGCTAGCCTAATCAATCCACAAGGTACTTTGAAAAACCTACAAGTGAAAAAGTACAAATCCTGCATTGACTTGGCAAATGGATTCTTCTCACTCAGACTGGATAAAGAATCACAAGGGAAAACAACTTTTACCCATCAAGGGAGAACCTACGTCTGGCAGCGATTACCACAGGGATACAAAAACTCTCCAAATGTGTTCCAGTCAGCTGTAATGGATGTGCTTAAAGACTTAGGTGCCACAGTTTACATCGATGATGTGTTTATCGCAGATGACACAGAAGAAGAACATCCAGAAAGACTAGCAAAGGTGGTACAGCGAGTCACCAAAGCAGGATTCAGCACCAAAGCTGAATCTGAAGAAACGTCAGATTAGGCAGTTTCGGGTAAACTATCTAGGGTTTCAAGTAACAGCCGATCTGGGACTCTCAGAGGGCTACAGAGAGAAACTCGAGCAGATCCAGCCCCCTGAATCCGAAAACGAGCTGCAAAAGATCTTAGGACTGTGTAACTATGTGAGATCATGTCCCTAACTATCGAAAATATGCCAAACCCTTGTATGCTTGCCTGAAGAAAAGAGAAGGCAAAAACAGAAAAACAAAAACGCTTGGATTTAGACGGCTGAAAAACAAAATAATCTAGAAGAACTCAGGACAAAAATACAGGAAGCGGTACAATTAGAACCAAGAAGCCTGATGACAAAACTCATAGCTGAAGTTAACTGTGAGGGAGATGATGCCATGATAACAGTCAAAAATGAAAATGGAGGTTTAGTTACTCTCTGGAGTTAACACTTTAACCTCAGTGGAGAAAAAGTTTGCTCAGGAAGAAAAAGAGTTAGCAGTGCTTGCTAGATACTGGGAAACGCTAAAAGATCTGGTTCAGGGACAGCCTATTAAAGTAATAACACAGAGCCAAGTGCACAAATATCTCAGAAAGGGGACAATTGAGAGTACCAAAGCTACCAACACAAGGTGGGGTAGATGGGAAGACATTTTGTTAGACCCCGATCTAGAGATAGGACCGGCACAGCCGGCGAGCAGAAAAATAACAAAAGAGACACCTGAGAAAAAAAAATGCATGACTGGACTCTCTACATGGATGGATCCAAGAAAAGATCTGATCAGGTGGCACATTGGGGATTTATCCTCAAATATTAGGGCAACAAGTGCTGCCATAGGAGGGGGAGAGTGCCAGGAAGTGCGCAAACAGGAGAAGTTACGGCAGTACTCGAAGGACTGCTGGAACTGACTAACAAAAAAGTGAAAATAGCAAAAGTAGTGACTGACGGTCATTACTGTGCACAAGCCCTGAATGAGGACTTATCCATCTGGGAAGAAAATGGATTTGAGAGTGCTAAGGAAAAAGTGGTGGCTCACCATGACTTGTGGAAGAAAATAGCTGAACTCAGGCTAAATCTATAGTTAGAAGTGGAGCACCAAAAGTCCCACACTAGAGAAGGAAAATACTGGCAGGGCAACAAAGAAGTCGATCGTTATGTCCAACAGAGAAAAATAGTTTTTGTCGGGATCGAGAAGTGGGACAGAACCTTCAAGGGTCAGAGGGTCCCAGAAGAGTACGTGGATGAGGTTGTGCGGGGCGTGCATGAAGGCCTCGGTCATGCAGGCGTGCAACCTACACGTAAGGAGTTGAAGAGACAGGAACTCTGGGTCCCTTTAAAGCAAATCCACAAGGTGCTGCAGGACTGCGAAGTATGTGGTCAATACAACGCAGGACGGCGAGGGCACCGAGTGGACGGGCAAACTATCAAAAGTACCATACCCTAGGGCTCAGTATGCATGGATGTAGCTGGGCCTATGGGAGTCACGGGCAAGAAGGGAGAGAAATATCTTCTAGTGCTAGCAGACTAGATGTCGGGGTATGTGGTAGTGAAGCTAGCAAGGAAAGCTAATGGCAACAGTGTTGTTAGCATGTTAGAGCAAGTCTGTGGGTCGTTAGGCGTTCCAAAGGAATTGAGAACCGATAATGGAACACATTTTCGCAACACACAAGTGGATCACTGGTGCCAGACTGTTGGGGTAAAGTGCGTGTATTCACCCCCTTACACACCTCAAGCCAACGGAGTGGCCGAAAGAGTCATAGGTTAAGTCAAAAATTGGAAAGCTAAAAATGCTAATACCAAAGAATGGAGTATTAAAACTGTGGAAATAGGGCAGGCCTTGAATGACAGGTGTCGAGCTGGTAGACCCTCCCCCTCAGAGGAGCTTAACCAATGACAGTTCACCACACAGGAAACTGGGTGGGGCTCTGACGATAAAGAGGAACAGCCAGACCCTGAAATCTCATTCAAGGTGGGGCAGAAGGTGTGGGTCAGAGCACAGGATCACAAGTCAGCAGTTGCAGTAAGGCCCAAATAGAATGCCACAGACAGAGTGAAGAGACTTTTAGACAAAAACACAGTTGAGTTAGTAAAAAAAGGGATCCAAGGAATAGAGTAACTGAAGCCAATTCCTATATAAATTGAAACCAGAAACCGGAGTATAGCCAATGAACGAAGTACCACGCTCCCCTATATTAGAATTGCCAATATATGTGGAGGGGGGGGGGGGTATCTTATGAAGAACAACTTCAGAGCCATGGGCAGGTAGGGCCCTGGAAACATTGGAATATGTTAAAAAAGGATACCTGTCGATGGAAGATGAAACCATAAAGTGGAACAAGTGTAGTGAACTTGGCCTCCGACCAAAACCTGTCTCTGAAGACCTTCATGGGACAGGAACTGTTATTTCATTGATTTGAATCCAGAAATACAAATTAGCTCATCCAGAGACTGTCTAATTGTATCCTGAAGTAATCAATCGAAAGAACACTCTTCTTTTATATTATCATTACTATTTTACAATATCTTGATAATCAAAAGTGTGTTTAGTTCATACCATTTCTAAATGTTGAAGTGAACCACTCATTTTAAATCAACTATTAATGATTTTTTTACACCTCATTTAAATTAGAAATCAAGTTAAATGTCTAATTACAAAGTAATTATGCATTTTGATTTTCTGTCTAAAGGAGAAGTAGTGATGTCAGTCAAAAATCGGAGACAGTCAGAGGGAAGTTATTAGAACAGGCTGTGTTGTTTTTAAACCTAGCAGACGGTAAAAAGAGAAACACTGGCATCTGCGTTCCTCTCACTCCTTCAAAACATTTCTCTGTCCGTACTAAACGTTCTTAAACATTCCTGCTGTCTTTTTGACTTTTAATAACCCTCTGACATCACTGAAACACACCCCCTGTTGGTTGTTTCAACCAATCAGGAAGTCCTGAGTGACCGGAAGTGAGAACTCTTTAAAAGTCCACACTTCTTGGAACTAATCAGTCGAGTTGGGGTCTAGCCAGTCTAGTCTTCCAGTCTACTCCGCCTTGTGGAGTCTTCCATATCTGAGTGGAAACTCTGACGGACTCACAGCTTGCTGTGAATCCACCCGGGCGTAATGCCTCCTATTTCTAAGGGAGGTGAGCGTGTTTGTTGAATGGAGTAAATGACACAACTTCTGACGATGGCCAGCCGCTCTTACCGGAGACGCTGGAAGGTAGCGTTGAAATGGACCCGACACCGGAGCTGATTTATCTCCTGCAAAGGTAACAAGTCGTGACGCGCTAAGTGTACCGGAGGTTTGAGCTGGTGTTGGAAGAAGCGTGCCATCCTGGTCCGAACAGACACCCCCTTCACCCATCTTTTCTCTTCATTCCTTCCTTTAAACTCTTCTATTTTGCCAGTAATCTAGATGCCTTCAGAAATGTCTTGTTGTCTTATTAGTAAAGCGTGCCAAGTTTTATTAATCAGAACCAGATCAGCTAATCATGTGTACATGTTTTGATGTTAAATTTTGATTCTGTTAAATAAATGACCACATTTATTCTGATGGGTCAAAGTTAAATTAACGTCTCTTGTCAATGATTTAAACACTCCACTCACAGTTATCTTGGTCACATGGCAGAAATTTACCTCGAAAGAGAGAACCCGTTATATTTAAATAATTAGTAGTAAGGTACAGCAAAGCTGACCTTGACACACTACATATTGGTGGCTCCGTACGGGTCTCTAAAGAGCTAAAATTTTCCCATCCTCGTTAAACCCCCACCTTTTACATATTGGTGGCACGTAAGGTCTCTAAAGAGATAAATTCCTCCATCTCCTCTTTAAAACCCCACCTTCTACATTTTGGTGGCCAAACAGGTTTCTAAAGAGGTACAATTATGTGTGACACAAGTATCTGTGCTGTTGAGATAACGCTGCTTGTTGGCAAATGGAAGTCAGAGTTATGAACTTGGTACAGGCATGATTTATGGCTGTGGTGTTCAGAAAGCTGCAATTACGTCAATGTGCTCATGTTAAAGCTGAAAATTGTGACTAAGCTGTTTGTGTAACTAAGCTGGATGCAGTGAGAAAGACGCTTTATTCTGTTTGAAACTCTAGCATGACCGGGAGGTTCTGCTCTTCGACCCGGTTCTGTTTACTGGACTTGTTCGAGTCGTGTTTTAAATGGATGAGACGCTGTTTGAAGCTTAGTGCCGCCTCACATGCTGTTTTATGCTGATTCGTTGCATTTTTAACAGTAAAATGTGCATTTTTGAAGTTTTAATGGGCGATAATTTGACCGGACTGTTGTGGCTAACTACTAGCTTGAAGCATGTAAACACGGGCTGTGATTGGTTGAGAACTGCTGTTTGGGTCGTTCTGATTCGCTGAGAAGCTGGTGACGTATTTCTGTGCGTCCACTCCCTCTGATGTCAGATTTTTAAAACCCACCTCCGATGTGCATGTGTCTGAACAGTCACGTGACCCCAGAAATGAAGCTTGTTTTAACAGAGTCCTCCTTTGTGTTTAAAAACGCTAAATAAAGTCTGACACTGTTCATAAACTCATATTTTCATGCAGATAAAGTGTGCTTGTTGAGAGAAGCCACGTTAAAAGCTTTAAATCCATCCATAAATGTTGATTTGAACCGTGTTCGACCGTTACTACATTGGAGCTAACGGCTAACGACCGGATGTCAATAGGACAGTTCACAGGAAGTTGTCATAAGACTCCTACTGGTAAAAGTAAGCTTACACCGCCACTTGCTGTTGAAAAAGGAGTATAACAGTTTTCCTGAAAGAAAGCTGAATACTCGCTTTTCATTTAAAAATTTTGTTTTTGTTAATCAAGCCTGGTTTCTGTGTACTGTTTAAATAGTGAATTCTGGTAAATTAAAACTGCTTAGAAAGCTTTTGAAAACTAAAGTTGCTGTGAGACTTTTAGAAAAATTGCAGGTTTATTAATTTTAAGTGCATTTGAGTAAAATAACACTGAAATGGCCTGGTTCATTGTATCTCTTACAAAATAAGCACATTAAGTAACTAGCTAAGAAGGCGTTTACTCACAATATTTATGGGGTAAGACCTTAACAGGGGCCCATTTATTGAAAAGTTGGCTTATAACGGTACTGTTGATTGAACCACTGAGCTAAAATAGTGTGTGAATCTCACTGCTCACTTAAATAAAATATTTACCTGTTAAAAACTCTAAGTTTGCAACTATTTCACCAGATAGGTTTGCTGAACAGTAGATTACCATGGCAGATGTGACACAAGCTAAAATTTTACCATGTGATGAGAAGGACTGGTTTGAAAGAGCATTAACGCTGCTAACAGAATCCTTACATCCATATGGTGAACAGGTGGACAGCATGAATTCAACAGAGTTATTGGACGAGCTGAAGGAAGTTGCAGAAAGTGTGACTTCTGCAACCATAACAAAGTCAAGCTATGACCAACTGGCTAAATTAACACTCTTGTTGAAAGCTAAATTTTATAGGGAAGCCAACAAGGCTGAAGACCTTGATGAAAGGTTAAACAGCGAGACAGAGGAGTATCTAAGACTCATGGCACAGTCTAAATTTGATAAGGAGACCTGGGCAAATGAATTAAAACGTGAGAAAGAGCTCTCACAAGCTCAGCTGTCGTTGCAAGCAGACTCATATGAGGTGAAGCTACGTGAAACAGGGATTAAGTACCAAGCACTGTGTTCAGACAATGATGCTCTACAACAAAAGTTGTAGCTCACATCAAAAGCTCTGGATGAGTGCAGATTGGAAAAAGCGGCGTTAGTCCAACAAGGCGTGCGTTTACAAAGTGAGTGTCATACATCACAGGAACGCTTAAAAGCCTGTGAGGCGAAGCTAGCCGCAGCAGCAAATGAGATTTCTGACGAGGGGCACGAATGTCTGGAACTCAAAGACTAACAAAGTCAGAGTCCAGGTCACCCACCACCACCTCAGAAGGATTTTGATGTACCTCCTGCACTAAATCCCCTTCTGCCACCTCCACGTGAGTCTAGCGCCTCACCTTCACCTGCTATTTTGGTTCCTACGACACCAATCACACAGCCGCTGCTCTCCATTTCGGATTTGCATAAAATTGCAAAATATATGCAACGCTTTGAGCCAGGGCCGTTGGGTTCAACCGACACTAAGGCCTATCTGAACGACCTTGACTTCCAATTAAGCAGCTATCCCAACGCTACAGTTGAGGATAAAGTAGGTTTGATCAGGCTCACTTCATCCAGGACAGTGTTTTCCTTCATAGAGCGTCAACCTGATGCCACAAGAAAGGATTACCGCCTGTTATGTGCTGCTCTTATGAAAGAGTATTCCCCTTGCGCGTGACCTGGAGGTTATCCAGCCGCCGACAAGGTCATGCGAGGTAAGAATGAGCACCCAAGGGCATATTATTCCAGGATTTTGCAGGCTTATTTTGGTTACAGGAACAAAACCGGCATGGAGGAGGAGGAAGCGTTTAAGTTTGTTTTCAGCAAAAATCTCCGCCCTGACATAAGAATGTCAGTGCAAATGATGGCTAATTTCAAATAGAAATCTATCATTGAGATAAAAAATTGTGCTGTGAATGTCTTTGAGGCCCGTTCACAGGCCAAAACACCGTTTGAGGTGTACCCAGGTGAGAGGATTCCTGCCCAGTCATTAGAATTGGAAGGGACGAGAGCTTCAGCTCCCCCTCCCAAAAAAGGCGAGAGGAAACGAGGTTTCCCAGCAGCCAAACCACAACAGGTGTGTGCCGCCTGGTCCAGATGGGATCCTAACCCTAACCCAGATGGGGGGCAAATGCCCTAAGGGTAAAAAGTATGGCATCGAAAGTGGCACATACAAACAGGGATCCCACTGGGAACCCCAGAGGAGGGGACCTGCTTCCCCACCACGTCGGCCTGAACAGCCTGAAACAAAAAATAAACAGCAGCAGGTCCAGAAAGAGAGCCACAGACCTCTGAGCTCGGACGAGACAGAGAGTGTGCGTCGGTTCTTGGAATTGTTGAAAGGTGTTGCCATGGACAAACAACCTAACGCGTTGTTTGGCAATATCGTTGCTGATAAGTCAAAGCACACAGACAACACCGTTACTGCTGTCACAGACAGTCACCATGACGCTGTTGTTGTAAACTCTGACACGCCCTCACCTGAAAAAGGGGGGTACAATCACACGTCACCGATGGTGACCCGTCACCAACTGAAACCTCAGAAACAGCAACAGCTGTGCTAACGGTTCAGTCAAAACAGGGTGACACAAACAACAACGTTGCCGCTGTCACGGACAGCCACCAGGACCTTGTTACAAACAATGAGAGCCCCTCAACAAACAGTGGGCTGGTGATCTCATACATCAATGATGGAGGTCCGTCAAAGGCTGAACTCCCAGGAGCAGCAGCAACTGCACCAATGGTTTGGAAAAACCAGGATTACGTAAGAAAAGGTAAACGTAAGAAGAAACGTTGGCCAAAACCTACAAGGCTCCTGTGTAACCTGATCAGAAAGGGGGTCGTTAAAAAACTTACCTGTCGATCACACTTGAAGGAGTCCTCACACGTGAAGCCCTACTGGATGGTGGAGACGACATAACTATTATGTCAGCCAAACTGTTCGAGGAGCTAAGGACTGCCGCTAACGGTGTTCACAGGGAAATACCTCTCATAGAATGTGCTATAGGGCTGCAGAGACGAGGACAACCCTAACAGCTATAGCTATGGTTCACATGCAGGTTAGCGAGATGACACTATATCACTCGGTACATGTGTCTCCGGTTGACTCATTCCCATTTTTGATCGGCCAGGATTTTATAAATCGTTTTGACGCGATTATAGATTATGGTGAACAGACAATGTGGGCCAGAGTGAGCAAACCCCTGCCAATACTCATGCCTCCTGAGACAGTCACAGACTGCCCAACAGCAGGCACCGCAGAAGGTACCCAGGACCTCTCAGCAGAGAACACAGTCCTGGTAAGTAAGCCTTGAAAGGCATGTGAAGTTTTAATGTTATAAGGAAGTTTTTCCTACCCTGGGTCCTTTTATCCTCGCTATTCTGAATAGCAGTTTATCCTTAGGTGTGTTGCCAAAGACTTTTAAACATGCTGCTGTCCAGCCACTCCTGAAAAAACCTAACCTTGACCCCTCAGTCATGTCCAACTTCTGGCCTGTCTCCAGACTCCCATTCACCTCTAAACTACTGGAAAAAAATGTGGAGTCTCAGTTGAAACAGTTTTTGGGGGATCACGCTATCCTAGAGTTATTCCAATCTGGCTTCAAATCTCTCCATAGCACTGAAACTGCTCTACTGAAGGTTTTTAATGACATTTTCATATCCACAGACGCAGGTGATTCTGTGCTGCTTGTCCTATTGGACCTTACATCTGCTTTTGACACCATCGACCACAAGATCCTCATTTCCAGACTGGAGCAGTGGGTGGGCATCACAGGGTCAGCCCTTAAATGGTTTGGATCCTACCTCTCTGACAGAACCTTCTGTGTCAATATCAAAGATTTTAGTTCGGCATCGACAGCGCTCCAGTGGGGGGTACCGCAGGGGTCCATCCTCGGTCCCCTTCTCTTTTCTTTATACCTGCTGCCACTAGGTGCTATCTTCCGCAAACACAACATACCCTTTCATTTCTACGCAGATGATTGCCAAATTTACTTCCCCCTGAGGCACAGAGGCACACGCTCTATTCAGCCTCTTCTTGACTGCCTGGCTGACATCCGGGACTGGATGGCTTTAAACTTCTTAAGCTTCAATGAGAAGAAGTCTGAAGTCATGCTGTTCCATCCCAGTGGCTCACTCATGAACCATGACATTGACCTTTTCTCTCTAGCCCCGCTAGAGAAACAAAAGGTCACTAATCTGGGGGTGATAATGGACCCGTCCTTAAAACTCAACAGTCACGTAAACATGATGGTCAAATCCTGTTTTTTTCAGCTGAGACAGCTGTCTAAGCTGAAGCCTATACTCTCCAAAAAGAACCTTGAGACAGTGATCCACGCCTTCATAACATCTAGGCTTGATTACTGTAATTCACTTCTGTTTGGAATAATAATAATAATAATACTTTATTTATAAAGCCCTTTAAAACAACCACAGCTGCCACAAAGTGCTGTACATATAAAATCAAGAACATTTAAACACATAAAAACAGTTGTTAAAACATTAAGATCAATAAAAGTAATAAAAACAGTGCAGATCAAATTCAGTGTGTGCTAAAAGCCAGGGAGTAAAAATGTGTTTTTAAAAGAGTTTTAAAACTGGACAGTGAAGGGGCTTGTCTGATGGGAAGAGGGAGATCGTTCCACAGTCTTGGAGCAGCAACAGAAAAAGCTCTGTCCCCTCTGAGCCTCCGCTTAGACCTCGGCACCTCCAGGAGCAGCTGATCAGCTGATCTGAGGCACCGAGCAGGAGAGTATGGGTGAAGCAGCTCAGAGAGGTAGGATGGAGCAAGACCATTTAAACTTTTAAAAACAAATAAAATAATCTTAAAATGAACTCTAAAATGAACAGGCAGCCAGTGGAGTGAAGCCAGAGTGGGGGTGATGTGCTCCCTTTTTTGAACTCCAGTTAGAAGCCGAGCAGCAGCGTTCTGGACCAACTGGAGGCGTCTGAGGGAGGACTGGCTGACTCCAAGGTAACGAGCGTTACAGTAATCCAGCCGAGAGGTGACGAAGGCATGGATTACTGTTTCCAGCTGCTGTTTTGTAAGGATGGTCTTTACCTTAGCCAGCTGTCTGAGGTGATAAAAACTGGTCTTGACCACCGCTCCAATCTGGGACTCTAATTTAAAATCACTGTCCATTTTAAAACCCAAGTTAGAAATAGTTTTCTTTACATGTGGTGCCAGAGGGCCCAGATCAACAGGGCAAGGTTCACAAGAGCCACTAGGACCAAACACCATCACTTCTGTTTTCTTTTCATTGAAATTTAAGAAGTTTAAAGACATCCAGGCTTTGATGTCTTCAAGACACAACAGAAGTGGCCTAATTGAGGGGGCATTTTTCTTTTTAAGTGGCATATAGATCTGACTGTCGTCAGCGTAACAATGAAAAAAGATCCCATGCTTTCTAAGGATTGATCCCAATGGAAGCAGGTAAAGGGAGAAAAGCAGGGGACCTAAAATAGAGCCCTGTGGAACCCCAAAACACAGAGGAGCAGTGGAGGATTCAGACCCAGCTATGTTGACAGACATGGTTCTGTCTGCCAGATAGGACCTAAACCAGCTCAGTGCAGTACCACAAATACCCACTTGGCGCTGTAAGCGTGATATTAAAATGTTATGGTCCACGGTATCAAAGGCAGCTGTTAGGTCGAGCAGGACAAGAACCACATGTTCACCAGAATCATTAGCCATAAAAATATCATTAAAAACTCTGACTAGAGCTGATTCTGTGCTGTGGTGAGTTTTGAAGCCAGACTGAAAAACCTCCAGGATATTGTGCTCATCCAGAAAACATTTGACCTGTGAATATACAATTTTTTCTAAAATTTTTGAAATAAAAGGCAGCTTGGAGATGGGCCTAAAATTAGCCAAGACAGTTTGGTCTAGGCTAGGCTTTTTAAGCAGGGGCTGCACCACAGCATGTTTAAAACTTATTGGGACAACACCTGAGGACAGACTGCTATTGATAACATAAAGAATCACCTGCCTGATGCTGGAAAACACCTCTTTTAAAAGACGAGGGGGGACAAGGTCACGAGGAGAACCTGATGGTCTAATATGGCCAACCACATCCTCTAAAAGGGTCAGGGTCACTGGTTCAAATCTATCAAACACAGCCAGGCAGGGGACCAAGCAGGAGGGGTCAAAAGCAGGGGCTGAAATAAGGGCCCTTGTGGTAACAACCTTATTTATAAAAAACTGTAGGAAGTCATTACAAAGTTCAGTAGAGGCTTCCAGACAGACAGGTTGTGGGGCCTTCAGGACAGAGTCAATAGTTTTAAAAAGGACACATGGATTATTATGATTGGACACAATAATATCTGACAAGTGTTGTTTTTTGGCCTCTTTAACAGTGTTCTGGTACTGACGTTGACAGTCCTTTAAAATGTAAAATGAAACCTCCAGTTTATCCTTTTTCCATCTCCGTTCAGCTCTGCGGCACTCCTGTCTGGCTGCAATAGTTTTTTCATTAAACCAGGGTTCAGATCTGGCTTTAGGCCGCACCAGTTTAGATGGAGCTACACAGTCCAAAATGGTTTGACAGGAGGAGTCAAACCAGGAGCTCAGCTGTTCGGTGTCAACAGCAGAGCCAGAGGGAGCACAGAGCTGTTCAAAGGCAGCAGAGAACTGACCAGCAGTGGAAGGGTTAAAAACTCTACGTCGCTGGGCAGGAGCACAGGATTTAACTGGAGCACAGGACAAAACAATATCAAATAAAACAGGCCTATGGTCAGAAATCACATTATCATATAGTTCCAGGTCGTTCACAGACAAGCCGTGAGAGAGAACCAGGTCCAACGTGTGTCCATGTTCATGTGTGGGACCAGCCACCCACTGAACCAGGTTAAATGAGTCAGTGAGGCTGAGAAAGTCCTTCACCAGTGGTTTCTCTGGGCAGCATACATGTATGTTAAAATCCCCAACAATAAGGACTCGATCATAGTTTATCATTATTCCAGTCAGGAAATCAGAAAAGTCATTCAAGAAATCCTTATTATATTTAGGGGTTCTGTAGATGACAGCGCACAGCACGGGGTGTGAGCGACCCACCTCAAATAAAGTCACCTCGAAGCTGGAGAATGAAGACTGTGCAGAACACTGCTTGCATTTAAAGTTGTTTTTATAAACCACCGCCGTTCCTCCTCCACGGCCTGACATCCGAGGGGAGCTTAGATAAGAGCAGCCGTCTGGTAGAAGTTCAACAAAAACACTGGAGTCATCAGCCTCAACCCAGGTCTCTGTGATGCAGAGCAAATCCAAATGACGGGAACTGAAAAAGTCCCGCAGGATGAAAGTTTTGTTTGTCAGAGATCTGGCGTTCACCAGGCCAATCCTGGCAGAAACCACAGCATGTAACCTGACGGGCGCTAGGGCCCTGGGCAGCGTCTTCAGGCTCTGCAGGTTCACTCCACGCCGGTGGAGCCGAGAGAAGCAGGAGGGGTGGGGGCGAACGCCCGCATCCAGGCCGGTGACAGGTAGCAGGCAACTGTCAACAGGATCCAGGAACCGCCAAGGCACAGAGAAAGACGGAAATAATCCATTTCTTGTCTGAGAAATGGACGTAGAACGGGCCAGGCAGATCTTTAGTTTCACCAGCTGTCCTCCACGTTTACCGCGGTAACGACGACGTTTCCGCCGGGGGGGCAGCACAGGTGCCCGGAGGAGATGAGCTGGAACTCCTGACAGGAGCGGGGGTAAAGTTTTTGAATCAGTCAGTCCTCTATTGCTCGTCTACAACTGGTCCAAAATGTTGCAGCCCGATTTTTAACTGGTACAGGCTATAGAGAGCACATCACGCCAGTTTTGGCCTCCTTGCACTGGCTACCCATTCACCTTCGGATCCAATTCAAAATTCTCCTGTATGTTTTTAAATCACTGAACAGTTCCGCCCCATCCTATCTCACTGATCTTCTGCAGCCATATGTCCCACCGCGCTCTCTGAGGTCAGCAGACCAGATGCTTCTCTCAGTCCCAGAAACCCGTCGTAAGCTCAGAGGTGACAGGGCTTTCTCTGTTGCAGGTCCACGACTGTGGAATGAGTTGCCACTGAGTGTCCGGCAGGCTCCCACACTCTCAGTCTTTAAGTCTCGCTTGAAGACCCACTTCTATTCTCTTGCCTTTAACACGTAGTGATTTGTTTTGGTCTGGTCTGTTCTCTACTCTGTTGGCCATTTTAGTTAGCTTCTGCTGCTATTTGTATCTGTATTTCTATTTTATGTTTTCCTGTCCGCTGTGCATGTTTGTTTTCTTTTGTACAGCCCTTTGGTTGGCCTTGTTGCTGTTTTATGTGCTATTTAAATAAATTGGTATGGTATGGTATGTGAAACCAAAGAGGCCCAACGGGTGGACCCAACTCTGACTGAACAAGAAAGCCTCCTCTGTGAGCTGACACAGTCAGAGCCCACTGGATACTACCTACCCTTGGTAGTTAAAGGTGTAGAGATCCAAGGATCCCACACCGAAGATGCTGTATTGTCGGTGTGGACAGATAAATCAGCTATTAACCAAGCTTTCTACGAAACATTGGTTAAAAAACATCTGGGTCCAGTTCTGATCAAGAAAGCTTTCCGCTTTCCACTGTATCCCAACAGTTCACGTATGATGAC
The DNA here is from genome assembly GCF_014905685.2 of Nematolebias whitei. Taxonomy (NCBI): domain Eukaryota; kingdom Metazoa; phylum Chordata; class Actinopteri; order Cyprinodontiformes; family Rivulidae; genus Nematolebias; species Nematolebias whitei. Next base: position 24,973,955 of record NC_056520.1, read on the forward strand.
TGCGAAAGGAGTCATTAACCTGAAACTGATCTGGAACCAACGGGAACTGGTACACCCATTCCTCGTGGTCCAAGACTTACCACATGCAACCTACATAGGCTCTGACATCTTGGTAAGATTAGGTGTCCAAGTGGACACCAGCCACAATGTACTGTGGTCACTAAAATAAGCCAAAAAGGATCCTCCTGTGCTAGACACAGCAAACCTTACGGCTGGACAGACCATTCCAGAGGTCTGTCAAATTGCTAGCAACTAAAACACCTCAGTACCACCTCAGGTAACAAACCTAATGGTACGAGTCTACATCGTGGTGGGACAAGCTATTAGCCTTAAACAGGCGTACTTTTAACCATCTCCTACGTTTTTCAAACTAGGACTGTCCATTAAGGCTGCAAGCCAAGTGAGCCTCGACTCCAGAACCACATCTGTCGCTGTGTGCAACACAGGCACGGAGGAGGTACTGATCCCGAGAAACACAAGGCTAGGATGGTTGATATCCACAGATTTTCATGATTTTGAACTTGGCATTCCATTTCTGGGCGGACTCCCAGACAACCTGGTATCGAGTCAAGAGACTGGTCCAGTTTGGTTGACAAAACCAACACAGGCCATAGTTCTCTTCTCAACCAATGATGTTGATTTAGAACCTCGAACCTATAGTGTCTTACCTATAGACAGGTCTGACGACACAAAAGGGGACTCACTGGAGCTCCCCAAACATCAAGAACCATTAGAAATCGCTTCACAGATTGAACAGGTGGTCGCCCAAGCCGACGCCCTGACGACTGATGAAGAAAGGGATAAACTCCGCCAAGTTCTCATGAAATATGAGAAGTCATTCTCGACTGACTCAATGGATTGTGGGTTGACCTCGCTTCACACAGTGAGGATCCCAACTCGGCCAGACTCACCGCCTACATTTGTCAGTTAATACAAGATTCCCATGGCAGCACATAAACCTGTCAAGGAAATCATTGATTACCTTTTGGATAAAGGCATAATCAGACATTGTAATAGCACCTACTCTGCGCCTTTATGGCCAGTTTTGAAACCAAATGGTAAGTGGAGACACCATAGACTACAGAAAGCTAAACAAAGAAGTTCCTTTATCTAGGTGGCCAATGACCCAGATCCAACAGGAACTGCCCAAGGTCACCGATGGTAAGTACTTTTCCACCCTTGAAATCGCCTCTGGTTTTTGGAAAATTCCTGTGCGCGCCGAGGACCAACACAAACTAGCTTTCACTTTTGGTAGCCGACAATACACCTTCACCAGGTGTCCCTTTGGCTACGCTAACTCACCAGATGAGTTCAACATCTTTTTGAACAAAGCATGTCCAGATGCCCACAAACGTGGAACACTGATCTACGTGGACGATGTCCTTTTGAGGCAGCCAAGACTGGACTTACACTTGGCTGAGATCGACCATATTCTGAATCAACTGACTTCTACTGGTGCTAAAATCTCACTGTCAAAATGCCAGTGGTACAGGACCATGGTGGACTACGTTGGCCTACTAGTAGGCCCAGATGGAGTACAACCACAAATGACTCGCACCCAAGGCCTAGAAAATCTCAAAGTCCCCACCAATCTCAGAGAACTACAAAGTTTTCTGGGCGTGTGTAACTACTCACGCCAATTTATAGAGAACTATGCAGACCTTGCAAAACTACTGATGGAACTCTTGAAGAAAGACGTCCCATTTGTCTGGACTGATAACCAACAGTAGGCAATGAACGCTCTCAGGGACAGACTCAAGTCAGCCCCATGTCTAGTCTATCCAGACTACAACAAAGAGTTTCACCTGGACGTGGGCTTCTCAGCTCACTGCATGAGTGCAGGTCTGTACCAGATGCACGACAAAGACAAGCGTGTGGTGGCCTACGCCAGTAAGACCCGAACTAAAGTTCTCAGACTGTGAGAAAGCTCTACTGACCACTGTGTGGGCAGTTAAACACTTCTCCAGTTACATCGGTGGACAAAAAAATCATTGTTGAAACACAACACCAGCCAGTGACTTTCCTAAATAGCCAACGAATCAGAGATGGTGTGGTGACAAACTCACGGGTAGCCACGTGGCTCATGGCACTTCAAAGTTTTGACCAGGATATCCGCTATGGACAAAACAAGAAGTCACATTTGGGCACCGACCTGGCACTATGCCAGGAATGTACACAAGATGTACCTGCCACCCATCTGCCAGCTGCGGAAAAACCCTCAGTAAGTAATGACTCGAATCACCACTACTTTGATAGCAATATCTGCAAAGATATGACAATGCTGTACGTGGATGGATGCTCATTCCACCACGAACAGACCTGCAAATCAGGTGTTGGAGGGGTCCTCCTCTGAGTCCAACAAGAGGTCACTTATAGCTATAAATTAGGCTCTCAGACTTCTCAGTACGCTGAGATAGCAGGAATCCTAATAGCTCTCCAGATGGCAGTAGAACGCTCCATCCAAACGCTAGTCATCTGTACGGACTCTAATTACGCTCGACTTAGTTTCTTGTGTCATCTCGCTCTGTGGAAACAGAACGGCTTTCTCACAAGCAACAAGAAAGTGGTCAAACACAAAGAGCTTTTCATGGCATGTGATCACTTGGTGACATCACATGAACTACAGGTCTACTGGAAAAAGGTTCCAAGACATTCAAGAGTCCTAGGCGATGACAAGCAGTATAATGACCTTGCAGACTTCCTAGCCAAGGACAGAGCCGTGGTCGGCCCTCTGTGGTCCTCTGATCCCTCCTGGCTGCTCGCAACTCTGGCAGTACAACCTACAGCCGAGGTAATGGCAGTCAGATGTGCACAGGCTGCAGCCAAGCCAGCTGACAACACAGTCTCTGTACAACCCGTGCTGACTGACCCAGACATCATCCAACTTCAGAAGTTGGATCCTGCAATTAACTCGATGATACTGTATCTGACTGACCCAGACAAATACACTCCATCGAAAGGCGAACTGGATTCCAATCCAGACCTTAACGTCCTCTTTCAGCTGCGCAAACAGCTAAAACTAATCAAGGGCATCCTAACTTTTGCTCATGGACCGACGTCCTCACCCGTGTTCGTGGTCCCCCATGACCACAGGGGGGTGATGTTAGTTCATGCGCATGACCTCCCGTCCGTAGGACACAAGGGAGATAACGCCACGCTGAAAGCATTAAAACAATTTGCTTATTGGCCTGGAATGAAAAAGGATGTCAAGAACTATATTAAAGTGTGCCTGGTCTGTGGCCAGTTTCAGCCATCCAGACCACTCCACAGAGCACCACTGCAAAGTAGAGGCATTGCATTCCCATGGTCCCTAGAGAACAACTGTGTGATCTGCCTGGAACCTAGTGGTCTACCCATTCTTTGGGATGGACCAGGGAAAAAGAACCCCCTCAAACCTAAGGCGAGTAATCTACATGTCCGAGATTTCCAAGTAAAACCTGTAAAAGTAATGGATGCATTCATTTGTGGAGAATGCAGAGTCGATGTCCTGCCTCGGATGATTATAATTACACAATGGGATTTGAGCGGCAAAGATCCAAGAGACTGTACTTGTGAGTGGAATGGAACCATCGTGAAATACTGCGGGGGATGCTAAACAGAAATGCAAGACGGTCAGCTGTTGCACTCAGAAAGGGCAGTGGGTTGGCAAGTAAGGAAATACTTCGACCCCCCTAAGTCCTTTAAAGCCCAACTGGACAAAAGGAAATCTGAAGCCCCAAAAGAAATCCCAAAGATGGAACAGTATGACCAAGGGCCAAACGTAACACCCTCAGCCCCACCTTTATATCCAGGGATAGATGGACTAAATGAAGGAGGAAAAACTAAACAAAAAGGGAAATGTTGGAACCCTCGAGATTTGCTCGAGCAGTCAGTGCAGCAATCCTGGCCCTATAATTCCTCAATGGAGAAAGTAAGAAACGTACCTCTCAGCACTTATCAGTTGCCGCTGGTCTTCAGGGTGTTCCAGGACTCGTCGGGACAGATGGCGGTGATGTGAACCAGCTGCCTGATGAAGTGAACAAAGAAGCTCAAAAAGGTGGCTGGAAGGGTCCCTGGGAGTTAACAACGTGGGCTCAACTGGTTGCAGAGGTAATCCTAAACTCAGATCTCCCATTAATCGACCTGCCGGAGGTTCCTCATGAGGCCGTGACCAGGCATACAAACTTGTACTACTACACCACCAGCCTGGATGCGTGGGCTATACACAGGGCTAGACCCAAGCAAAAAAACGCTGAGTATCTAGTGACCCTGGAAGGATGGGAGAGGCAAGGAGTGCTGCAGATTCCCGGAATGGCTGCACAACGGGTGGACACTCCCATAAGGCCAGACTCCACCCAGAGGGTTAGAGTTTCCGTGCAGATGATCATCGCACCATACAGGGGAGTGTACTCTGTTGGAGCCACAATCCACCCGATTGAGGACAGTAAAACCGACGCAGAAAAGTCTCAACCAAGTAAAACGGACAAAAGATGAAGTGTGTTGAAAGCTTGGGCCGGCAAGACGTTCCCAATGAGATGGAAACTCACAGACAAAAAAGCGAATGAGTAAAAACTGACCAAAGGGGCGCTAGACTCATCAACGGATCTCATCGCAGAAAAAGGTTAGAAAGACAATTATTAAAAGACGTTATAAGATGTCCTAGTCGTATCTAGAGAGGAAGAGATAATATAAAATCAGCTGAAATCATTGAGGAATGTTGGACTTGGGATGAAACTACGTTTAGGAGCGTCCCGGTGTGTTGGCCAGGCTCTATAGACTTCCTCCCAAGATCTAAGCAACAACCCTGCGCAGACGTGTGGAATTTGTTATTTCAAAGATCCAGAACCGGGCCGTACGAACCAGCCCTAATTGTCAGGGGAGAGCTGGTAAAATTAGACAGAGAGATTATTCAATTTTCACAAACAAAACAAAGAATTATTACAACTCGTGTGTAAAGACCTTCCAGAAACCAGATCTCACTAGGACGTCTCCGTCTTCTAATATTCCTGGCTTCATACTAATAAGCGACCAGTGGGAGTTACCATATAACCCCAGTCCCATGGGAACACCGTGGATCTTTAATGTTGTTTATTTGCGGGTGTTTGGATGGCAGGTTAAGGTCAAGTGGGGCCCTAATTATGGAGAGCCTCACCAAACGCAATACTGTGAAATTTCTGTGGGGAGAAATGATAATCTGGGTGACAAGCCCGACCCTGAGAACAAAGATCTATCAAAGGGAGTGGGACCCGCGTCGAGTAGTGGTTGAAAATACTAAGCTACCCGTGTGAATGCTGTACGACCAAGTTTCTACGCCCGTCAACCACTGGAACGAATACCCAGAAAGAATGGCATACAGGGCGACGGTGTCCTAGAGGGGGCATCCCCTGGTCAGCACAATAACCTCACATATGGAATTGGGCGAGTCTTACAGACGGTATGAGTCAAGGTCACGAGCATATTTCAGACAACGGATCCAAGAAGAAATGGACCGATTCCACAGGGGAGAAAGCCCGCTTGACAGCATCTTCAATGGGCTAGAAGGTCCCCAGCTGGAGCCCACCATGTGGAGTATCCACCAATGGAAGTGGGTGTGGAGAAGATTACGACCAAACGTGCCACACCCATCACCTCTCTGTCTGGAACTCTATAAGGAACGAGTGACAAGAGAAGAGATCAGAGCTCCGGGGGAGATCAAGGGTAAAGCCCCCATGCACAGGGCCCGTCCAGTAGAAAGACATCCATTGCTGTCATGCCTCCTCGCGCCAGAAAGCCCGTAAGGAAGGAAGACATACACTCCAAGCAAATTGACGTCGCTGTAGACAGCGTACTGGTTCAATATGATCGAGTGGGCCCAAAGATACCAGTGATAATAACGGTAAACGATATAACATGGCTTGACATGCCACAACAAGACGTTTCCATATGGAAAAACCCTTCCAAAAACTATTTCTACGAAAACACCCAGTATATCAGGAAACCTTGCCTGGATGAACCTCAAAAGAAATACCGCCGGAGCCTAGCATGGCTCCCCCACTACAGTACCCCATCTGCTCTTGCCCACCAGAGTCCCCATGGATATTCAATGTGGTCTACTTGATTATAGCTGGATTAAGAATCAAACTCTGGTGAGGACCTAACTACCAAGAGCCGTACCAGAGCCAATTCTTTGAAATTTCAGTAGGAGAAATGGTAATCTGGACTACAAGCCCACCTATGGTGAGCGCGATCCAAAGAAAGGTATGTAAACCGGAGTGGTATGTGTTAGAAAACCAGCACTTGTCCCTACGGATGGTAAAGGATCGAATGATGACCACTTACAACCGTTGGGTGAGTCCGAGGGCAAGATCAGGATATAGAGTACAGGTGTTGTACAAAGGCCAGCCACTTATAACTCAATTAGAAACATTAGCAGAAGAGGGCCAAAGAGATGGAGTACTATTCACTTATCAACCAACTCGGACCGGGAAAAAGATTAGAATGGGAGGCTGCTTTCAAGTTAGCATGGAGCGGATATGGACCCCGACCCGAACCCAAAGAATGGTTAGTTATACAGTGGAAATGGGTGTGGAAAGGATTACAACATGGATTGCAACACCCCTCTCCACTATATCTAGAACTCCTTAAAGGACGAGTGACAACAATCAACAGGCACTCTGAGAGAAGGGCTAAAGCTAGAAGCAACAAAGGCCCTTTTCCAAGATGGTGCCTCTGAAAAACAGAAACCCGAACAGCGACGATTCAAACAACGAAGATTCAGACAACTCCGATTATGATGATAAAGCGACCCCGACCGACCTAAGGACTGTCTAAGGATTACGATTTTGGATAAAGCAGCTTGTCTACGTACCCTGTTGAGGGGACTCATAGTGTTAATAGGCTTTGTAATGTTGTTGGTCATTTTGTATCAATTAGACCATGGATCCTCACGCATGTGAAAGTTTCCCACGGGAGATCCAAGTATGCAAACATGACCTGCTGGGACATCACACGAAGAAACATCTTCATGTCATGGAGACAGAATGAGACCATTCAAAATCAAACTTTGACATGGAATCAAGTGAGACGAACGGGCTATCGAGCCTGGAGGAAAAAGCTGAATCTCACACCTGAATGGACAACAGCTATTGATGCTGAGAATCTGACCGGAATAGCATGGACCATCACCGACCTGTTAGTCCTGCAAGATGGAGTTGTAGTTTGGATAGCAGTTGTGAAAAAACAAGTTAAAAGAACAACAAGATGTAAATGGATTCATCCAGACAAAGAACCACCCGAATGGCAATGTGATCGGGCTTGCCGACCACTGCCAGTGTTGGGCCACCAAGGCTACTGGGATAGAGAAGTAATTTATCCCGCTCCACCAAAAGATGAAAGCTGCCAGGCAATCCTCCCTCATTGGGAGTTCTGGGGCAACATCCATTTAGATTGTGACAAAATTCCCCCGCTCACTCGAAGGAACCACACTGGAGTATATCAGAACCAAACTATAGTTAAAACCATTCACACAGTGAGGCACAAGAAGGTACTCAAACCCAATGCTACTGACGCACAGCCTCACATACGACCTAGTGGAACACCCCCTGCTGAGTTTGAAACACCCCCGCCGCTAAATATAATCAAATTAGTAGGGTTAGAACTCGACAACGAGGAGAAGTCAAGTACAGTGGACTCAAGTACCGCGAAACATTGTAAGGAATACAGATTAAAAAAGCTCCCAATATGCTATTGGAACCTGTATGGTGAGTGTAAATCTCAAAATTATTTACCAATAACACCAGTAATGAATCAAAGATATTATTATTGGAGTTGGGCAGCCATATTTCAGCCCATTAATGCCTGACATGAGGATTGATTAAATATGACACTACCATGGGTATGTGTGGTCCCTGGTTTGCCCCACTTTGAAGGTGACTTTGTGGAGGGGTATACCAGAACTTACACAGGCCTGATGGGACCATATTACTCGGACATGTATGTTCAAAGGCTGCCCAAACCAAACGAGCTACTTAGTGCACCAAAAGACGATTTTAATAAAATTGATGAATGTGTAGCCGAACAAATTTTTCTTAGCCTTAATAACTCAGTGTAGGAGAGTAGCGGAGCATCACCTAGATGCCGACTGTGGGAAACAGAAGTGACTGTCATGTCCACCTGGTGCTACGACTGTACAGAACTTAAGAAAGAAAAAACGATTAAAATATTGCTCCAGGCCTGGCATGAGTATCACAATAGAGATGACTCACGTACCTGGTGGGGATTTCAGGAGGAAGAAATAAGAGAATGGGTAGCCCCTTGCTTAAAACACTCCTCTAACTATTGGACTAGGTATCAATTCTTAGCTACTGTTTACTCCAAAGAACAGGACATATGGTCAAATGCTTTGTATCGCCCCGACAGGTATGTCAGCCCAAGACCATGGCATATGATTTGTAATAGAAAACAAGACGAGTGTACAGTCAGCTTAGCCCACAGGCCTTGTTATCAGTTACCTGGATGGGAAAGTTACTGTCAAAGTCATTATAAAGAAGAATTCACACCTAATGCAGCTGAAGTAGTGTGGAAGAAGTACGGCAACGTGTGGAGAAGATCTGTACCCGACGGTACAAGTTGCACTAACGTCATATTAGGGCATCAGCTAAAGACTAGGAAGAATATTCAAGGAGTGAACGTCCCCTTTGTCTCTGATTCTATGATCGCTCTATCAGAGGGACATGCAGTAAGATGACACCTGTGCTTTGGCAATGAGATACATGGCTACGACTGGGTAGGCCCAAACAAAATCTATTCTAATCTTACATGTCAGTATCCAGAGGAAAGCTGGAAAAAATTTGGCAAGGGAGATGATTAACATAGCTGTGCTTGGTATGAAACCATTAGTTACACAGTAGGCCGTAAAGTCACGGAAGTAGTACATGGAGTTGGGGAAGTGATCAAGGAAGGTGAAAAAACAGTCGAAAGATGGATAGTTGACCTTTTCCTTCAAATCTGGCCTTGTTTGGCAAACTTAGTTGGTGTGATAGCTGTTGCCTTATTAGGATATGTGCTCTTACAAGAGTGTCTGAAGGCCATGTGCCGCCCATGTGGGAGGAACTACAAGGCAATCCCACCAGAACCGGGTGCTAGCTCGGCTTAAAACTGAGACATCAAGGAAACGGTCACACATCCGTCCCGGAGCAGCAGAAAACATAACTCAAGAATTCCTCAAAGTCAAGACCATCATGGACTACCCAACAACCAGTACTCCAACAGACGTGAGTACCTTCTACGAAGAATCAGATAGCACCACGGCACCCACTCAGACCTCCTGGCCATGGTGTCCATCCTACTTTAAGGGGATCTAAAAAAGTTAAATCTGGTCCTCTGGACATTCAAAAAAATAAAACAAAGCAAATCAACAAAAAAATGTAGAAACGTTTCGTCTCTCATCCGAGAGACTTCCTCAGTCTGAGGAGCTGTATTCAGCTCAGTCTCTTAAATAGCACCTTCTCAGGGTGGATCAACCAGTTTTGCTGCTGACAACCAAAACCAGCTGATCACATGCTCAAGAAGGACCATCAGCATAACGATGGATCATTAGCACACTGATGGCTGTTTACTGTTCACAGAGGGCTGAGTGATACTAGCAATCACAGCATTGTAAGAGGGGGACAGTTGAACACGTAGGCCTCCACCCCTGTTTAATGATGGACGATTTCTTTTCACAAAGATGGCCTCCTTTACTCCTCTCTCAAACCATCGTTCCTCTCTGTCCAGGATGTGAACATCTTCATCCCTGAAAGAGTGACCGCTGGCCTGGAGATGAGTGTAGACCGCAGAGTCCTGGCCTGATGATGTTGATCTTCTGTGCTGGGCCATCCTTTTGGCCAGTGGCTGTTTTGTTTCCCCGATGTAAGACTGAGCACAGCCCTCCTGACACTGAACAGCATACACAACATTGTTCTGTTTGTGCCGGGGGACTGGATCTTTGGGATGAACCAGTCTTTGCCGTAATGTATTTTGGGGTTTAAAAGCCACTGGGACGTTATGTTTAGAAAATAAACGTCTCAGTTTCTCTGATACTCCCTCAACATATGGAATGACCACTGGTCTCGGTCTGGGTTCCTCCTTTTCACCTGTTGGCTGACTGGAGTCTTGTTTGGGTTTCTTCTCTGCTTTCAGGAAGGCCCAGTTAAGATATCCACATTGCTCTAGAGCCTGTCTTGTGTGGGATTTCTCCTTCTGCCTGGCTCCTGAGCTAGTGGGGACGCTGTTTGCTCTGTGATACAGAGTCCTGATGACTCCTAACTTGTGCTCCAAAGGGTGATGGGAGTCAAACTGCAAATACTGGTCTGTGTGGGTGGGTTTGCGGTACACCTCAGTTTGCAAATGTCCTCTATCAGAGACTGAGACCTCACAGTCCAAGAAAGCCAACCTGCCATTTTTTACATCTTCTCGTGTGAACTTGATGTATTTATCCACAGAGTTGATGTGGTCAGTAAAATGTTGGACTTCCTGAGATTTGATTTTAACCCAAGTGTCGTCAACATACCTGAACCAATGACTTGGTGGTGTCCCTGAAAAGGACGTCAAGGCTCTCTTTTCTACCTCCTCCATGTACAGGTTGGCAACAATAGGAGAAACTGGAGACCCCATAGCACACCCATGTTTCTGCCTATAATATTGCTCCCCATATGTGAAGTAGGTTGACTGCAGGCACAGTTTCAAGAGTTGACACAGTTGTTCTGT
>NC_056520.1:24984758-24990747 GCF_014905685.2 Nematolebias whitei
ATCATATGTGAACTTGTAAAATTATCCTTAGCTAATATGAGATTATATTTAAAGGTCAACTAGTTAGAATTAGCAAACATTTTCTATAAATATAGTGCAACCCTGGAAGAAAGACACACACACTTTGTATAACATAACATTTGAATGCTTGACAGGAAATATAAAAAAGGTATAAAAATATGAAATCCAACATTCCCTCTTTTGATCTCCCCATTTCATGGGAGATCACCCCTTTTGGATTTGTCCAGATGGAAATGACCCAACTTATTGCAACCCTCCAGGGGTCCTGGACCAGACCCCTGGTTCAAACCCTTCAAAACCTGTAAAAAAAAATATCAAGTGCATAAACCTTTATAAAATTATGAAAAAAAACTACAACACTCCTAGTAAGATAAGTGTCCCACACTTAAATAAGTAAAACTCCACCCTAATACTAAAATTGACCTCTTTTAAACCACCTTTAAAATACCTCGTGGGATTTTAGAATGATGAAATGCCTAATTGAACGGAGTAAAATTTTGAATAGTTAAGAGCTTCCAATTGAATCCACGACCCTTCTCTGGTTATTTTTCAGAATGACTGAAAGGAAAGACTAGACACTCATATTAAACAGGAAAAGCCAACACCCTCAATGTAAACAATACTATCTAGCAGGTCTTCAGCTCTTGAGCTTGTGGTGGGAGGCCTTGTTCATCCACAAGGATCCTTTGGTACTCGGCAGGATTCGGCCCGCGGAGATATCTTCATGTAAAGTCCTCAGAACCTTATCAGTCTGATTAAACATTCTAAATGACGTGTGTGTATTGGGACAAAACTAAAATCAGTTTGACGCATCTTCTGTTCTTCACGGTCAGGGCTAGTAATCTTCCGTCCTTACCCGATCCACCTGACTGACCGACTTCAGGCAGAGCGGAGACTCCTTCTCCTACGCTTGCTACTGCCTTTTTCCAACCAGAACAAAGGGGCAAAGAATGAGCTCCCACGAAGGTCCTGTCACCTCCTCCAGGTGTAGTGGGGAGCTGATGTTCCAGCAGATCAGCCTCAATCAGGTCCAGCAATTGATTCCGCTCCTCTCCAGGGGTAACAGAGTCTCATTCTGGAGACTGATGGCGTGTGATCTTCTCTCCACCACCTGGTGGCGTCCTGTCCCTCTTTTCAGCCGGACCCATTCCGATGTGAGTCTGTCTCCTCAGTCAGAGATTCTCCCTCCTGGTGAGAAAAGCTGGACACCAAAGCTTGCGAATTGTTAAGCACCCTGCATGGCCTTATGATTCTCTTATCTGTGGGATCCATGACCCATTTGTGGGCCTGGAAAAATGACTGTGGTTACTTCCTAGTAAGTAAAACCTGTTTCTTAATTATGGGACACCCTGATGGTCATTATTGCTACTGATAGGTGTATTATTACACTGTAATGTTATACTAAAACAGAATTTACAAAACTAAAATAAAATGCTATTCTTACATGCATCTATACACTTGCAACTGAAATGTGTTACATACTGGACTTCTCCAGGGATACCTGTGTACTCTCGTCCCGTCTTTCACCTGTCCAAGCCTTTGCCGTCAACCGGTCTACCTACAATTAAAGTTAACACATACAGGTCCTTCTAAAAAAATTAGCATATTGTGATAAAGGTCATTATTTTCCATAATGTAATGATAAAAATGAAACTTTCATATATTTCAGATTCATTGCACACCAACTGAAATATTTCAGGTCTTTAATTGTTTTAATACTGATGATTATGGCATACAGCTCATGAAAACCCAAAATACCTGTCCCAAAAAATTAGCATATCATGAAAAGTTTCTCTAAATAAGCTATTAACCTAACCATCTGAATCAACGACGTAACTCTAAACACCTGCAAAAGATTCCTGAGGCTTTTAAAAACTCCCAGCCTTGTTCATTATTCAAAACCGCAATCATGGGTAAGACTGCCGACCTGACTGCTGTCCAGAAGGCCATCATTGACACCCTCAAGCAAGAGGGTAAGACACAGAAAGAAATTGCTGAACGAATAGGCTGTTCCCAGAGTGCTGTATCAAGGCACCTCAGTGGGAAGTCTGTGGGAAGGGAAAAGTGTGGCAGAAAACGCTGCACAACGAGCAGAGGTGACAGGACCCTGAGGAGCATTGTGGAGAAGGGCCGATTCTAGACCTTGGGGGACCTGCGGAAGCAGTGGACTGAGTCTGGAGTAGAAACATCCAGAGCCACCGTGCACAGGCGTGTGCAGGAATTGGGCTACAAGTGCCGCATTCCCCAGGTCAAGCCACTTTTGAACAAGAGACTGCGTCAGAAGCATCTCGCCTGGGACTGCTGCTGAGTGGTCCAAAGTTATGTTCTCCGATTACAGTAAACTTTGCATTTCCTTTGGAAATCAAGGTCCCAGAGTCTGGAGGAAGAGAGGAGACACATAATTCACATTGCTTGAGGTCCAGTGTCAAGTTTCCACAGTCATTGGGGTGTCATGTCATCTGCTGGTGTTGGTCCACTGTGTTTTATCAAGGGCAGGGTCAATGCAGCTAGCTATCAGGAGATTTTGGAGCACTTCATGCTTCCATCTGCTGAAAAGCTTTATAGAGATGAAGATTTCATTTTTCAGCACGACCTGGCACCTGCTCACAGTGCCAAAACCACTGGCAAATGGTTTCCTGACCATGGTATTACTGTGCTCAATTGGCCTGCCAACTCTCCTGACCTGAACCCCATAGAGAACCTGTGGGATATTGTGAAGAGAAAGTTGAGAGACTAAAGACCCAACACTCTGGATGAGCTTAAGGCCGCTATCGAAGCATCCTGGGCCTCCATAACACCTCAGCAGTGCCACAGACTGATTGCCTCCATGCCACGCCGCATTGAAGCAGTCGTTCATGCAAAAGGATTCCTGACCAAGTATTGAGTGCATAACTGAACATGATTATTTGAAGGTTGGCGTTTTTTGTATTAAAAACACTTGTCTTTCATTGGTGAGATGAAATATGCTAATTTTTTGGGACGGGCATTTTGGGTTTTCATGAGCTGTACGCCATAATCATCAGTATTAAAACAATCAAAGACCGGAAATATTTCAGTTGGTGTGCAATGAATCTGAAATATATGAAAGTTTCATTTTTATCATTACATTATGGAAAATAATTACCTTTATCACAATATGCTAATTTTTTGAGAAGGACCTGTACACCACAACACCCTGCAATAAGCAATCATCCCCCACGCCGGCCTCCCTCCTCCTGGAGCCTGTGGAAGTAACTTCATTAAATCGCTTGCGCCAACAGCATCAATCAAAATACAACATAACCTTAAAAGTTTAAACAACTGACATACAACACTGTGAGAAAAAAAAATTAATCTTCCATCCAGGTACCTGTCTGTGCTAGAGAAGGGAAGAAATAGCAAGGAAGAAAAAGAGAGAAAGAGGAAAAATAAAAGAGAAAGAGAACGAGAAAAAAAATGGTTAAAATCCTTTGTTCATGAATCCTTTTATTATTAGCCCTATTAAACTATAAGTCCAGTCCAGTCCAGTCAAGTCAGTTGTGTTTAAAATTATCAAACCACCCCATTTCCCTTAAGCTTTGCTCAAATCCACTCCAGGCTAGGGGCGTCCCCCTTTCTGGAATCTGTACACATTACAACAAAGAGAAAGAAAAAAAAATACTGTTGTTAAACCGATATATACAATATACAATATACAAGTGCAATGTCGTTTGGTAGGCTTCTGATTTATTCCACTTTCCAAATGTCAATGTGATTATCCTAAAGGATCCTTTAAACGCTTCAGACTTACTACTTTTTTTTTTAATTATAAAACCCATTAGAAGTTATTTTTGTATATTTTGTAATGATCTAATCATTGTATGAACTGTTCCCTGTTAAGAGCAGCCTTCACCTACCCCCTTTGAAACGGTCTTCTGTTTCAAATATGAAATATTACCTTCTGTAATCCACTAACACCCAGTTTGAGTATTAGTTTCAGAACTATAAAATATGGTGTAGTTTTAATCTTTCCACTACTGTCATTCAACCCAGGTTTTGCAAACAAATAGCCAAATACAACACAAGCTCTCCTATCATATAGCAAAGAGTTAACCATTAAATAAATTTCATCCCTTGTATCAAACCAGACCCACCAAATGAGTTCCTTCAAAGCAAAGGCAATCATTCAGTATTGTTTTAGAAAACATTAGTGAACTTCATCCAAATCAGGTCTCAGGCACCGGTTTCTCTTGAATGAGACTTCCTGACCTGTATAAATGGAAAGTTAAAATTAATATTATGCTCAGGGGTGTGGAGCATTAGAGGTAATAAAACAATTTTCATCTCAGGGCAGTTGGAGAAGGGCGAATCATCTAGCACTCCCACATTAGTACTTCTGTGTCATGTTGTGTCACCTGTCTTAAAATGAGTCTATGTGAGTGATTATTATCAAAGCCAACTGTAGTTTTGATCACGACCCCAAAGCGCTGAGATGACCATCACAGACCAAATGTGGGGTTGACACCTCCGTCAGGCTGCAGTTGATGTTAGCGACCTTGGACAGAGTGACCACCAGCTCGTTCTTTCAGCCTCTCAGTCTTCAGTTTGTCTCCCTCGGTCTAGAGACCAGTTCAGCTTTGTGTAGCAGTATATATCTCAGCATACAGCAAGACTTGACTGGATGTTCTCGCTGTGGACAAACTCCAGGACCCCCTCTGGACAGTTAATTCAGATCGCTGTTGGACTGTTAGATCTTTGAAAAGTCACTTTAATTGGCTGAAAAGTTCTTTGTTGTTGTGTCAGTGGTGCTTGGCTGACAACTTTTTTGAACCGTCCCATTGGTCAGTTTCACAGACCCAACTTCAGCGCCTACCTGAACCCATTTGGATCCGATCCAGCCCCTGGCACTCGAGAGTCTTGATCAAAACTCAGATGGATGCTGTATGCATTTAAATGCTACCTTCTGTGTTTTGTGGACCTAGCCAGACTCATCTTCCCACTCCAAAGTTCTGTCATCTCCGGCTGCAGAGAAGGAAAAATAAACCATCCAATTATTAAAATCAGATCCAACATTCATCTGTTATCCACATTAATCATCTGTTAGCAAGTTCTACTCTGGAACTGCAGCGTTTACCTTCAACGGAGTCATTCAGGTGTCCTGGATTGTACAACTGATGTTGTAACCGCTCAATTACATAAGCGTGAAAGCTGTTCTTAAACACTGCACAAGCCAATTCTTTACGCCTACTGCATAAAATATTGCCCTCCAAACAATGTCCTCCATCTTGTAGAATATGTGTTTTGACACATCACCTGACAGTGAAGTCCACTCTCAGGGCCACATTATCCATCCAGACCTTGTAAATTTATGCAGCATGATAATATGTAATCACTTATTGTTATATAACAAATCTGCAAATCATTTCCTCTCATAACTATGCTTTTTCACTGTATCACAAACAAAATACTTTTAATACAAATCAATTAAGACTATGTATACCCTTCAAGACATCCCAGAGTCCATTATCACTGCACAAAAACGTCTACATGCACCTTTGTTCACAAAGTACAACTTCTTAAACTCACCATGTACACATCTCTGTTGTCCTTTTGCACTCCTAGGACCTGTGTGAAATCTCAAGTCACAAAGTTAAAGTCATGCCATTTACCCACTAGAATTGTTGTTGTCCCCTAATTAACCTAGTTCCGGCAGCTCTTAGAAGGAAACAGCTCCTAAACGCTAAACATTTTCAATATGTGATAAACTCATGTGGACTGATTAATTTAACCCAAGTATTTCAATTTGAGTTTAGTTAAGACTGATTATTTTAATCCAAGTATTTCAATTTGAGTTTAGTGTCCTAATTTATTTGATCTAATCATTTCAATTTGAGTTTAGTTAAGAGTTTCTTTGACCAGAATAAAATTGTTTTCTTTGTTTTACGAGTGTCAAGGATTTTGTTTATTACTTATTTTTTATTCTGTCGTTTTTCTTTTTTTTTTTTTTTTT
>NC_056520.1:24990847-24999138 GCF_014905685.2 Nematolebias whitei
TTTTTTTTTTTTTTTTGTTGAATTTAAAACCTGATATTATCGTCAATTCCAAGAAGTAATTTAGGCTAATTTGTTTACAATGTGTCATCCAGAAATGTTTAAACTTAATTTGACCTGTTTATGATATTTATTTGTTTTATTTGTCCTGCTTCCGTCGGCTTTACCCTTTTCAGAAGTCACCACAACGAATCATTCCTCTTAGGCCTTTGTCAGACCTACGCCTCACTTCCTCCAAGACCACCCCTACTCCCTCTTTTTCTATCCACACCCTGATAAACCAGTTTGAACCTATCACGACTGCTGTGAGCCTTGCTGCTCTTCCACTTGGTCTCTTTGACACCTCAACCATCTACCTTCCTTCTTTGCATCATGTCACCAGCTCTCTGTCAGCAGCTCTTCACCTTCGCCTGTATGTTCAATACATTTGTTATCAATTCACCTCTGTACCTCGCCCGCTCAGTGAGTGGCTGTCCATCTGTTTTGGCTGTCTGACATCTACCTCTTCCCACACAGTGAGATGTTCCAACCTTACCTCCAGCTGACTCACTCTGACTCCATCTCCTGGTTAATTACAGCTCGTACACGTGATGTCCTCTCTGTCCTTGAGCCAAGTCTGTGGGATGAACCAACCCACAGTCCAGACTTGTCCTTGCCTTATACAACAGCACCCCCTTGCGGTCAGGATATGGAAGCTCCACTCACACACAGACACACACAGAAAAAAGAGAAAAGTAACCCTGAGCTCACTCCCCCCTTTTTTTTTTTCCCATTGTTACGTCTCTCTCAACGTGTCCCGGCCTTAAAGCCTTCACACGACATACAAAACATGTCGCAAACAAAAGTTATTACAACGTCCTAAAACTAATGCGATCCCTGATCACATGAAATTTGGTAAATATTAACTAAAAGTCCTAGACTTCCACATTTCCCTTATCACTAAACAATTAATTGAGCCCAATTTATGATGCAGTCAACACATGAAACGGAGGGCCCGCCCCACAGCCTTCACACGGTCCCTGACACGAGTGAGCCTTAATCTCGTCAGATTTAAGGCTTTGATGGCCACTTACGCTGAAAAAAAAGGGAAACGCGTTGTCCACGTCCGACGTGAACTTCCGACAGGCCTCGCCTTCCTCCGGCACGAGTCCAACTCGTGAAACTAACTAAAACACTACCTAACCATCAAAGAAAGCGTACGGCGCTTAAACTGTCTGAATATCGTAACCCACCTCGTCAGAATTAACACGAATCACCGGAAGTTAGCTTAAATAAAACCATCTTTATTTTCCGGAGATGGCTGCATGCACACCAACAGAGGAATTTGAATTTAGTTATAATTTGGCTTACGGCCGAATAGCCAGAAACTCCGGACCTTAAGGTCCAAACAGTTAACCAGCTTACCTGAAAGTAATGGGCCCAGTTCCTCTCTCTGTGTGTGCACCGCAAGCCACCTCGATCCAATTCAGTCTAGGCCCTCGCCTCGCTGCACGTCGGGTCACCATCTGTCGTGGCTGGCTACCACGTCGTGTTCAACACAGCTGAGACGTCGCCCTCGGTATAAAAGATTTATTTGACAAAACATGGGTTACAGATATTCAGAGACAAACAATTACATTAATAAGATATATGCACATAAATGGAGCATTAAAGCACGAACCGTCTCGGTGTGCGCCTCCCGGAAATGCTCGGTGGGCGTGTGTCATTTCCGGCCTTTTATCCCCGTTTGAGAAGGCTAGCTTCCTGATTGGTTCAGCTTCTGTTGCTATGGTTACGACTCTTAGCCCTCCCCCTCAAGGACGTTAACGTCTATATTTCAGATAAGAAGTTTTGGTACACTGAGATCGGCTTTGTTTAAAGTTTAACTTGCTATTATACTTTAGGGATACAAAATGATTTGTGTCAAAATTGTTTATACACACTAATTAATAACTATTAGTTATTACCTACCTCATGGGTGTTAATTCAATATCTGTTGAAGGCCTGGTGATTCTGTTTTTTAAGGCAGATTCATCTTGGTTTCCTTGTCTGCGTTTAAACTGTTAACACTGTTTGTTTAACGTGATTATACCTTAGTGATACCAACTGATTAGAAATAAAGTTGTTTATTTCTAGGAATAATTAATAACTTAATTATCTAACTCATGTTTGTGTTTTTACTTGGATCCTTTTTCTTATACTTGTTTTAGTTTGTTTTAGTTGGATTTTACTTAGTCAAACTATATTGTCTAAATTAAAGAAATGTGTTCTACTTTATTTATGTTAATCAGTCTGCTATCTGGCCTGATTTGATTGCTTGTAATCTATCATATGTGAACTTGTAAAATTATCCTTAGCTAATATGAGATTATATTTAAAGGTCAACTAGTTAGAATTAGCAAACATTTTCTATAAATATAGTGCAACCCTGGAAGAAAGACACACACACTTTGTATAACATAACATTTGAATGCTTGACAGGAAATATAAAAAAGGTATAAAAATATGAAATCCAACATTCCCTCTTTTGATCTCCCCATTTCATGGGAGATCACCCCTTTTGGATTTGTCCAGATGGAAATGACCCAACTTATTGCAACCCTCCAGGGGTCCTGGACCAGACCCCTGGTTCAAACCCTTCAAAACCTGTAAAAAAAAATATCAAGTGCATAAACCTTTATAAAATTATGAAAAAAAACTACAACACTCCTAGTAAGATAAGTGTCCCACACTTAAATAAGTAAAACTCCACCCTAATACTAAAATTGACCTCTTTTAAACCACCTTTAAAATACCTCGTGGGATTTTAGAATGATGAAATGCCTAATTGAACGGAGTAAAATTTTGAATAGTTAAGAGCTTCCAATTGAATCCACGACCCTTCTCTGGTTATTTTTCAGAATGACTGAAAGGAAAGACTAGACACTCATATTAAACAGGAAAAGCCAACACCCTCAATGTAAACAATACTATCTAGCAGGTCTTCAGCTCTTGAGCTTGTGGTGGGAGGCCTTGTTCATCCACAAGGATCCTTTGGTACTCGGCAGGATTCGGCCCGCGGAGATATCTTCATGTAAAGTCCTCAGAACCTTATCAGTCTGATTAAACATTCTAAATGACGTGTGTGTATTGGGACAAAACTAAAATCAGTTTGACGCATCTTCTGTTCTTCACGGTCAGGGCTAGTAATCTTCCGTCCTTACCCGATCCACCTGACTGACCGACTTCAGGCAGAGCGGAGACTCCTTCTCCTACGCTTGCTACTGCCTTTTTCCAACCAGAACAAAGGGGCAAAGAATGAGCTCCCACGAAGGTCCTGTCACCTCCTCCAGGTGTAGTGGGGAGCTGATGTTCCAGCAGATCAGCCTCAATCAGGTCCAGCAATTGATTCCGCTCCTCTCCAGGGGTAACAGAGTCTCATTCTGGAGACTGATGGCGTGTGATCTTCTCTCCACCACCTGGTGGCGTCCTGTCCCTCTTTTCAGCCGGACCCATTCCGATGTGAGTCTGTCTCCTCAGTCAGAGATTCTCCCTCCTGGTGAGAAAAGCTGGACACCAAAGCTTGCGAATTGTTAAGCACCCTGCATGGCCTTATGATTCTCTTATCTGTGGGATCCATGACCCATTTGTGGGCCTGGAAAAATGACTGTGGTTACTTCCTAGTAAGTAAAACCTGTTTCTTAATTATGGGACACCCTGATGGTCATTATTGCTACTGATAGGTGTATTATTACACTGTAATGTTATACTAAAACAGAATTTACAAAACTAAAATAAAATGCTATTCTTACATGCATCTATACACTTGCAACTGAAATGTGTTACATACTGGACTTCTCCAGGGATACCTGTGTACTCTCGTCCCGTCTTTCACCTGTCCAAGCCTTTGCCGTCAACCGGTCTACCTACAATTAAAGTTAACACATACAGGTCCTTCTAAAAAAATTAGCATATTGTGATAAAGGTCATTATTTTCCATAATGTAATGATAAAAATGAAACTTTCATATATTTCAGATTCATTGCACACCAACTGAAATATTTCAGGTCTTTAATTGTTTTAATACTGATGATTATGGCATACAGCTCATGAAAACCCAAAATACCTGTCCCAAAAAATTAGCATATCATGAAAAGTTTCTCTAAATAAGCTATTAACCTAACCATCTGAATCAACGACGTAACTCTAAACACCTGCAAAAGATTCCTGAGGCTTTTAAAAACTCCCAGCCTTGTTCATTATTCAAAACCGCAATCATGGGTAAGACTGCCGACCTGACTGCTGTCCAGAAGGCCATCATTGACACCCTCAAGCAAGAGGGTAAGACACAGAAAGAAATTGCTGAACGAATAGGCTGTTCCCAGAGTGCTGTATCAAGGCACCTCAGTGGGAAGTCTGTGGGAAGGGAAAAGTGTGGCAGAAAACGCTGCACAACGAGCAGAGGTGACAGGACCCTGAGGAGCATTGTGGAGAAGGGCCGATTCTAGACCTTGGGGGACCTGCGGAAGCAGTGGACTGAGTCTGGAGTAGAAACATCCAGAGCCACCGTGCACAGGCGTGTGCAGGAATTGGGCTACAAGTGCCGCATTCCCCAGGTCAAGCCACTTTTGAACAAGAGACTGCGTCAGAAGCATCTCGCCTGGGACTGCTGCTGAGTGGTCCAAAGTTATGTTCTCCGATTACAGTAAACTTTGCATTTCCTTTGGAAATCAAGGTCCCAGAGTCTGGAGGAAGAGAGGAGACACATAATTCACATTGCTTGAGGTCCAGTGTCAAGTTTCCACAGTCATTGGGGTGTCATGTCATCTGCTGGTGTTGGTCCACTGTGTTTTATCAAGGGCAGGGTCAATGCAGCTAGCTATCAGGAGATTTTGGAGCACTTCATGCTTCCATCTGCTGAAAAGCTTTATAGAGATGAAGATTTCATTTTTCAGCACGACCTGGCACCTGCTCACAGTGCCAAAACCACTGGCAAATGGTTTCCTGACCATGGTATTACTGTGCTCAATTGGCCTGCCAACTCTCCTGACCTGAACCCCATAGAGAACCTGTGGGATATTGTGAAGAGAAAGTTGAGAGACTAAAGACCCAACACTCTGGATGAGCTTAAGGCCGCTATCGAAGCATCCTGGGCCTCCATAACACCTCAGCAGTGCCACAGACTGATTGCCTCCATGCCACGCCGCATTGAAGCAGTCGTTCATGCAAAAGGATTCCTGACCAAGTATTGAGTGCATAACTGAACATGATTATTTGAAGGTTGGCGTTTTTTGTATTAAAAACACTTGTCTTTCATTGGTGAGATGAAATATGCTAATTTTTTGGGACGGGCATTTTGGGTTTTCATGAGCTGTACGCCATAATCATCAGTATTAAAACAATCAAAGACCGGAAATATTTCAGTTGGTGTGCAATGAATCTGAAATATATGAAAGTTTCATTTTTATCATTACATTATGGAAAATAATTACCTTTATCACAATATGCTAATTTTTTGAGAAGGACCTGTACACCACAACACCCTGCAATAAGCAATCATCCCCCACGCCGGCCTCCCTCCTCCTGGAGCCTGTGGAAGTAACTTCATTAAATCGCTTGCGCCAACAGCATCAATCAAAATACAACATAACCTTAAAAGTTTAAACAACTGACATACAACACTGTGAGAAAAAAAAATTAATCTTCCATCCAGGTACCTGTCTGTGCTAGAGAAGGGAAGAAATAGCAAGGAAGAAAAAGAGAGAAAGAGGAAAAATAAAAGAGAAAGAGAACGAGAAAAAAAATGGTTAAAATCCTTTGTTCATGAATCCTTTTATTATTAGCCCTATTAAACTATAAGTCCAGTCCAGTCCAGTCAAGTCAGTTGTGTTTAAAATTATCAAACCACCCCATTTCCCTTAAGCTTTGCTCAAATCCACTCCAGGCTAGGGGCGTCCCCCTTTCTGGAATCTGTACACATTACAACAAAGAGAAAGAAAAAAAAATACTGTTGTTAAACCGATATATACAATATACAATATACAAGTGCAATGTCGTTTGGTAGGCTTCTGATTTATTCCACTTTCCAAATGTCAATGTGATTATCCTAAAGGATCCTTTAAACGCTTCAGACTTACTACTTTTTTTTTTAATTATAAAACCCATTAGAAGTTATTTTTGTATATTTTGTAATGATCTAATCATTGTATGAACTGTTCCCTGTTAAGAGCAGCCTTCACCTACCCCCTTTGAAACGGTCTTCTGTTTCAAATATGAAATATTACCTTCTGTAATCCACTAACACCCAGTTTGAGTATTAGTTTCAGAACTATAAAATATGGTGTAGTTTTAATCTTTCCACTACTGTCATTCAACCCAGGTTTTGCAAACAAATAGCCAAATACAACACAAGCTCTCCTATCATATAGCAAAGAGTTAACCATTAAATAAATTTCATCCCTTGTATCAAACCAGACCCACCAAATGAGTTCCTTCAAAGCAAAGGCAATCATTCAGTATTGTTTTAGAAAACATTAGTGAACTTCATCCAAATCAGGTCTCAGGCACCGGTTTCTCTTGAATGAGACTTCCTGACCTGTATAAATGGAAAGTTAAAATTAATATTATGCTCAGGGGTGTGGAGCATTAGAGGTAATAAAACAATTTTCATCTCAGGGCAGTTGGAGAAGGGCGAATCATCTAGCACTCCCACATTAGTACTTCTGTGTCATGTTGTGTCACCTGTCTTAAAATGAGTCTATGTGAGTGATTATTATCAAAGCCAACTGTAGTTTTGATCACGACCCCAAAGCGCTGAGATGACCATCACAGACCAAATGTGGGGTTGACACCTCCGTCAGGCTGCAGTTGATGTTAGCGACCTTGGACAGAGTGACCACCAGCTCGTTCTTTCAGCCTCTCAGTCTTCAGTTTGTCTCCCTCGGTCTAGAGACCAGTTCAGCTTTGTGTAGCAGTATATATCTCAGCATACAGCAAGACTTGACTGGATGTTCTCGCTGTGGACAAACTCCAGGACCCCCTCTGGACAGTTAATTCAGATCGCTGTTGGACTGTTAGATCTTTGAAAAGTCACTTTAATTGGCTGAAAAGTTCTTTGTTGTTGTGTCAGTGGTGCTTGGCTGACAACTTTTTTGAACCGTCCCATTGGTCAGTTTCACAGACCCAACTTCAGCGCCTACCTGAACCCATTTGGATCCGATCCAGCCCCTGGCACTCGAGAGTCTTGATCAAAACTCAGATGGATGCTGTATGCATTTAAATGCTACCTTCTGTGTTTTGTGGACCTAGCCAGACTCATCTTCCCACTCCAAAGTTCTGTCATCTCCGGCTGCAGAGAAGGAAAAATAAACCATCCAATTATTAAAATCAGATCCAACATTCATCTGTTATCCACATTAATCATCTGTTAGCAAGTTCTACTCTGGAACTGCAGCGTTTACCTTCAACGGAGTCATTCAGGTGTCCTGGATTGTACAACTGATGTTGTAACCGCTCAATTACATAAGCGTGAAAGCTGTTCTTAAACACTGCACAAGCCAATTCTTTACGCCTACTGCATAAAATATTGCCCTCCAAACAATGTCCTCCATCTTGTAGAATATGTGTTTTGACACATCACCTGACAGTGAAGTCCACTCTCAGGGCCACATTATCCATCCAGACCTTGTAAATTTATGCAGCATGATAATATGTAATCACTTATTGTTATATAACAAATCTGCAAATCATTTCCTCTCATAACTATGCTTTTTCACTGTATCACAAACAAAATACTTTTAATACAAATCAATTAAGACTATGTATACCCTTCAAGACATCCCAGAGTCCATTATCACTGCACAAAAACGTCTACATGCACCTTTGTTCACAAAGTACAACTTCTTAAACTCACCATGTACACATCTCTGTTGTCCTTTTGCACTCCTAGGACCTGTGTGAAATCTCAAGTCACAAAGTTAAAGTCATGCCATTTACCCACTAGAATTGTTGTTGTCCCCTAATTAACCTAGTTCCGGCAGCTCTTAGAAGGAAACAGCTCCTAAACGCTAAACATTTTCAATATGTGATAAACTCATGTGGACTGATTAATTTAACCCAAGTATTTCAATTTGAGTTTAGTTAAGACTGATTATTTTAATCCAAGTATTTCAATTTGAGTTTAGTGTCCTAATTTATTTGATCTAATCATTTCAATTTGAGTTTAGTTAAGAGTTTCTTTGACCAGAATAAAATTGTTTTCTTTGTTTTACGAGTGTCAAGGATTTTGTTTATTACTTATTTTTTATTCTGTCGTTTTTCTTTTTTTTTTTTTTTTT
>NC_056520.1:24999238-25003134 GCF_014905685.2 Nematolebias whitei
TGGTCATTTATTTTCAGAATCAAAATTTAACATCACACATTTACATTAATTTGTCAAACATGAAAATAACAACATAATTAATCAGCTTTACAATCAGGAAAACCATACGGCCATGATTTTCCGTTGCTTCACCACAGACATTTCTAAAAATATCTGGATTAATTTGCTAGCAGATAGAAGAATTTTAAAGATGGGAAATGAAGTTTAAGTTGAGAGAGATGGGGAGGGAATTTGTCTGTTTTAACCAGAACAACACGCTCCTTTGGACCAGCTTGACCCAACGGTACACTTTGGTTGAGATCCACTCTTTACCTTTGCAGATGATAGTTTCAGCGTTGGTGTAGAGCTTTCCTTTCAACTCTTCCAGCGTCTCCGTAAGAACAGCTAAACCTCGGGAGTCGTGAGATCATCCAGAACAGACATTTCATAATTCCCTGATCTTCTCTCGTTCAGCTTATTTTCTTCCTCCAGCATCCTGAAATCCAGCCTTCTGAACTCTGGAACTGCTGTGAACTAGGAAGTGCTGCACCTTTTAAAAAAGGTCACTTCCGGTTCATTTGAGGACTTTCTGAATGGTCGATGGACCAACAGAGGTGTGTTTTTGTGATGTAAGGTGTTGTTAAAAAGTCAAGGAAAAAGATTAAGATTGTTTAAGAACAGACAGAAGATATTATGAAGAACTCAGACTTCGTGGAGTCAATTCTCTAGTATCTTGCTGTAAAAGTTAAACATGACATTTCTTTTTCAGTAAACTTGCAGTTGACCGAAACTTGAACTTTGACCAACTTACACAACTTATTCATTTCAAACAGATGATCAAGAAATTGAATCATTACTCTGTAACATATTCCAACTTGATTTCTACTTTGAATGAGGATTAAAAATCGTATTACTGTTTCACAGTTGATTTAAAAATGAGTAGTTCACTTCAACATTTAAATATGGTTTGAACTAACACAATTTGATTATCAAACATTTGTAAAATAGTAATGATAATCGAAAGTAGTGTTCTTTCACTTGATTAATTCAAGAAAGAAAGTCTCAGGATGGGTCAACCTGTATTTCTGGATTCAAATCAATGAAATGACAGTTTCTATCCCATAAGGTCCTTAAGGTCAGGATTTGACCTCAGGCCTAGTTCACTACAATCATTATAACCAACAATGCTTAAATTCCCCCCTGCTAACGCTGTTATTAATTATTAATCTAATGTTTGTTTAACTCCGGGTCGCACTGCTCAATGAGGTCCTTGGTGTCGGCTGACGGCCTATATAGGCCCAGTAATGGTTGGGGACCTCTGAAGAGCTGTGGAACCCGGGGAGGAAGAAAATAAATAAATAAATAAATAAAAACAATAAAAATAAAAATATATAATAAAAATAATAATATCAACGTCTTAATAGTTTTGTTGTAGTATTAGATCTTGTTTTACCCCCTTTTGTCGTTACAGGAGCATCAAGTAACCTGCTGTTTCTGTCACAAAGGATTAGCAGAAACCAAGTATCTCTGGTCTGTTGGTTTGTCTTGGTGGTGCCAGCACTGTCATTCTGGCTTGGTGGCCAGGGCTGCAGTGAATGGCATTCATGTCTCAGATGAGCCACATAGTCTACCGCAAGTATCAACAGCAGTATGTATTGAAACAGAACGTACCTGCAAAGTCATCTGGACCTCGGCTCTGAACTATGTGCCCTATCCCACCACGAGCCTCCAACTACCCAGTGGTAGCTAAGTTGTGGGAACACCTTCACGAAGCAACCAGGTTTGTGGTGATTCATCTGTACACAGGGCTGCCCTTGGTCCATGGCCCATCCTTCGGGATTACGCAGGGATCATCAGAACCTCTGCCCCCGACATTACCGGCCTCCTTAGGGGCAGACCTGGGAGCCACTCCACCACTGGTCCCGACTCCCGCAATGACAGCAATTCAGGGTCAAAATGCAAACCCACCTAATGTCCATCTGGCACCAACCCTGATAATGACGACCCAGCATCAGATACCAGCCGTTACTTTGCCTGACCCACCACCTACAGAAGTTCAGCCGGAAAACGAGCCCATGGATGAGAGGGCGGCCTCTCCTGGACCACCCCTCCTCTCCCTGGAGTGCCCAGAGCTATACCAATTGGAAACCTACCTTGCTCATTTCGTGAGTACTGAAGTTGGTCTTCCTAGCCCGACCAGCTCTGAAAGAACTGTCAATATTGATCCTACCAGCCCGGAAGAATCCAACCCGCCAAACTTGATGACCCCTGATGTGAACTATCTGGACCCAGCTCACCCTGATGGGTCAGTCACGGCCCCTCAAGAATCGATGCAAGGACGACCACAACAAGTGCCGGAGGTGTATGCATCGGTCTATTCGACCGAAGGGCGGCCCATCTTTGAACCCATCACCCCTGTGGGGTCTCCCATGAGTGTGGAGGCACCACCCCCTCAGCCTGTCATCGGCACAGCTCCACCGTCGCTTGAGGACGCATGTCACCCCGGTGATCCGAAACCTTAACTGGATGACTCACAGGAGGTCAACTCAAGTGAACTGACGATAGTGGATTACTGGGACGCCGCTGACGAGGAGGCCCAAAGCCTTTGGCCCAGTGACACCCAAGACCCAGCACCGTATCACGAGGATCCGATCGATCTGGATTACGAAGAAGACGTCTTAAGTGTGGATACGGCTGATGAAGACAAGGACTGGCTTAGAGCTTAGTGTGGGTTGGGGGAACAGTCTGATTCCACGGAGGGGGTGTCAATAAGGCCCACTGTAGTGGAAGTCAGTCTGCCCCCAAACATGTCCAAACATGTTCTTGTTTCGGGCCTGAGTGGAAAGTACCGAAGTTTCCAGGCTAAGTTAATTGAAAGTAGATGTTGAAAGCACACACACGCAGCATATACACACACATGAAGGCACACACACGCACACACGTGCAGTTACACTCAAGCATATACACAAGTGAGCCAAGAAGAGAGAAAAAGTAACAGATGGACAAACCTTCCCTCCTGATGAAACTGTTAATATGAGTTGTTGATTTACAAACAAATTAAATTAATAATTGAGTTAATGTTATGATCTGTTGTGATTTTAACATGTATTTTGTTGTATCATGATGTTGAATGTTTAACAAGGAGGTGAACCATGTTCTCAGAATGTGTTTTTTCACAAATGTCATACGAGTGATCAGTTATACAAGAAAAGAGTGTTTCACAATAACGAACCTAAGGCAACTTCAAGCAAAACACAAATCCTAAAAAGGCAAACAAAAGAGAAAAATAGCTCAAAGAGTTGAAACAGAAAGATCCGGACTGACACCCAGAATGAATATGTATAAAAATGATGTAATCATCTCCCATAGACATGCATAAAGATCCTGCGCCAACTCCAACCGAAAAGGTGGGATTAGACGGGTGGCGTGATCTTTTGGAGGTGTTAACCAGCACTCGCTCTATAAATATGGATGGCTCTGTGAAACTGGGGCTAATGGACTACCAGAGTGTGTGGATGTACAGGACAAGTTTTTGATGGTTCCAGCTGAGGAAGAAATAGGGCAGATCCGAAGGGAAAGCTTTGTTTGGAGTTATTTTCCTCCTCAGCCCGGATCATTACCCAAACCCAAAAAAGGTCAATCTGGTCCTCTGGACATTGTTGGATTTCATATTTTTATACCTTTTTTATATTTCCTGTCAAGCATTCAAATGTTATGTTATACAAAGTGTGTGTGTCTTTCTTCCAGGGTTGCACTATATTTATAGAAAATGTTTGCTAATTCTAAGTAGTTGACCTTTAAATATGATCTCATATTAGCTAAGGATAATTTTACAAGTTCACATATGATAGATTACAAGCAATCAAATCTGGCCAGATAGCAGACTGATTAACATAAATAAAGTAGAACACATTTCT
>NC_056520.1:25003144-25006072 GCF_014905685.2 Nematolebias whitei
GGAAACCAAGATGAATCTGCCTTAAAAAACAGAATCACCAGGCCTTCTACAGATATTGAATTAACACCCATGAGGTAGGTAATAACTAATAGTTATTAATTAGTGTGTATAAACAATTTTGACATGAATCATTTTGTATCCCTAAAGTATAATAGCAAGTTAAACTTTAAACAAAGCCGATCTCAGTGCACCAAAACTTCTTATCTGAAATATAGACGTTAACGTCCTTGAGGGGGCGGGCTAAGAGTCGTAACCATAGCAACAGAAGCCGAACCAATCAGGAAGCTAGCCTTCTCAAACGGGGATAAAAGGCCGGAAATGACACACGCCCACCGAGCATTTCCGAGAGGCGCACACTGAGACGGTTCGTGCTTTAATGCTCCATTTATGTGCATATATCTTATTAATGTAATTGTTTGTCTCTGAATATCTGTAACCCATGTTTTGTCAAATAAATCTTTTATACCGAGGGTGACGTCTCAGCTGTGTTGACCACGACGTGGTAGCCAGCCACGACAACATTCAAAAAAAAAAAAAAAAATCCAAAGCAAAAAAATATAGAAACGTTTTGTCTCTCATCCGAGAGACTTCCTCAGTCTGAGGTGCTGTTTTCAGCTCAGTCTCTTAAATAGCACCTTCTCAGAGTGGATCAACCAGTTTGCTGCTGACAACCAAAACCAGCTGATCACATGCTCAAGGAGGACCATCAGCCTAACAATGGATCATTAGCACACTGATGGCTGTTTACTTCTCACAGAGGGCTGAGTGATACTAGCAATCACAGCATTGTAAGAGGGGGACAGTTGAACCCGGAGGCCTCCACCCCTGTTTAATGATGGACGATTTCTTTTCACAAAGATGGCCTCCTTTACTCCTCTCTCAAACCATCGTTCCTCTCTGTCCAGGATGTGAACATCTTCATCCTTGAAAGAGTGACCACAGGCCTGGAGATGAGTGTAGACCGCAGAGTCCTGGCCTGATGATGTTGATCTTCTGTGCTGGGCCATCCTTTTGGCCAGTGGCTGTTTAGTTTCCCTGATGTAAGACTGATCACAGCCCTCCTGACACTGAACAGCATACACAATATTACTCTGTTTGTGCCAGGGGACTGGATCTTTGGGATGAACCAGTCTTTGCCGTAATGTATTTTGGGGTTTAAAAGCCACTGGGACGTTATGTTTAGAAAATAAACGTCTCAGTTTCTCTGATACTCCCTCAACATACGGAATGACCACTGGTCTGGGTCTGGGTTCCTCCTTTTCACCTGATGGCTGACTGGAGTCCTGTTTGGGTTTCTTCTCTGCTTTCAGGAAGGCCCAGTTAGGATATCCACATTGCTCTAGAGCCTGTTTTGTGTAGGATTTCTCCTTCTGCCTGGCTCCCGAGTTAGTGGGGATGCTGTCTGCTCTGTGATACAGAGTCCTGATGACTCCTAACTTGTGCTCCAAAGGGTGATGGGAGTCAAACTACAAATACTGGTCTGTGTGGGTGGGTTTGCGGTGCACTTCAGTTTGCAATTGTCCTCTATCAGAGACTGAGACCTCACAGTCCAAGAAAGCCAACCTGCCATTTTTTTACATCTTCTCGTGTGAACTTGATGTATTTATCCACAGAGTTGATGGTCAGTAAAATGTTGGACTTCCTAAGATTTAATTTTAACCCAGGTGTCGTCAACATACCTGAACCAATGACTTGGTAGTGTCCCTGAAAAGGACGTCAAGGCTCTCTTTTCTACCTCCTCCATGTACAGGTTGGCAACAATAGGAGAAACTGGAGACCCCATAGCACACCCATGTTTCTGCCTATAATATTGCTCCCCATATGTGAAGTAGGTTGACTGCTGGCACAGTTTCAAGAGTTGACACAGTTGTTCTGTGGAAAGTGTGGTCCTGCTGCTCAGAGTGGTGTCTGATTTTAATTTTAAACTGACCACCTCTACTGCATCATCAACAGTAATGCACGTAAAGAGTGATGTGACATCAAAAGAGACCATTGTTTCATCAGTCTCCATGATGACATCCCTCACCTTGTCCACAAAGTCCATGGTGTTCTGTATGTGGTGTTCTGAGCTGCCAACTAAAGGGTTGAGTACAGACGCCAGATATTTGGAAACATTGTAAGTGACAGAGTTAATCATGCTAACAATTGGTCTTAAAGGTACACCTTGTTTGTGGATTTTAGGTAAACCATACAGACTATGTGTGGCCTACCCTGGGTACAGTCTGTGGTACAGAAAACGGTCAATAGCCTTGTCTTGCTCTAAAATTTTCAGGCAATCTATCAATTTCTTCTTGTAACCACTTCCTGGATCTCTTTTCAGAGGTTCATAAGTGTTTAAGTCACTAAGGAGTGTCATAACTTTCTCATGGTAGTCTTTCTGGTTCAAAATCACTGTGCACCTTCCTTTGTCTGCTGGGAGAATAACACTGTTTTTGTCCTTGCTAAGAGTGGTGAGTGTGTCCCTCTCCTCTCTACTGATGTTGGAAGGTGGTGGTTTGGCATTGCTTAGGCAGGCTGAAACTTTGATTCTGAGCTGTTCTGCTTCAGCCTCTTTAATTCTGTTGTTGTGGATGGCTGACTCAGTGGCTGTGATCATCTCCACCAAAGGAATTCTACTTGGTGCAACTGCAAAGTTCAGTCCCCTGGCAAGAATTTCTGTCTCCGGCTGGGTGAGCTGTCTGTCAGATAAATTCTTCACCCACTTTTCTGTCTCCCTGGCATGTAATTGACTACTGGAGTGTTGTCCTACACTGAATGTGTTGTTATTAGAATAGTGATGGTGTTGATGAGTTATTAGTAAGTTAAACTTGTTTTGTTGTCGAGTCTTGGACTTGACATGCTGTGCTAAGCGTGCCTGATCTGTACAGTCCAACACTTGCTTAAGTGTGGTCTGATCTAGACACATAGTTAGTTTCTGTTTAATGTGCT
>NC_056520.1:25006172-25007357 GCF_014905685.2 Nematolebias whitei
TGATGCCACTTTGTCGACATCTGAGGTTGAATCGCAAGTGGTTCCTGTAGTCTGCCCTCTTCCTTGCTGTTTTCTCAAACTCTCTAACTAGTTTGAGGCAATCCTGGCCAAAGTGGTTCAAAATATCCTGATGCATGCTCAATAATCCAGGTAGAAAAATCTAAAAAAGTTAAATCTGGTCCTCTGGACATTCAAAAAAACAAAACAAAGCAAATCAACAAAAAAATGTAGAAACGTTTCGTCTCTCATCCGAGAGACTTCCTCAGTCTGAGGAGCTGTATTCAGCTCAGTCTCTTAAATAGCACCGCCTCAGAGTGGATCAACCAGTTTTGCTGCTGACAACAAAATGAAAGAGGCTGAAGCAGAACAGCTCAGAGTCAAAGTTTCAGCCTGCCTCAGCAATGCCAAACCACCACCTTCCAACATCAGTAGAGAGGAGAGGGACGCACTCACCACTCTTAGCAAGGACAAAAACATCATCATTCTCCCAGCAGACAAAGGAAGGTGCACAGTGATTTTGAACCAGAAAGACTATCATGAGAAAGTTATGACACTCCTTAGTGACTTAAACACTTATGAACCTCTGAAAAGAGATCCAGGAAGTGGTTACAAGAAAAAGTTAATAGATTGCCTGAAAATGTTGGAGCAGGACAAGGCTATTGACCGTTTTCTGTACCACAGACTGTACCCAGGGTAGGCCACACATAGTCTGTATGGTTTACCTAAAATCCACAAACAAGGTGTACCTTTAAGACCAATTGTTAGTATGATTAACTCTGTCACTTACAATGTTTCTAAATATCTGGCGTCTGTACTCATCCCGTTAGTTGGCAGCTCAGAACACCACATACAGAACACCATGGACTTTGTGGACAAGGTGAGGGATGTCATCATGGAGACTGATGAAACAATGGTCTCTTTTGATGTCACATCACTCTTTACATGCATTCCTGTTGATGATGCAGTAGAGGTGGTCAGTTTAAAATTAAAATCAGCCACCACTCTGAGCAGCAGGACCACGCTTTCCACAGAACAACTGTGTCAACTCTTGAAACTGTGCCTGCAGTCAACCTACTTCACATATGGGGAGCAATATTATAGGCAGAAACATGGGTGTGCTATGGGGTCTCCAGTTTCTCCTATTGTTACCAACCTGTACATGGAGGAGGTAGAAAAGAGAGCCTT
>NC_056520.1:25007457-25015147 GCF_014905685.2 Nematolebias whitei
TTAAACAGGGGTGGAGGCCTCCGGGTTCAACTGTCCCCCTCTTACAATGCTGTGATTGCTAGTATCACTCAGCCCTCTGTGAATAGTAAACAGCCATCAGTGTGCTAATGATCCATTGTTAGGCTGATGGTCCTTCTTGAGCATGTGATCAGCTGGTTTTGGTTGTCAGCAGGAAAACTGGTTGATCCACTCTGAGACGGTGCTATTTAAGAGACTGAGCTGAATACAGCTCTTCAGACTGAGGAAGTCTCTCGGATGAGAGATGAAACGTTTCTACATTTTTTTGTTGATTTGCTTTGTTTTGTTTTTTTGAATGTCCAGAGGACCAGATTTAACTTTTTTAGATATTGGGTCAGGTTGTGAGTGTGGGGAGACTGGAGGTTTTGGAGTGTTTAAGAGCGTCAGGACGATCCTAGGAACTCCTAACAACAAAATCACAGGAGGTTTGTAAAGGTTTCGTAGCTTTGATCATAAAACAACATCCATGAATCTTATACCTAGATTCTAAACAAAACCAGATCGGATAACAATTGTAACGCTAAAATTAGGAGATGAGCAACCATTAACGTGCGCTTCTTCGTCTGCCGAATGTCCCCACTCCTGCTGCTAGGTCGGGCGAGGCACGAGGTGAGAATCAGGGTGTGGTGCACAGATAGGAGGTTGTTAACAATCTGGGTGAATCATCTCATTACAGCCTTACACTAAAAACTACCCTAAGAAACATCTGCGGGTAATACCTGAGCCTTAGGATCAGTTTTAAGGCCCCTTGGAGGAGAAGGCTGCATGAGGGCGTTGCATGCGTCCTGTGCCTACCTCACTCCGGTAAGCGAAACAGTATGTATATATGTGTATGTGTGTGTATATGTACACATCTACTGACTGTGAAACTAATTGCCCCTCAGGGATAATAAAGATACTTGAACTTGAACTAATATGTTCCACCACATAGTGCTGGATTTCATGAGGTTGAATATCCTCATTTTGAAGAGACAATTTCAGTCATGAGGTGGATTGTCGCTCACTTCTTGATCTGGGAACTGTGGGATCAGGATCAATGTCTGTAGATAGTGCTGGCTCCTCCATCATTGGCTCCGAGGATACTGCCATGACCTCAAGCTTCTCATCAGAGCTAAGTTCAGCAACTGACTGTCCAATCTGAGTCATTGTGGACTTTAACACCTCTGCAAAATCCATGCCAGACAGCTTTGCAATCTGCTGAAACTCAGATAAATAAGAATTAGTCTTACTCTGTGCAACATGTCCTGCATACATGCTCGATAATTCAAAGATGAGAAATGTTTGCCTTATTTGACGAGTGTAATGAATATGGTAGAATAGAATGCAATTCAGCAACTACTGCACCACTGCTAAATTCAACCACAAGCTGCCCCTTAAACTCAGAATCTGCCTCAGAAAGGGTTTCACATCTAATAATTTTACCATAACGGTTCAAAAAGTCAAATACTTCCTCTTTACCGTCTGTATCTGATATGCCTTCCACCAAAACAGAATTTGGAATTTTTATGGCAAGTCTTTGAAATTCATTCACATTGATAATGAGGAGAAAGAAAAAAATTATATAGATCAAAATTTTGTGTTTAAACAAAGCACCAAAACCAAGGGCGTCAGAAGCATCCATAATGTGGGGGGGGACACAACGATTTGTGTAAGTGTGTGCGCGCGCGCGCGTGCATTTGCGCAAAAGAAATGTGCACTAATGTACAAAAAAGTAACATTTCACCTAGATTTGCTTTAATTCCACACATTTGAAGCATGTTTCTCACCAAGTTTGTGTAAATTCAGCTGTGGGTTTTAGAGACATTTTAACTTTAATACACTTTAATACAGAGCATCAGATCTGCACTGTTTGTGTTTATAGAGAAATAAAAAACATCACCACTAGACATTTTTACTTGTGTTCAACACTACTCATCTAAATGAGGTTTCTCACGACGCTTGAGGACAATAAGGTGTGGGGTTTTAAAGACATTTCAACTTTAATGCACCTGAACACACAGCGTCTCTTACACCTACAGAGTCTTATAGCGTCACAGTTACTACTAAGAGAACATGCTACAGAGGTAGCGCTGCACTCAAGCATCCTCCTAACATGAATATATGTTGATGATCAACCCCCCTGGTCAAAAACTGCCCGCACTAAGCTGCTAAAGTGGCGAGTGAGCAACACAGAGGTGTCTCCATCTCCTGCACCTGTACGCATTTTCTACCGAAGCAGGAGACTCAGCAGCGGCTACCTGCACAGTTTCTGCTCTGTGTGTAGAGGTGGAGGTAACCTGGAGGTAACCAGGAAAGCCTGGAGTGGAGTTTTATTAGATTGAGTAGTCTCCTATTAATCAAGTGGAATGGATTCGTTCACGAAGAAAGAGGAACTGCGCCACCTGAACTAATGTTTCACAGTAAAAGTGGGGGGGTCCAAATGAACGTTTTTTTTTATGTGGGTGGGACTTGTCCCCTTCACATATAATGGTTTCGATGCCTATGACCTAAACCCTCCTGGCTAGCTCACCAAAAATATATGTAGCATATACATTACATTTATGGATATTTATTTGAGTTGGTTAATGAGAGTTAAATCAGAAGAGTCTGGGTTTGACTGCTAGAGGGAAGTGGTATCTTGTAAAAACACACAGACAACCATTGTAGAGGGATATGGGGTTGGATATATATTGTAAATTATCAGTTATGAGTTAAGCTCATAAGATATGCATTTATTATGCAAATAACCTCATTGTGGGCACCACCTCTCTTTTTTTAGAGGAAAAATCAGTCTCTAACCACAAAAATAAATGTAAACTGAAATGTGAATTCTTTTCTCGTGTTTAAAAGGCATCAAATCAGTTAATACACAGAGATATGACAAAATAATCACAATTTTAGTTGATTTTATGTATTTTATTACAAAAATAATCTGTGATATATCTGTTCAAGATTATGCATAACAAACAAAATAAGTAACAAAATAATTTTGTGTAGTGAACTCGGCCTCCGACCAAAACCTGCCTTTGAGGACCTTCATGGGACAAGAACTGTTATTTCATTGATTTGAATCCAGAAATACAAATTAGCTCATCCAGAGACTGTCTAATTGTATCCTGAAGTCATCAATTGAAAGAACACTCTTCTTTTGTATTATCATTACTATTTTACAATATCTTGATAAATCAAAAGTGTGTTTAGTTCATACCATTTCTAAATGTTGAAGTGAACCACTCATTTGAAATCAACTGTGAAACAGTATTAATTATTTTTTTACACCTCATTTAAATTAGAAATCAAGTTAAATGTCTATTTACAAAGTAATTATGCATTTTGATCTTTGGTCTGAAATGAGAAGTAGTGATGTCGGTCGAAAGTCAGAAAGGAGTTATTAGAACGAAGTGGATTGTTTTTAAACCTAGCAGACGGTAAAAAAGAAGCTACTGGCATCTGCTGCCTCCCACTTCGCCATAACATGTCTTCTGTCTGTACGGGACGTTTCTAAAACATCCCTGCTGTTTTCTTGACTTGTAGTGACCCTCTGACATCACTAGCACCACCCCCTGTTGGTTGTTTCAACCAATCAGGAAGTCCTGAAGTGACCGGAAGTGAGAACTCTTTAAGAGTCCACACTTCTTGGAACTTCTAGGTCAACTGGGTCTGTCAGTCAGTCAGTCAAGTCTCCTGAGCTCCTCAAGCGGGTCTCGGATGAAGTCTAGTCTTGAACTTAGTCTTTGGAGCCTGTGATAGATTCTTCCACATCTAAGTGGAACCTCTTACGGACTCACAGCTTGCTGTGTATCCACCCGGGAGATGAGCGTGTTTGTTGAACGGAGTACCGTCACTACTTCCGACGATTCTCAGCCATGCTGACCGGAGACGCTGAAAGGTAGCGTTGGAATGGACCTCTGTACCAGAGCTGACCTATCTTCTGCAAAAGTAAAGAGTCGCCATGCACCAAGTATACCAGGGCTGAGCTGGGGTCGGATGAAGGGTGCCATTTCTAATCAACACACTTTCTCTCATCCATCTTTTCTCTCCATTTAAACTCCTTCATTTCCCATCTTTAAATTTTTCTATTTTGCCAATAGCCTAGATGCCTTCTTCAATGTCCTGTTGTCTTATTAAGTAAAACATGCCAAGTTTTATTAATCAGAACCAGATCAGCTAATCAAGTATACAATGTTTTGATGTTAAATTTTGATTCTGTTCAATAAATGACCACATTTATTCTGATGGGTCAAAGGAAATTAACGTCTCATGTCACTGATTAAACAATCCACGCACTGTTAACTCAGTCACACGGCAGTAATTTAATTAGAAAAAGAGAGAACCCGTTTATTTAAATATATTTTAGTCAAGGGCAACTAACCTAGCCCTTAGCACGCTACATCTGGTGGCCCGTACGGTCTCTAAAGAGATAAATTATGCTCCATTATCATCTTTAACCCTCCACCATTACATTTTGGTGGTCCGTAAGGTTTCTAAAGAGGTATAAATTATATGTGACACGAGTTCTGTGCTGTTGAGATGGACGCTGCTTGTTGGCGCATGGGAGTCCGAGTTTTGAGCTTGGAAGGACATGATAAGTCATGCTTGTGGTGTTCAGAAAGCTGCAATTAAGTCAATGTGTTCTTGGTAAAGCTAAAAAGTGTACATCTGTTTGTGTAACTAAGCTGGATACTGTGGAAAAAACGCTTTATTCTGTTTGAAACTGTTGCTTGAATGGAGGTTCGGCTGTCTGACTCGGTTTGTTTCTTTGACTGAACGAGTTGTGTTTTAAATGGATGAAATGCTGTTTTAAAGCTGGGCGCTGACTCAGACCACTGTTATATGCAGATTCGTTACATTTTTTAACAGTAAATTGTGCATTTTTGAAGTTTAATGGGCGATAATTTGAACGGACTGTTCATGCTAACTGCTAGCGTGGAGCAAGTAAACACAGGCTGTGATTGGTTGAAAACCGCTGTTTGGGTCGCTTTGATTTGCTGAGAAGCTGGTGACGTGTCTCTGTGTGTCCACTCCCTCTGATGTCAGATTGTGAAGCCAACCTCCGCTGTACACGTGTCTGAAAAGTCACGTGACCCTAGAAATGAAGCTCGTTTTAACCGAGTCCGCCTTCGTGTTTAAAAACGCTAAATAAAGCCTGCCACTGTTCCTACACTCATGTTTTCATGCAGATAAGGCATGCTTGTTAAAGCGACGCCACGTTAAAGCTTTAAATCCGTCCATAAAGTGCTGATTTAACCGTGTTTGACCGTGTGCTACATTGGAGCTAACGGCTAGCAACCGGATGTCAACAGGACGGTTCACAGGAAGTCGTCATAGACTTCTACCAGTAAAAGTAAGCTTATACCGCCACCTGCTGTTGGAAAAGGAGTATAACAGTTTTCCTGAAAGAAGGCTGACCACTCACTTTTCATTTAAAATTTTTTCTGTTATTCAGAGCCTGGTTTTTGAGTTACTGTTTCAATAGCAAATTTCTGGTAAATTAAACTGCCTGAGAGCGTTTAAAACTGAACGTTGCTATAAGACTTCTTAGAAAAATTGCAAGTTTATTAATTTTAAGTGCATTTGGGTGAAGAGCCTGGTTCTTGTATCTGTTAGATTTAAGCTCATTAAGTAACACTGCCAAAAGGAGGCATTTACTTAGAATATTCATGCATTGGGGTAAAACCTACAAATAGGTGCCCATTCATTTGAAAAAGCTGGCTTATAACAGTACTGTGATGGAACTGCAGAGCTAAATAGTGTATAACACTCACTGCTCACTTAAATACATTTACCTGCTAAAATCTCTAAAGTTGGCAACTGTTTAACCAGATAAGTGCTGAACAGTGGATTACCATGGCAGATGTGACAGAAACAAATATTGATCCATGTGAGGGGAAGGGCTGGTTAGAGAGAGCGTTAACGCTGCTAACAGAATCCTTACATCTATATGGTGAACAGGTGGACAGCATGAACTCAAAAGAGTTATTGGACGAGCTGAAGGATGTTGCAGAAAGTGTGACCTCTGCAACCATAACAAAGTCAAGCTATGACCAGCTGGCTAGAATGGCACTCTCACTAAAGGCTAAATTTTATATTGAGGCCAACAAAGCTGACGACCATGCAATAAGGTTAAACAGCAAAACAGAAGATTATCTAAAGCTCATGGCACAGTCTAAATTTGATCAGGAGACCTGGGAAAATGAGTTACAACATGAGAGAGAGCTCTCACAAGCTCAG
This sequence comes from Nematolebias whitei, assembly GCF_014905685.2. NCBI lineage: Eukaryota > Metazoa > Chordata > Actinopteri > Cyprinodontiformes > Rivulidae > Nematolebias > Nematolebias whitei. The sequence continues at coordinate 25,013,686 of NC_056520.1, forward strand.
CTGTCGTTACAAGCTGACTCATATGAGGAAAAGCTACGCGAAAGAGAGATTAAGTACCAGGCACTGTGTTCAGATAATGATGCACTACAACGAGAGGTGCAGCTCACATCAAAAGCTCTGAACGAGTACAGATTGGAAAAAGCGGCATTAGTCCATCAAGCCGTGCGTTTACAAAGTGAATGTCATACATCACAGGAACGCTTAAAAGCCTGTGAGGCGAAACTAGCCACAGCAACAAATGAGATTTCTGACGTGGGGCAAGGTTGTCTGGAACTCAAAGACGAACAAGGTCAGAGTCCAGGTCACCCACCACCACCTCAGAAGGATTTTGCTGTACCTCCTACACTTAATCCCCTTCCGTCACTTCCAAGTGAGTCTAGCGACACACCTCCACATGCTATTTTGGTTCCTACGACACCAATCGTACAGCCTCTGCTATCAATTTTGGATTTGCACAAAATTACAAAATATGTCCAACGCTTTGAGCCAGGGCCGTTGGGTTCAACCGACACTAAGGCCTATCTGAACGACCTTGACTTCCAATTATGAAGCTATCCCAATGCTACAGTTGAGGATAAAGTAGGTTTGATCAGGCTCACTTCATCCAGGACGGTGTTTTCCTTCATAGAGCGTCAACCTGATGCCACAAGAAAGGATTACCGCCTGTTATGTGCTGCTCTTATGAAAGAGTATTCCCCTTGCACGGGACCTGGCGGTTATCCAGCCGCCGACAAGGTCATGCAAGGTAAGAATGAGCACCCCAGGGCATATTATTCCAGGATTTTGCAGGCTTATTTTGGTTACAGGAACGATTCCGGCATGGAGGAGGAGGAAACGTTTAAGTACGTTTTCAGCAAAAATCTCCACCCTGACATAAGGATGTCAGTGCAAATGATGGCTAATTTCAAAGAGAAATCCATCATTGAGATAAAAAGTTGTGCTGTGAATGTCTTTGAAACCCGTTCACAGGCCAAAACACCCATTGAGGTGTTCCCAGGTGAGAGGATTCCTGCCCAGTCATTAGAATTGGAAGGGACGAGAGCTTCGACTCCCCCTCCCAAAAAAGGTGAAAGGAAACGAGGTTTCCCAGCAGCCAAACCACAATAAGTGAGTGCCCCCTGGTCCAGACGAGATCCTGAATGGTTTCCCAAGGAACCAGAGGATGAACAAACGTACCAGAAGGGGGGCAAATGCCCTAAGGGTAAAAAGTATGGCACCGAAAATGGCCTATACAAACAGGGATCCCACTGGGAACCCCAGAGTGGGGGGAACTGCTTCCCCCACCACGTCGGCTTGAACATCCTGAGACGAAAAAGAAAGAGCAGCAGGTCCAGAAAAAGAGCCCCAGACCTCTGGGCTCGGAAGAGACAGAGAGTGTGCGTCGGTTCTTGGAATTGTTGAAAGGTGTTCTAAAAAAGATAAATCTGGTCCTCTGGACATTCAAAAAAAAAAAAAAAAAAAA
>NC_056520.1:25015247-25025306 GCF_014905685.2 Nematolebias whitei
AAATCAACAAAAAAATGTAGAAACGTTTCGTCTCTCATCCGAGAGACTTCCTCAGTCTGAGGAGCTGTATTCAGCTCAGTCTCTTAAATAGCACCGTCTCAGGGTGGATCAACCAGTTTTGCTGCTGACAACCAAAACCAGCTGATCACATGCTCAAGAAGGACCATCAGCATAACAATGGATCATTAGCACACTGATGGCTGTTTACTGTTCACAGAGGGCTGAGTGATACTAGCAATCACAGCATTGTAAGAGGGGGACTGTTGAACCCGGAGGCCTCCACCCCTGTTTAACGATGGACGGTTTCTTTTCACAAAGATGGCCTCCTTTACTCCTCTCTCAAACCATCATTCCTCTCTGTCCAGGATGTGAACATCTTCATCCCTGAAAGAGTGACCGCTGGCCTGGAGATGAGTGTAGACCGCAGAGTCCTGGCCTGATGATGTTGATCTTCTGTGCTGGGCCATCCTTTTGGCCAGTGGCTGTTTTGTTTCCCCGATGTAAGACTGATCACAGCCCTCCTGACACTGAACAGCATACACAACATTGCTCTGTTTGTGCCGGGGGACTGGATCTTTGGGATGAACCAGTCTTTGCCGTAATGTATTTTGGGGTTTAAAAGCCACTGGGACGTTATGTTTAGAAAATAAACGTCTCAGTTTCTCTGATACTCCCTCAACATATGGAATGACCAATGGTCTGGGTCTGGGTTCCTCCTTTTCACCTGTTGGCTGACTGGAGTCTTGTTTGGGTTTCTTCTCTGCTTTCAGGAAGGCCCAGTTAGGATATCCACATTGCTCTAGAGCCTGTCTTGTGTGGGATTTCTCCTTCTGCCTGGCTCCTGAGCTAGTGGGGACGCTGTCTGCTCTGTGATACAGAGTCCTGATGACTCCTAACTTGTGCTCCAAAGGGTGATGGGAGTCAAACTGCAAATACTGGTCTGTGTGTGTGGATTTGCGGTACACCTCAGTTTGCAAATGTCCTCTATCAGAGACTGAGACCTCACAGTCCAAGAAAGCCAACCTGCCATTTTTTTACATCTTCTCGTGTGAACTTCATGTATTTATCCACAGAGTTGATGTGGTCAGTAAAATGTTGGACTTCCTGAGATTTGATTTTAACCCAGGTGTCGTCAACATACCTGAACCAATGACTTGGTGGTGTCCCTGAAAAGGACGTCAAGGCTCTCTTTTCTACCTCCTCCATGTACAGGTTGGCAACAATAGGAGAAACTGGAGACCCCATAGCACACCCATGTTTCTGCCTATAATATTGCTCCCCATATGTGAAGTAGGTTGACTGCAGGCACAGTTTCAAGAGTTGACACAGTTGTTCCGTAGAAAGTGTGGTCCTGCTGCTCAGAGTGGTGTCTGATGTTAATTTTAAACTGACCACCTCTACTGCATCATCAACAGGAATGCACGTAAAGAGTGATGTGACATCAAAAGAGACCATTGTTTCATCAGTCTCCATGATGACATCCCTCACCTTGTCCACAAAGTCCATGGTGTTCTGTATGTGGTGTTCTGAGCTGCCAACTAAAGGGATGAGTACAGACGCCAGATATTTGGCCAGATATTGAAAGGTGTTGTTACAGAAAAACAACCTAACGCATTGTTTGGCAATATCGTTGCTGATAGGTCAGAGCACACAGACAACACCGTTACTTCTGTCACAGACAGTCATCATGATGCTGTTGTTGTAAACTCTGACACGCCCTCACCTGAAAAAGGGCGGGTACAATCACACGTCACCGACGGTGACCCGTCACCAACTGAAACCTCAGAAACAGCAACAGCTGTGCCAACGGTTCAGTCAAACCAGGGTGACACAAACAACAACGCTGCCGCTGTCATGGACAGCCACCAGGACCTTGTTGTTACAAACAATGAGAGCCCCTCAACACACGGTGAGCGGGTGATCTCATACATCAATGACGGAGGCCCGTCAAAAGCCGAACTCCCAGGAGCAGCAGCAACTGCACCAACGGTTCGGGAAAACCGGGATTACACAGGTGAAGGTAGACGTGAGAAGAAACGTCGGCCAAAACCTACAAGGTTCCTGTGTAACCTGATCAGAAAGGGGGTCGCTAAAAAAGCTTACCTGTCGATCACACTTGAAGGGGTCCTCACACATGAAGCCCTACTGGATGGTAGAGCCGACATAACTATTATGTCAGCCAAATTGTTCGAGGAGCTCAGGACCGCTGTTAATGGTGTTCACAGGGAAATACCTCTCATAGAATGTGCTATAGGGCTACAGGGCCTCGCAGAGACGAGGACAACCCTAACTGCTATAGCTATGGTCCACATGCAGGTTGGCGAGATGACACTATACCACCCGGTATGTGTGTCTATGGTTGACTCATTCCCATCTTTGGTCGGCCAGGATTTTATAAATCGGTTTGACGCGATTACAGATTATGGTAAACAGACAATGTGGGCCAGAGTGAGCAAACCCTTGCTAATACCCATGCCTCCTGAGACAGTCACCGACTACCCAACAGCAGGCACCGCAGCAGGCACCGCAGCAGGCACCGCAGAAGGCACCGCAGAAGGCACCGAGGACCTCTCAGCAGAGAACACAGTCCCGGTAAGTTATCTTTCAAAAGCATGTGGAACTGAAAACACCCAACCGGTGAACCCAACTCTGACTGAACAGGAAAGCCTCCTCTGCGAGCTGAGACAGTCAGGGCCCACCGAATACTACCTACCATTGGTAGTTAAAGGTGTAGCGATCCAAGGATCCTACACCAAAGATGCTATACTGTCGACGGGGACAGATAAACCTGCTATAAAAGACGGAGCCGTGGACGGCCCTCAGAGATCCTCTGACCCCTCCGGGCTGCTCGCACCTCTGTCAGTACAACCTACAGCCGAGGTAATGGCAGTCACACGTGCACAGGCTACAGCCAAGCCGGCTGACAACACAATCTCTGGACAACCCGTGCTGACTGACCCAGACATCATCCAACTTCAGAAGTCGGATCCTGCAATAAACTCGATGATGCTGTATGTGACTGACCCAGAGAAAAACACTCCGTCCGAAGCCAACCTGGATTCCAATACAGACCTTAAAGCCCTCTTTCAGCTGCGCAAGCAGCTAAAACTACTCAAGGGCATCCTAACTTTAGCTCATGGACCGACATCCTCACCCGTGTTCATGGTCCCCCATGACTAAAGGGGGGTGACGTTAGTTAAGGTAATGTTACCAGACGCGATAACGTGATCAAATCTGACAGTCAGAGTGAGTGACGCACCGAAATGTCATTTTCTAGTTGCTTAATCACTACTTTTGTCAATGTTGAAACGTTGTTTTTCTGGTTGCTTAGTCACTATTTTTGTCGATGTTGAGACATCGTTTAATTGGTTTTTGGTATCGTTTCTGAACACCCCCAGCAAGAATGAATTTTGTGTGTATTTTAGTTAAGCCCCTTATCCACAGGTCTGGTTCTTTTTGGACCCTGTTGTGTCCGGTTCTGGTGGGACCTCTTTTTTTCTGTCTCCACATTGCCTATAGTTCCCGTTTAGTGGTTGGATTGTTCACCTCTAGTGGGCGGATTATTAATATCAACGCACCTTACCAGCTGGTGGCGCTAGTGCTACATTAAGCTCTTTTCTAAGCACCAATAACATGTATTAGAAGAAGAAGAGCCGGAAAACAACACAACCAAAATGGATGACCTTGTTGCTTTTTTCAACGTTCTGCTCTGCCTGTTGCTTTTTCTCAGAGTACAAGAAGGACGCAGACTTTGTAGAGAAGCCATTTTCAAATGTAGAAGAAAAGTGATGCAAGATGTAGAGCAGGGCCGAGGTGTCAGAGATGCTCTGATGGAGTACATCATGAGCCGTAACTTATCCTAATTCCACCCCTTAATCTTTTTTTTACCTCCCCAGCCTTCCTTAGATACAAGTGAGCGTTAAAGTGTTGATTTGAAAATAAACATGGATTAATAATTATTCTTTTTTGTTTTTTTAATGTATAGACATGCCTTATTACCAGGTTCGTGTAAAAATGGCAAAACAAACACTGCTGCTGTGCTTCTATCATATGCTGCGTTTTTTAGCGGCTGTAGTTTTAGAAAAACTCTTTTACTGTTTATTTTTTGTTTTTAACAAAGAACCAAAACCTACAACAAGAACTTTATATTTGTTTATGCATATATAAATTAATCTATTTTAATATTTATATATAGATGTCTACAGCCAGAGACTTCTTCAGATCCCTTGTAAGACAGACCGCTACAAGAGATCCTTCCTACCCACAGCCATCAGCATCTAGAACAACTCTTTAATGAAACCAGGATGATGAGTTATAATATTTAATTTCCCTCTGGGATTAATAAAGTCTTTTTGTAATTTGATATATATATATATATATATATATATATATATATATATATATATATAATTTTATGTACATTACATAATAACCTACATTTGATTTGACATTTAACAACTCTTTCAGAGCTTATGCTTACCACGCAGCTCTTTAAATTAAGCTGTCGCAAATTATCTTCATGATTGATGTGGTGTTTAGCAATATTAATTTAGTGCTCCTTTTTACCACAGTGAAAGTCGTGGAGAGAATTTTTGACCTTGGGCGAAAAAGATGCAGAAGCTGCTGGATCCACAAGATGGACATCATGGCCGAGGTGTTTGACATGCACTGACTGAAAACCTCCTGAATGAGGATGATTGTAAACGTAGATTACACAATTCCTACACCTTTTTAACTCCACTGCAATGTTGATTTATAACACATGGACATTCTGTATTATGGTTACGTTTTTCAGTACTCATTACAGATAAAACCGAAAAAATACAGAAATAAAAAAACTGGACTTTATTTGTAACTGAAGATGTATCAATTTTCATTCGAGCCTCTTTCTCAATTTAATGAAACGAGGAGTGTGATTCAAGTTATAAAGCTGTGGTGTGCCGTAAGCTTGTATTATTGAGACTGGTGCATGCAGATCAATCTCCAGCAAGCTTACAGAACACCACAGCTTTATAACTTTAATCCCATATTCCTTTTTTCATTGAATTGTGAGTGCTCCTCGGATGATTAGCGAAATGTCTTCAGTTTTAAAAAAAGTCCTGTGGTTTTGTTTTTATCTTTTTTGGGGGGGATTTGCCATGTCAAGGATAACTGAGAATCTTCACCAGCATTGTTACAGGTAAAAAACAATTACTTCACTTATCCTACACTATTGACGTAAAAAACACACTGTAAGCACTTCACTTTTGATGATCAGATGGAAGCTCAAGACTTGAAAATGTTTCTTTTATTAGAAATAAAGACCTGTACAAAAAAAAATAATTATACACTAATTATATATGCAAACTTAACAAGCTACATGTTTGGCTATTTGTGGGCTTGCCTTGCAGGATCTACATTTCTATATATCAACTATGATCTACTCTAAATATTTTTAAACATGTTTGTTTGCCATGGAACGGGCAATGGATTCCAGCACCCCAAGGAGTGCCTGATTGAAAGCAGCACTCTGTTCAGCCTCCTGACTTCACTGTGCTGCTTCCTCTCTGTGAAGATCTGCTTCCTCTCTCCTCAAGGCCATCTCCTCCCTCCTAATTGCTTTCTCCTGCTTCCATCGGCCAGCAAACAGAGAAATGCCTGAACTTCAGCATTCGACCACGGTTGTGCCATGATTATTTGTTTTACCTTATAAAATATTCCAAAATATGCTCCTCCGATTTCTTGTTGTCTGTAATGGCGGGTGAAAAAGAAAATGGCGGATGGGGTTTTCCGGTGGAAGACTGAATCTCCGCCCTCCACAAATGAATATGCCCCCTGACCAATCAGTGACCTACAGTGCGCTGATGTCACATCGAAACCTAACAAGAACCAGACCTGGGACCTCAGAGAATTAGGTCCCAAAAATGGGGTGGGTTCCACTGCTAAAGGCATTGTGGATAAAACACGCAATCGGCCCAAACTAGTTACATAGGAGTACCAAAAGGCCCTGTGGATAAGGGGCTTTAGAGACTAAGAGGACTTTAACTGTGCCAACATGCAGTTCATTTGTTAAAATTCAATCTTTGAGGAGTCAATGTAGATTAATGCTACCTTAAGTACCATAACCTACATTGCTCTCATGACTCTCAAGCCGAACCTACTCGAACAATCCTTTTCGGGGGGCTAGCTAATCCTTCAGTTGAGTCTCGCCATAGACTCCAAAAACATTTAGGGGAAAACCAAAAAACCAAACCTCTAGTCATTTGTCTAAAAGGACAACAGACAATTGAACCAAACTATATTTTGCCATGTAAATCTAACTTAAACCAAGTTAGGAATGGAAAAATAGTTTGGAATGCCCCTCTATAGGTATAAATCCCTATATATAAATTTTTTAGTATGCCCCACCTTTTAAACTGGTAACTTTAGCTGATCTAAATCATGATAGCTTACACACCAGGTGCATATAGGTTAAGGTCTTATGTAAAATCCCACTCATAAACCCACCTAAAACCACATAAATGCATAACACATAGAACCAGAATGGCACCCGCTGGGAACCACCAGCGGCAACCTTCGCTGAAGGGACCTACAACTCCAACGTGGGTCTCCAATCTCCATCCAGTGGTTGCCTCTGCAGTTCATTCGAGGGAACCCCTCTGCATGCTGATCAATCAACACCTCCAATCGTTGTGGATTTATCGTTGTAGATTATATGACTTTTTCCAATGGATTACAGACTTTGTTTCCAAGGGGTTAAAGCATTGCTACAATGGAATTACCAACAACATAATGGAATTATCAACAACATTATGGAATTACCAACAACATTGTGGAATTACCTAAACCGTTGTGGGATTACCATCTTTGACTTTTGATTACTGCAATTCACTTCTGTTTGGAATCAGTCAGTCCTCCATCGCTCGTCTACAACTGGTCCAAAATGCTGCAGCCCGATTTTTAACTGGTACAGGCTATAGAGAGCACATCACGCCAGTTTTGGCCTCCCTGCACTGGCTACCCATTCACCTTCGGATCCATTTCAAAATTCTCATGTATGTTTTTAAATCACTGAACAGTTCTGCCCCATCCTATCTCACTGATCTTCTGCAGCCATATGTCCCACCGCACTCTCTGAGGTCAGCAGACCAGATGCTTCTCTCAGTCCCAGAAACCCGTCGTAAGCTCAGAGGTGACAGGGCTTTCTCTGTTGCAGGTCCACGACTGTGGAATGAGTTGCCACTGAGTGTCCGGCAGGCTTGCACACTCTCAGTCTTTAAGTCTCGCTTGAATACCCACTTCTATTCGCTTGCCTTTAACATGGTGTGATTTGTTTTGGTCCAGTCTGTTCTCTACTCTGTTGGTCATTTCAGTTAGCTTCTGCTGCTATTTGTATCTGTATTTCTATTTTATGTTTTCCTGTCTGCTGTGCATGTTTGGTTCTTTTGTACAGCACTTTGGTTGGCCTTGTTGCTGTTTTAAGTGCTATATAAATAAATTGGTATGGTATAGTATGGTTTTTGTTTTCTCTTGCTGGATTACATCAAGCTCAAGGACATTCGGAGGCGTAAGTTCATGTTGGAATTCATCCCCATGGACAGGCGATGATTTCCAAAGGGGGGACTGTAGTGAACTCGGCCTCCGACCAAAACCTGCCTCTGAGGACCTTCATGGGACAGGAACTGTTATTTCATTGATTTGAATCCAGAAATACAAATTAGCTCATCCAGAGACTGTCTAATTGTATCCTGAAGTCATCAATTGAAAGAACACTCTTCTTTTATATTATCATTACTATTTTACAATATATTGATAAATCAAAAGTGTGTTTAGTTCATACCATTTCTAAATGTTGAAGTGAACCACTCATTTTAAATCAACTGTGAAACAGTATTAATGATTTTTTAATCCTCATTTAAATTAGAAATCAAGTTAAATGTCTATTTACAAAGTAATTATGCATTTTGATCTTCTGTCTGAAATGAGAAGTAGTGATGCCGGTCGAAAGTCAGAAAGGAGTTATTAGAACGAAGTGGATTGTTTTTAAACCTAGCAGACGGTAAAAAAGAAGCTACTGGCATCTGCTGCTTCCCACTTCGCCATAACATGTCTTCTGTCTGTACGGGACGTTTCTAAAACATTCCTGCTGTTTTCTTGACTTGTAATGACCCTTTGACATCACTAGAACCACCCCCTGTTGGTTGTTTCAACCAATCAGGAAGTCCTGAAGTGACCGGAAGTGAGAACTCTTTAAGAGTCCACACTTCCTGGAATTTCTAGGTCAACTGGGTCTGTCAGTCAGTCGGTCAAGTCTCCTGAGCTCCTCAAGCGGGTCTCTGATGAAGTCTAGTCTTGAACTTAGTCTTCGGAGCCTGTGATGGATTCTTCCACATCTGAGTAGAACCTCTTACGGACTTACGGCTTGCTGTGTATCCACCCGGGAGATGAGCGTGTAGATGAACATATTCTGTGATATATTCATAAATTAAACTGATTCATTCATTTTTCTGGACTGAATAATGTCGTGCATTGAATTTAATAAAATGTATCGTGAGACGTTAATTTTCTTTGACCCATCAAATGAATGCGGTCATTTATTTTCAGAATCAAAATTCAACATCACACATTTACATTAATTTGGCAAATTGAAAAATAACAACATGGTTTAGTTAGCTAGTTTTACAAGGAGGAAACCATACGCGATGGTTTCCCTTGCTTCCAGCTGTACAACAGTCATTTCTAAAAATATCTGGAATGATTTCTAGCAGATAGAAGAGTTTAAAGATGGAAAATTAAGTTTATCTTGAGAGAGATGGGTGAGGAAATTTGGCTGTTATAACCAGAACGACACGCTCCTTCTAGGCCCAGCTTACCCAACGGTACACTTTGCGGTTGAAGATCGACTTTTTACCTTTCTGAAGATATGTCAGTTCCGGCGTAAAGTTCCACTTCAAGCCACTTTTCAGCGTCTCCGTAAGAATGGCAAAAACCGTTCGGAGTCGTGAGATCATCCTAGAACAGACTTCTTCATAATTCCTCTGAACTTCTCTTGTTCAGCTTAGTCGCAGATGTCCTGAGCATTCTGAACTCTGCTGCTCTCGGAACCAACTCACAGCATTCTCTCAGCGTTCTCCTCAGCGTTCTTCCCAGAACTGCCGAGCACTTCTCAGAACTTCTGAGTTTCAGAACTCCAGTGAACTAGGAAGTGTTGCACCATTTAAAAGAGGTCACTTCCGGTTCATTTGAGACCTTTCTGATTGGTCGGTGGACCAACAGAGGTGTGTTTTTGTGATGTAAGAGGTTATTAAAAGTCAAGGAAAAAGATTAAATTTGTTTAAGAACAGACAGAAAATTGCTATGAAGATTCCAGACTTCGTGGAGTTAATTCTCTAGTATCTTTCTGTAAAAGTTAAACATGACATTTCTTTTTCAGTAAACTTGCAGTTGACCGAAACTTGACCTTTGACCAACTTACACAACTTGCTCATTGAAGACAGAAAATCAGACAATGCATCATTAACCTGATTTCTACTTTGAATGAGGATTAAAAATCATTAATACTGTTTCACAGTTGATTAAAAATGATTAGTTCACTTCAACATTTAAAAAAATGGTTTGAACTAAACACACTTTGATTATCAAAACATTTGTAAAATAGTAATGATAATAGAAAAAGAGAGTGTTCTTTCAATTGATCAGTGTAGGACACTTAGAAAGTCTCTGGATGAACTTAATCTTGTGTTTCTGGACTCAAATCAATGAAATACAGTTCTTGTTCCAGGAAGGCCCTCAAGGCCAGATTTTGACCTGAGGCTTGGTTCACTACAGTCCCCCCTTTGGAAATCATCGCATGTCCATGGGGATGAATTCCAACATGAACTTACGCCTTCGAATGTCCTTGAGCTTGATGTAATCCAGCAAGGAAAACAAAAGTCAAAGGATGTAATCCACAATGTTTTTGGTAATTCCATTGTGTTGATGATAATTCCATAATGTTGTTGGTAATTCCATTGTAGCAATGCTTTAACCCCTTGGAAACAGAGTCTGTAATCCATTGGAAAAAGTCATATAATCCACAAC
>NC_056521.1:0-14419 GCF_014905685.2 Nematolebias whitei
GAGGCAATGTGTTCAACATAATGGTACTTCCTCCAGTTATTTAACAGTCAACAATGGTGTACCACAAGGCTCAGTCTTAGGACCCACCCTCTTTACAATCTACATACATAATGTAGGTAAAAACATCCCTAATGCATCCATACATTTCTATGCTGACGACACAGTTGTTTATTGTCGAGCTAAAACTGTTGCTAAGGCTTTCCAGCTTTTGAAATCTGCATTCAACATCATCCAGACTGATTTGTTTCGCCTCAAACTTGTCCTAAATGCTGACAAAACCAAAGGGATGCTTTTTTCAAATAGGAAGTTGGTCCCAGCAGTTCTTCCTCCGATTTTATCCTCAAATGGTGTCCCCATTGAGTTTGTTGATTCCTATAAATATTTGGGTATCTTGGTCGACTCACATCTTTCTTTTAAGCTCCATGTGGAAAACTTGGTAAAGAAACTGAAAGTTAAACTGGGTTTCTTTTTCAGAAACAGATCCTGTCTAACCCTGAATGCTAGAAAACGCCTTGTATCTGTGACTTTCCTTCCCTAAATTGATTATGGTAATATTATTTACATGAACACTCCTACAAGAACCTTGCAGATGTTGGATGCTGTCTATCATGGTGCACTAAGATTCATAACTGGCTGTGATTATCGTACCCACCACTGCACCCTGTATTCACTGGTTAACTGGACATCATTAACTTCACGCAGACTCTCTCACTGGTATATTTTCATCTTTAAATCACTTCTTGGTCTGTTGCCTTCATACATCTCCTCCTACATGTCTCTGCGTGAGTGCAGCTACGGAATGCGCTCTCAGGACATTATTACCTGCAGTGTTCCCTCAATGAGGACTGAACTAGACAAAAGGGCCTTCTCCTATTCCGCTCCTGTTTCCTGGAACATCTTACAAAATGATTTGAAGCTCTCGACCTTGAACTCTCTAAGTGTCTTTAAGAATCTGTTGGACTCCTGGCAGGGACCAATGCTGACATGTTCCTGTTTTTAGTTTTCTACATTTGTCTTGGAATCTAGCTGTTTGTTTGTTTTTGTTACCTTTTCCTTTTAGCCATCCTATTTGTTAAAAAAAAACAAAAAACAACCTGCAGTATGACTTTTTATGACTGTTTATTGTTGTTGCTGTTGTCCATTGTTGTCATCTTTCTTTGTTGAAATCAGGTCTCTCTTGTAAATGAGTCCTCTAGGCTCAATGGGATTTACCTGTAGAAATAAAGGTTGATTGATTGTTTCAACATGAGTGCATCTCTCCAGCATTATTCTCTACAAAACATCTTTTTCAACACTATCACAATATATATTCTGTCTAATAAGTGTTCACGTATATTCAAACCTTAAAATGAATTAAAAGAATAAATTAAAGTATTAAATTTAAAAAATAAATAAGGTGTTGCACTTTCTAATATCTAAAAAAATTAAATCAGGTTCTCTAGACATTCAAAAAAAAAAAAACAACCCAAAAAACAAAGTAAAACAACAACAAAAAATGTAGATACATTTCGTCTTTCATCCGAAAGACTTCCTCGGTCTGAGGTGCTGTATTCAGCACAGTCTTTTAAATAGCACCTTCTCAGAGTGGATCAACCAGTTTTGCTGCTGACAACCAAAACCAGCTGCTCATATGATCAAGAAGGAACATTAGCCTAATGATGGATCATTAGCACACTGATGGCTGTTTACTATTCACAGGGGTTGAGTGATGCTAGCAATAACAGCATTGTAAGAGGGAGACAGTTGAACCCGGAGGCTCCACCCCTGTTTAATGATGGACGATTTCTTTTCACAAAGATGGCCTCCTTTACTCCTCTCTCAAACCATTGTTCCTCTCTATCCAGGATATGAACATTTTCATCCCTGAAAGAGTGACCGCTGGCCTGGAGATGAGTGTAAGTCAAGTCAAGTCAAGTCAGATTTATTTATAGAGCACATTTAAAACAGAAACTGTTACCAAAGTGCTTAACAAAAATATCACATCATCAGATAAAAAGTAGCAAGATATATTTACAGCACATGGAATAAAAATATAAAACCAAAAACAATTAGAAACCATGAATTACTAAATCAGATCACGTTGTGTCAAAAGTCAAGGAAATAATAACAAAAAGCATAAACTCAGTCAGAAACAATGAAATACTAAATCAGATCAGATGACCTTGTGTTAAATAGGAATAATAACAAAAGCATAAACAGAATCAGCATCAATGAAAAACCAGATCTAAAGCTGATCACCCTGTGTTAAATGTCAATGAGTATCGGTCTTTTGCACGTGACGTCACGCCTATGCTGGGCGCCATATTGGGGGGATTACCGTCGTGAGCAGTACTGATAGCAGCGTAGCTTTTCCGAGTTAGCTTCAGTTCTTTTTCCACCTTAAGCCGAGTGTGCTTTTAAATTCAAAAATGGCTCGTTGGTGTTGCATAAAAGGCTGTTCGAGTAAAACAGGACACTTTGGCATAAAGTTTTTCAGGTTTCCCGTCTATAGAAAAGACCGTGGACAGCAAATGGAAGATCTAAGCAGGAGACGCAGGTTGGCCTGGGTTGCAGCTGTCAGGCGCAAGGAGATCACATTCAATCAGATATCAGCGAACATGCGTGTTTGTTCACTGCATTTTCATAAAGGTAAGCTGATTTTTTATTTAATGCTTTGTTTCTCTATTATTCTGTGATGCTACAGTTATCTATAAGTACTTTATTTATATCCTATTTATATACAAGACGTACTTAAATAAACGAATAATGAACTAGGTCTGAAAACAGAGCTAAGTCAGATTTAGACTAAAAATACTGTCTAAGTCTGAACTAAACCAGGGCTAAAATAGCAATAAGCCAGAACAACTAGCAGGATTTAAGATCTGTCTTGACATATCACAGCTGTCATCTGTCATCTCTATGTGATTGCAGGTCAGCCAGCTTATGAGATGATGGAAAGTGATACGGACTGGGCTCCATCTCTACGTCTGGGTCACACTGACGTTAAACCGACTGACGCAGCACGCTATGCAAGACGACGTAAACGAGACCAGCAACGTAACAGCACATCACAGGAAGCTGAGTTAGTGGCGCAGCAGGATGAAGACGTTTGTGGCCATCATGTCCTGGAGGAGGCTGATCTGTTTGCTGAGGTGCAGCTGGAATGCGTTTCAGATCCGACTGATGAATCTGAACAGATTGCTGAACAGGGGACTGTCATCCCTGAATGTGAAGCATGTGCCCTTAAGTCGGCAGAAATAAATAGACTCAGAGAAGAAAATGGAGAACTGAGGCAGCAGGTGAACAGAGTTAAGTTCAGTGATGGCTTTTTTTCCGAAGATGACAATGATAAAGTAAGACATTATACAGGACTGCCTAATCTTCAAACCTTCTTGCAAATACTGTCACTGCTGGTTTCTGTCACAAACCCCAAAAAGACACTTCTCACACCATATCAAATGCTGCTTCTGACATGTATGCGGCTAAGACTCGATGTACCTGTTTATCTCCTTGCTGATCTGTTTTTTGTTTCACCTAGTACTGTCTACAGGGCTTTCAGCGATACTGTGTCACAATTATATACAATCCTGCAACCTTCTATTGTGTGGCCAGACAGAGACACATTGCGTAAAGTTATGCCACACGAGTTTGTGCATTCATTTGGAAATAAGGTTGCTGTGATTATTGATTGCTTTGAAATTTTTACAGAGAGACCATCTAATGTCAAAGCCCGGGCCCAGATGTTTTCAAGTTATAAGCACAACCACACCATGAAGTACCTGATAGGAATTACACCCAGAGGAGCCATCTGTTTTTTGTCCAAAGGATGGGGGGGGCGTACAAGTGACAAGCATATCACACTTAATAGTGGATTTCTTGATAAATTGTTGCCAGGGGACATTGTTTTGGCTGACAGAGGTTTTGATATTCAAGAACATGTTGGGATGTTGTGTGCTGAGGTGAAACTCCCTGCTTTTACAAAAGGCACGTGTCAGCTAGATGCAAAAAACGTGGAGGAAACTAGAAAAATAGCACATCTGAGAATCCATGTTGAAAGGGTGATTGGAAATGTATGTCAAAAGTATAAGATCTTGTCAGGTACAATGCCAATCTCTCTGATACTGCCATGTGAGTGTGAGGATGTAACGCTTTTAGATAAAGTGGTTACAGTGTGTTGTGCATTTACAAATCTTTGCCCAACTGTAATAAATAATGTGACAGTTACTGTAAATGATTTATGACACAATGAAATGAAATAAACATACAAAATGTTCAACTGTTGTCATAAGATTTACATCCACATATTGAATTTTGGTGGTTCTTAATTGTTACCTGTCGTGATGCAGAACAAAGGTTAAAAAAATGTAACATATCAAATATATCTTGCATAAAAATAAAATTACAAAAGCTTCTCATTTGTTCATGCCATCTTTATTAAGTGCCTCACATCTTACTGGTGCATGAAGAACAAAACCATGTCTCTTCCTGTGCAGGTGCAAGCTGCAGACCCACACAACTGAAATGGAACCAAACTGTTTTACAGTTTTCGTTGTCACAGGCGACCATGTCATCTTTGCTCTCAGGACACCGGCAAATGCACCACAGCTTTTTAACACATTTTCGCTTGCACTTCTTTGGTAATTGGCCAGTTTCCTGAGTTCTGTTGTCGTTACAGGCAGGAACAGGAATGTTAGCAAGTGTCGGCCTGTTAACTACCTTAGTGAAATGACAGCTTACAATTTCAGGGAGACTCACACATTCAACAAATTTTTTTGCCTTCTCGAGGACAGCTGCCCAAAGCTCAGGGTCCGGAGAAATACGCACAACAGCAAAGTCTTTTGTTTTCCAGACCACAAAATCACAATATTCAGCCTCTGTGACAAAAATCTGAGTTTGCACCTGTTTGTAGTAGGGGTGTTTTGGCTTCAGTCGCATCTCTCCTTCATATAACTCCAAACAGAAGTCAGAGTTTGTGCAAGCTTCAGTCACATGTTGGTCCCGGTATTTATATGAGCACTTTATCTCAATACAGCCTTTGCCACAACAGACACATTGCACAAGCCCATCAGGTGAGGCCCCAACCTCTGGAAATTTTGGGTTTATAAAAAAACCACACTGCGTAACCTTGCACCCTGAGTGATCTCTGTTACACTGCAATCTGTACATTTCACGGGCAGTGTCCTCGTTTTTTTCGCCCCATGCAATAGCACTACACATGCTTGTTGTGTTGTTAGGGTAGCACACTGCTTTTATTACTGACTGTGAAGGTTTGTCCAAGTTTGTCACATAAACTGAATGCATGTTGGATGCTGTAACCCTCCCAGCCCGATGGTGTTGCCAGGTTAAAGATCGGTTTTGCTGTCTTGTTGTCCTTTCAATGTACTCAGCCTGCTCGTTGGAAACTGAGACACTACCAGCAAGTGATTTGCAGTGCGTGCGCAAATCTGATATGTCCTTGCCATCCATTGTAGCATCCCGCAGAGAGTGAAGGGAACGTGGCACAGTGAATGGTTGCACATGGTCAACAAATTCTCCACAATATTCAGGCAAACAGGACAGCACAGCAGCTTGTGGTGTTGCCTCGTGAATTGCACTGAAAAAGGAGTCCAGCTGCTCTTTTGACACAGTCCCAGCTGCCCTTGTCCGTGTAGTCCTGATACCTGTTGATGCTACAGATCCTTCTTCCACAATTTGGTTCAGAGCTTTGCGCTTTGCTTTTGGACTTGTAAAGTCAATTTTATATCCTGGTTCTGGTTCCACTTTAGACAGATTGCCTGGAATCATCCAGTATGCAGGTCTGCCTGTCACTGTCACTGTCTCTCTGCATCTGACAACTACCTCCAACTTAAACAGCATAGCAGCGACATGTGTGCATGACTCTCCTAAGCCTGCTATACAGGTGCAATGAGCACACAATATAGCCCCAGAAGAATTTAGGATTGCCCAAGGCTTGAGTGGTGCTTCTCGCAAGCGTTGGGAGTGCATCACCTAAAAAAACACACAAAATAGAGCAAAAATTACTTGTAATACAGACTTCAGAGTAAAATGTTCTAACATCATATACAATATATTAAGATTAATGTGTTGCTTTGAGATGTAAATTCATGTTCTGACTGAGATACACAACCTCCACTTATTCTAACCTCACATATTTGTGAAAATATATGTGTATTTGCTTGGATTTATAGTTAAAGTATGGATTACAGGTAATATACGTATATGTTTATGCAGACACACAAAACTCACATAAATTAATATGTGTGTATATACACACATACCCAACTTGTGTCTTTAAACTAGCAGTGAAGTGACAACATGTGTATAACTTTGACTAAGATGACTAAGATGTTATGTTTAGGGTGTTTTACCTTTGCTGTGACCACAGTGTTGGTGCATCCTTCAGGTTTAAATGAATATAAATCTTGCACCCAACCATTGGTGAACAGCCCATGAGCCTCCAAGGACTTATAGTTCCGAAATTCGTCAAATGTGTAGGCACTGACACCATTTACAAGATAGCAAATAATGTCCATATTTGTTGTTGGTGGAAGTAGCCCTGGTTCGGACGTCCATGCCTTAGCTGCTACCTCGTATGGATCAACGTTGTTAATTGACGTTAACTTCGCCATATAACGGTCTCTGGCTTCAGCGTTGAGTTTATCTCTATACGGCTTCTTCTCATTTTTATATTTACTTTCCATTTTGCAGATGTCATCGTTCTTATCACTGTTTACCACGGACTTTGTTTACCTGAACCGGTATCTGCGTAACCCCCCAATATGGCGACCGGAAGTGCATAAGTCACGTGTCTGCAAAAGACCGATAAATGTGTTTTTAGGAGAGATTTAAAGGCAGACACTGAGGTGGCCTGTCGAATGTTGATGGGCAGATTGTTCCAAAGTTTAGGGCCCACGACTGAGAACGCTCGATCTCCTCTGAGCTTCAGCCTGGTTTTTTGTACGGCCAAAAGCAGCTGGTCTGATGATCTCAAAGCCCGAGAAGGAGCATAAGGATGAAGAAGGTCGGAGAGGTATGATGGTGCAAGGCTGTTAATGCACTTGAATGTCAGCAGGAGAATTTTAAAATCAACTCTGACACACACAGGAAGCCAGTGAAGGGAGGACAGAACCGGAGTAATGTGCTCAAACCTGTGAGTTCCTGTTAAAAGCCGAGCTGCAGCATTTTGTACGAGCTGGAGACGTGAGAGTGAAGCCTGACTAACCCCAACAAAAAGTGAGTTACAGTAGTCCAGCCGAGTTGTAATAAATGCATGGACTAGTTTTTCAAGGTCAGATCTGGACAGAACAGACTTAAGCTTTGCTATCTGCCTTAGCTGAAAGAAGCTCTTTTGTAGAACAGAGTTGATCTGTTTATTAATCAATCAACCTTTATTTATACAGGTAAATCCCATTGAGCCTCGAGGACTCATTTACAAGAGAGACCTGATTTCAACAAAGAAAGATGACAACAATGGACAACAGCAACAACAATAAGCAGTTATAAAAACTCATACTACAGTTTTTTTTTTGTTTGTTTTTTGTTTGTTTTTTTTTTTAACAAATAGGATGGCTAAAAGGAAAAAGGTAACAAAACCAAAAAAACTGCTAGATTCCGAGACAAATGTATAAAACTAAAAACAGGAACATGTCTGCATTGGACCCTGCCAGGAGTCCAACAGATTCTTAAAGCCACTTAGAGAGGTCAAGGTCGAGAGCTTCAAGTTAAATTAAACTTAAAGTCCGAGTCTAACACTACCCCGAGATTGGTAACTGACTGCTTTAGATGAGGCTGAAGGGAGTGCAGGTTTACAGGATCAGTGACAGTGGTAGAGCTTGGGTTAAACACAATGACCTCAGTCTTCTGATCATTAAAGCTCAGGAAGTTTGCAGCCATCCAGGTCTTGATGTCATCAAGACATTTTAGCAAAGGGAGGATGGAGCAAGAACTGTTTGGTTTTAAAGGTAGATAGATCTGAGAGTCATCGGCGTAACAGTGAAACGAAATACCATGTTTCCTCAGGATTGACCCCAAGGGGAGCAGATACAATGAGAACAGAAGGGGTCCAAGAATGGAGCCTTGTGGGACCCCACAGGAAAGAGGGACAGAAGCAGATAAATGATTGCCAAAGTTAACACAAAAACTCCTGTCACCCAGATAAGAACGGAACCATTCTAGTGCCACCCCTGTAATCCCAACCCAGTGTTCTAGCCGTGACATAAGGATGCTGTGATCAACAGTGTCAAATGCAGCGGTAAGGTCGAGGAGTACCAGGATCACAGACTGACCAGGGTCATTCGCTAGCAGAATGTCATTACAGACCCTTATAGTGTAGACCACAGAATCCTGGCCTGATGATGTTGATCTTGTATACATGGAGGAGGTAGAAAAGAGAACCTTGATGTCCTTTTCAGGGACACCACCAAGTCATTAGTTCAGGTATGTTGACGACCCCTGGGTTAAAATTAAATCTCAGGAAGTCCAACATTTTACTGACTACATCAACTCTGTGGATAAATACATCAAGTTCACATGAGAAGATGTAAAAAATGGCAGGTTGGCTTTCTTGGACTGTGAGGTCTCAGTCTCTGATAGAGGACATTTGCAAACTGAGGTGTACCGCAAACCCACCCGCACAGACCAGTGTGGGTGGGGAGTGGTGGCGCAGAGGTTAGAGAGGTGGGCCTGTGATCCGAAGATCGCCAGTTCATGCCCCGGCCCCGACAACATCAAAATTGTGGGTGGGGTAGGTGAAGCACCCACATTGGCTCCATCCTCATTCGCCCCACTCTGGGCCCATGAGCAAGGCCCTTAACCCTCCATCTGCTCCCTAAACAGGTCTCTCTTGAAAATGAGTTCTCGTGGCTCAATGAGACTACCTGTATAAATAAAGGGTAAATAAAATAAATTTAAAAAATTTGCAGTTTGACTCATCGCCCTTTGGAGCACAAGCTAGGAGTAATCAGGACTCTGTACCACAGAGCAGACAGCGTCCCCACTAACTCAGGAGCCAGGCAGAAGGAGAAATCACACACAAGACAGGCTCTAGAGCACAGGTGTCAAACTCCAGGCCTCCAGGGCTGGAGTTCTGCAACTTTTAAATGTGTCTCTGATGCCACACAGCTGAATCAAATAAGGAGGTCATTAATTCAATTCAATTCAAAAATACTTTATTAATCCCAGAGGGAAATTACATATTGTGGTAACTCATCATCCTGGTTTCATTAATGAGTTGTTATAGATGCTGATGGCTGTGGGCAGGAAGGATCCCCTGCAGCGGTCCGTCCCACAACGGATTTGAAGAAGCCTCTGACTGAAGACACTTTGTTGTTGTACAAAGTATGACAGTCTGATGAAGAGGGGGCTGAGAGTTGTCTATAATATTCTTCATTTTATGAAGAATCCTTCTTTGAACAATCACCTCCAAAGGTTCTAGAGGAGTCCCCAGAACTGAGCCAGCATTCTTTATGAGCTTTTTGATCTTTTTTAAGTCACTTGCTCTGGTGCTGCTCCCCCAGCAGATGATGGCAGAAGAGATAGCGCTCTCTACAACAGACTTATAAAAGATATGCAGCATCTTGCTGCAAACGTTGAAGGACTTCAGCTTCCTCAAGAAGTACAGTCTGCTCTGTCCCTTCTTGTAGACGGCTTCACTGTTGCATTTCCAGTCCAGTCTGTTGTCCAGGTGAACCCCAAGGTATTTATACTTCTCCACCACCTCCACTTCTTCTCCCATGATGGAAATAGGGTTGGGCCTGTTCCTGATTCTCCTGGAATCTACAATCATCTTCTTTGTTTTGTTCACATTCAAGATGAGATGATTGTTTCCACACCATGCCACAAAGCAGTCCATCAGTTCCCTGTACTCAGCTTCTTGTCCATCATACCTCTTAATTTGAAGGATCATCTGGTCTCTCAACAAAATCGATCAATTTCTCCCGACAGGAGTCAGGGTAAGGAGGACCCTCTTACCTTGAAGGAAACAAATTGGATTTGTGATAACAACTAGATTCTACTGTTTGGATTGGTGAAATATTGGATTGTCTACAAATTCATGTGGAGGTATTGAAGCTTGACAGTGCTCGGACTGAATGTGGGAAGCTGTGACAGGGAATTGGAGCAGCTGTTATCAGGACTGTGATCTTCCTGGCAGCACTCATGAATGGTGGAATAATCTGGAGAAGCTGTGAGCTTGACTTTTGGAGTAAAGGATGAATTCGGCTGTTTTGGAGTTTCCATCAGAGAATATGTACAGCAAGACTTTAAAGGCAGAAACAACAATTCACGAGTTCTGCCTGACCCAACCTGTGGCCTTGATGCCAGACTTATCTCAACTCCTCCTGGAATGTTTTGAAAACAACAAAGATGCTTTGACTGTTTCCTCACACCCCCCTTCCCCAAGGCCACGGACATGTAACAGAACCTCAAGTGAGCCGACGATGGATGTCACCTCTTATCTGGACAATGGCTGGGGGGGGGGGGGGGCTCTGGACTATGCTACGACTTTCCCTAAAAAATTCAATGTTTTCACCAGCCTATATGTACATGTATAATGTCTGTTTATGTTGCTTTGCTGTGGTAGGTTTTTTTGATGCCTCAAATTGTGCCCTGTCTAGGACACGGTGTGAGAGATCTAACCGCTGCCTTTGATACTGTGGACCCTAACATTTTAATATCATGCTTACAGCACCAAGTGGGTATCTGTGGTACTGCACTGAGCTGGTTTAGGTCCTATCTGGCAGACAGAACCATGTCTGTCAACATAGCTGGGTCTGAATCCTCCACTGCTCCTCTGTGTTTTGGGGTTCCACAGGGCTCTATTTTAGGTCCCCTGCTTTTTTCCCTTTACCTGCTTCCATTGGGATCAATCCTTAGAAAGCATGAGATCTTTTTTCATTGTTACGCTGACGATAGTCAGATCTATATGCCATTAAAAAAGAAAGATGCCCCCTCAATTAGGCCACTTCTGTTGTGTCTTGAAGAAATCAAAGCCTAGATGTCTTTAAACGTCTTAAATTTCAATGAAAAGAAAACAGAAGTGATGGTGTTTGGTCCTAGTGGCTCTTGTGAACCTTGCCCTGTTGATCTGGGCCCTCTGGCACCACATGTAAAGAAAACTGTTTCTAACTTGGGTTTTAAAATGGACAGTGATTTTAAATTAGATTTCCAGATTGGAGCAGTGGTCAAGAGCAGTTTTTATCACCTCAGACAGCTGGCTAAGGTAAAGTCCATCCTCACAAAACAGCAGCTGGAAACAGTAATCCATGCCTTCGTCACCTCTCGGCTGGATTACTGTAACGCTCTTTACCTTGGAGTCAGCCAGTCCTCCCTCAGACACCTCCAGTTGGTCCAGAACGCTGCTGCTCAGCTTCTAACTGGAGTTCAAAAAAGGGAGCACATCACCCCTACTCTTGCTTCACTCCACTGGCTGCCTGTTCATTTTAGAGTTCATTTTAAGATTCTTTTATTTGTTTTTAAAAGTTTAAATGGTCTTGCTCCATCCTACCTCTCTGAGCTGCTTCACCCATACTCTCCTGCTCGGTGCCTCAGATCAGCTGATCAGCTGCTCCTGGAGGTGCCGAGGTCCAAGCGGAGGCTCAGAGGGGACAGAGCTTTTTCTGTTGCTGCTCCAAGACTGTGGAACGATCTCCCTCTTCCCATCAAACAAGCCCCTTCACTGTCCAGTTTTAAAACTCTTTTAAAAACACATTTTTACTCCCTGGCTTTTAGCACACACTAAATTTTGCTCTGCACAGTTTTTATTATTTTTTATTGATCTTAATGTTTTAACAACTGTTTTTATGTGTTTAAATGTTCTTGATTTTATGTGTACAGCACTTTGTGGCAGCTGTTCCTTTTCTCATCTAAGCAAAATATTATTCTGTATAAGAAAAAGAAGGGCGCGCTAATTATTTATAGCCGCAGCATCGTGCACTCCGCCCATCTTCGGACGACTGTATGTACATATTCGCGTTGTATCTCGGTGCAATGCCAATAAAGTTTATTCTGATTCTGATCTCTGATACACCCAACTACTGCAGAGTCATCGGAATATTTCTGCAGATGACAGGAGTCTGTTTTATACTGGAAATCTGAGGTATACAGAATGAAAAGGAATGGTGAGAGTACAGTCCCCTGTGGTGCTCCTGAGCTACTGACCACCTTATTAGACACACAACCCTTCAGTCTCTCAAACTGTGGTCTGTAAATGAATCTTTGCAGAACTTTGGAGAACTTGATTGCACTGAGAAGCTAATTCAGTCATATGATTCAGCTGTGTGGAATCGGAGGCACATCTAAAAGTTGCAGGACTCCGGCCCTCGAGGCCTGGATTTGACACCCCTGCTCTAGAGCAATATGGAAATCCTAACTGGGCCTTCCTGGAAGCAGAGAAGAAGCCCAAACATGACTCCAGTCAGCCATCAGGTGAAAAGGAGGAACCCAGACCAGTGGTCATTCCGTATGTTGAGGGAGTATCAGAGAAACTGAGACGTTTATTTTCTAAACATAACGTCCCAGTGGCTTTTAAACCCCAAAATACATTAAAGACTGGTTCATCCAAAGATCTAGTCCCCTGGCACAAACAGAGTAATATTGTGTATGTTGTTCAGTGTCAGGAGGGTGATCAGTCTTACATCGGGGAAACTAAACAGCCATTGGCCAAAAGCATGGACCAGCACAGAAGATCAACATCATCAGACCAGGACTCTGAGGTCTACACTCATCTCCAGGCCAGAGGTCACTCTTTCAAGGATGAAGATGTTCACATCCTGGACAGAGAGGAACGATGGTTTGAGAGAGGAGTAAAGGAGGCCATCTTTGTGAAAAGAAATCGTCTATTATTAAACAGGGGTGGAGCCTCCAGGTTCAACTGTCCCCCTCTTACAATGCTGTGATTGCTAGTATCACTCAGCCCTCTGTGAACAGTAAACAGCCATCAGGTGCTAATGATCCATTGTTAGGCTGATGGTCCTTCTTGAGCATGTGATCAGCTGGTTTTGGTTGTCAGCAGCAAACTGGTTGATGCACTCTGAGAAGGTGCTATTTAAGAGACTGAGCTGAATACAGCTCCTCAGACTGACGAAGTCTTTCGGATGAAAGACGAAACACTTCTACATTTTTTTGTTGTTTTGCTTTGTTTTTTTTTTAATGTCCAGAGGACCAGACTTGACTTTTTCATATTTTTCTACCTGGATTATTGAGCATGCATCAGGATATTTCTAATATCTCTTTTTCCTCTACAAGGAAACAGTTCATCCACAACTTTAATTTCACAAAAATGAAAACATGACTTAAAGGGCGAGTCCAACACTTTTCTTAACATCAGAATGTCATGTTCTGCTGTGTTCTAGATCTGCTCCACTCAAGGTGGCTGCATGTTGGAGTCGCTGCTACAATTATTCTGGAATATTGCTTTTGAAAACTTGAATTTGTCTTTTTTCTGGATGTAAATTGACTCTTAACCTTTTGTGTTGTCTTTATATCATTAGAAAGGACACAGTTGTAGTCATAACATTTTAAAGTAGAAATATGAATGCTCATTTTATTGATTTGTACTTTGTATATTTTTATGAAAATATCTTAACAGTGTCTGACAACTGAGAAGATAAACCCAATATTTAAGAAAAATACCACTGTTGAAATGCAAAGAGTGAACTTTATTATTCTAGAATGTGTCTAAAGAAAGTGTCTTTCAGAAGATTTCACTGAGAAACTTTCTATTAAAAATCAATTTGATTGAACCCTGAGTTTCAGTGATTTGAAGAGTTTAAATCACTTCTTTGATTAAATACTAATCCTTCTTAAACTACATCACATGGGTCTGAACTCAGTGAAATATTTCCAAGTTGCCATGGGAACACAGAAACTAAAGGATGTAGTGCTGAAGAGCAGCTCACTTGGAGCTCTTATTTTGAAGAGCAGCAGCTAACGGAAGTGATGTTCTCCCAGCACCGGAAGCTGCTCGGTTCTGACGGTCAGTGTTTGTTGTTCTGCTCCGTAGCTACGAGCTGAAGGCCTTTCCTCTCGACTGCTGCTCAAATGAGTGTAATTGAAAGTTAAATGGAGCTGTAACAGCTGGTAAATGTTGCTGACCGGAAGCTAACAGAGATGTGGAGACAGCGGCTCAAACAGCGCCTGGAAGCAGACGAAGAAGAAAAGTGGGAGGAGTTTGGAAGTAGAGCTGCAGCTCAGGAACAGGAACAAACGGAGGAAGACACATCTTAGATGCTGTTTTCAGTCCCAACCATCAACTGCACATTTTAGGTTTGTGTCTTTATTCTTTCTCTCGAGTGTGTTCATGTTACAAGTTAGTAGCAGTTTTCTGGAAGATAAAGGGTTTAGCTTCTTAGCTCTCTGTGCTGATCCAAAACTAATAAAGAGTGAACGACTCAAGAGAACCGGGTTACTTTAGTGACTCATTAGATTGATCCAGATCCATAAA
>NC_056521.1:14429-15265 GCF_014905685.2 Nematolebias whitei
CAGATCCATAAAGTGAACCGGGTTACTTTAGTGACTCATTAGATTGACCCAGATCCATGAAGTGAACCGGGTTACTTTAGTGACTCTTTAGATTGATCCAAATCCATAAAGTGAACCGGGTTACTTAAGTGACTCATTAGATTGACCCAGATCCATAAAGTGAACCGGGTTACTTTAGTGACTCTTTAGATTGATCCAGATCCATAAAGTGAACCGGGTTACTTTAGTGACTCATTAGATTGATCCAGATCCATGAAGTGAACCGGGTTACTTTAGTGACTCATTAGATTGACCCAGATCCATGAAGTGAACCGGGTTACTTTAGTGACTCATTAGATTGACCCAGATCCATGAAGTGAACCGGGTTACTTTAGTGATCAAATAAGAAAATGAAAAATAAATTGATTTAAAAATAATGAAAATGATAATAATGGATATATGAATCAGAAAGTATTATACAGATGCAGATATTCTTTGTCATTCGCACCACATGTGGTCCATGTGGTGGATGATCAAAATTATGTTCACAGGGTCCCAGTTACATCCAACAATAAAATATAAAAGAAAAACAGTAATAAGATCTAAGATATGAACTAATAAAAACATCAACTAAAAATATGATAAGCACTAATAGCATAAAAACATTAAACACAATACGTTGAACAGCAGCACGGACATGAGTCTGTGTGAACAGATGAGCACGAATGAACACAGCAACATGAAACAGATCAGCAGCAACATGAAACGGATCAGCAGCAACATGAAACAGATCAGCAGCAACATGAAACTGATCAGCAGCAACATGAAACAGATCAGCAGCAACATGAAACAGATCA
>NC_056521.1:15275-17203 GCF_014905685.2 Nematolebias whitei
CATGAAACAGATCAGCAGCAACATGAAACAGATCAGCAGCAACATGATGTGATTCTTCACAGTGTTATATATTCATAAGGCTGCACAAACTCAAGTTCATGTTGCTGTTTGACGTATTGTTTTGATTGTTTACTGCTATTAGTGCTTAGTGTTTTATTAGTAGATGTTTTTTAGTTGATATTTTTCTTAATTCATATCTTAGATCTTATTACTGTTTTTATTTTACGTTTTGTTGTCTGTAACTGGGACCCTGTGTACATAATTTCATCCCAATTCAGTATTTATTCAACATTTTAGTTTTTTACTTTAAAAATAAAATAAATCAAGTCCTTATCGGCACAAATAAAGTGATGTGGAACAGTTGCATCTTACCAAGCACAGAAGCTGCAGCGTTGTGCTGCTCTGTGAGGTGCAGGTGGGCTGTGATGGAGCTCTGTCAGGTGTAGACTCCTCTGATGGAGCAGGAGCCGGGAGGCTTGAAGGGTTTAATGTGGAGTTTAGAGATGAACCATCACGCGCTGAAAGACGTTCTGGATAAAATACAGTGAGAGACGGGACCGGAGGACAGTTAGCGTTTATGCAAATTAGCTTAGCATCGTAGCACCGACGTTGTACTATTATGGCGTCAGCCTCTTTTGTTAGTTAAAAATATGTTCAGAACCGATGGGATGAGTAATTTAAAATATGTTTAAAGTTAGAAAACACTCACCATCTTCTATAAATGGTTCAAGTAGAGCAGTAGTCGTGTCCAAACCACCCTCCAATCCTCCATCTAGCTCGCTTTGACTTTTTTCGTCGGCCACCAAGCACAACAACACCTGCACTTCTGCATTTGACCACAGCTTTGATATTATTGTTGTTGTGTAGCTTCAAAATACTAAAAGATACGCTCCTCGAGTTATCGCTAATGGCAAGCGGTAGAGAAAAAATGGTGGATCGGGTTGTTTGGAAAGACTCCACAGACTCCTCCCCCCGACCAATCAGTGACCGACAGTGTTTCTGACATCACGGCGCGGCTCGCTCGGAACCCTTGAGAAGCCGGGCCAGAATTTAGCGAGGCGAGCCAGTTTCTGGAACAGTGGAAAGACCTCAAACGCGCTTCAACCCGGAAATATCCGACCCGCGCCGTGACGGTGGAAAAGGGGCAAAAGTCTCGCTTGAAGACCCACTTCTATTCGCTTGCCTTTAACACGGTGTGATTTGTTTTGGTCCGGTCTGTTCTCTACTCTGTTGGCCATTTTAGTTAGCTTCTGCTGCTATTTGTATCTGTATTTCTATTTTATGTTTTCCTGTCTGCTGTGCATGTTTGTTTCTTTTGTACAGCACTTTGGTTGGACTTGTTGCTGTTTTAAGTGCTATATAAATAAATTGGTATGGTATGGTATGGTATGGTAAATCCATAAAGTGAACCGTGTTACTTTAGTGACTCATTAGATTGACCCATATCAATAAAGTGAACCGGGTTACTTTAGTGACTCATTAGATTGATCCAGATCCATAAAGTGAACCGTGTTTCTTTAGTGACTCATTAGATTGACCCAGATCCATAAAGTGAACCGTGTTACTTTAGTGACTCATTAGATTGACCCATATCCATAAAGTGAACTGGGTTACTTTAGTGATTCATTAGATTGATGCAGATCCATGAAGTGAACTGGGTTACTTTAGTGACTCATTAGATGGACCCAGATCCATAATGTGAACCGGGTTACTTTAGTGATTCATTAGATTGACCCAGATCCATAAAGTGAACCGGGTTACTTTAGTGACTCATTAGATTGACCCATGTCCATAAAGTGAACCGGGTTACTTTAGTGCTTCATTAGATTGATCCAGATCCATAAAGTGAACTGGGTCACTTTAGTGACTCATTAGATTGATCCAGATCCATAAAGTGAACCGGGTTACTTTAGTGACTCATTAGATTG
>NC_056521.1:17213-17497 GCF_014905685.2 Nematolebias whitei
TAGATTGATCCAGATCCATAAAGTGAACCGGGTTACTTTAGTGACTCCTTAGACTGACCCAGATCCATAAAATGAACCGGGGTACTTTAGAGACTCATTAGATTGATCCCGATCCATAAAATGAGCCGGGTTATTTTAGTGACTCATTAGATTGATTCAGATCCATAAAATGAGCCTGGTTACTTTAGTGACTCATTAGACTAACCCAGATCCATAAAGCGAACCAGGTTACTTTAATGACTCATTAGATTGATCCAGATCCATAAAGTGAACCGGGTTACTTT
>NC_056521.1:17507-18825 GCF_014905685.2 Nematolebias whitei
TAGATTGATCCAGATCCATAAAGTGAACCGGGTTACTTTAGTGACTCCTTAGATTGACCCAGATCCATAAAGTGAACCGGGTTGATTGACCCGGATCCATAAAGTTAACCGGGTTGCTTTAGTGATTCATTAGATTGAACCAGGATCCATAAAGTGAACCGGGTTACTTTAAGCCCCTTATCCAC
Source organism: Nematolebias whitei (assembly GCF_014905685.2). Classification (NCBI taxonomy): domain Eukaryota; kingdom Metazoa; phylum Chordata; class Actinopteri; order Cyprinodontiformes; family Rivulidae; genus Nematolebias; species Nematolebias whitei. The sequence goes on from NC_056521.1 coordinate 17,693, forward strand.
AGGGCCTTTTGGTGCTCCTATGTAACTAGTTCGAGCCAATTTTATTAATCGGCTTGACTATTATTACCTGCAGTGTTCCCTCAGTGCGGACTGAACTAGGCAAAAGGGCCTTCTCTTACTCTGCTCCTGTTTCCTGGAATATCTTACAAAAAGATTTGAAGCTCTCGACCATGACTTCTCTAAGTGGCTTTAAGAATCTGTTGGACTCCTGGCAGGGACCAATGCAGACTTGTTCCTGTTTTTAGTTTTCTACATTCGCCTTAGAATCTAGCTGTTTTTTTCTTTTTTTGTTGTTACCTTTTCCTTTTAGCCATCCTATTTGTATAAAAAAAAAACCCTGCAGTATGACTTTTTATAATTGTTTATTGTTGTTGCTGTTGTCCATTGTTGTCATCTTTCTTTGTTGAAATCAGGTCTCTTGTAAATGAGTCCTCGAGGCTCAATGGGATTTACCTGTCTAAATAAAGGTTGATTGATTGATTGATTTGCGTAGTTTCTCCACAGTGCCTTCAGCGGTAGAACCCGCATGACTTTTGGGACCTACTTCTCTGGGTTCCCAGGTCTGGTTCTTGTTGGGTCCAGATGTGACGTCAGTGCACTGTCGGTCACTGATTGGTCAGGGGGAGGAGTCACTGGATCTTTCAGAAACTTTTCAAAACACCGACCCGCCATTTGCAATTTCTCGGACTGGAGTAGCAGCTGGATCTATTTTAAAGGTTTAAAAACAATAATGACAACACCGTGGTCTAATGCTGAAGTGCTGGCTGGTTTTTTTTGTCCTTGCTGGCCGACGACAAAATTCAGAGCGAGCTAGATGGAGTTCCACCGATCTACCCGGGTCCTCTCTACTGCAACATCGGAGCTGGGCAGGGCATCGTCTCCTCAAGCTGAAAGTTATCTGTGGAAGTAAGTAAAAAGCGATATTTACTGTTACGTTTTTTTGAGTTGAAAACTGCATAAATGGTGAAAGTCTGTTTTCTTCGAGAGAAGCTAGCTAGCCGTAGTTAGGATGTAGTTTTGTGTAGCTTCTCATACCGTTAGATATCGCCGGGATATGAATTTTATGTCATTACAAACATTCCAGTCAAATCCAAAAAAGTTCAATCTGGTCCTCTGGACATTCAAAAAAAAAA
>NC_056521.1:18925-22363 GCF_014905685.2 Nematolebias whitei
CCCGCCCTTGTTGCTGGGCATTCCAGCTTACCTGTGTCGCTTCTGGCTTTTACCTTTTCGACGGAAGCGCCGTGGCAAACGTAGCGGCTGGTTGGTGCGTTTGAAGGCTGCTTTGGGGCATCGATGTCCAGACCCATTCAATGTTCGTGGGCGGGTGCCGCGCCTCTACTTCCCGTTACGTGCGTTGGATCCTGTGGGTACCTGTTTAGTGCCTGTTGATGGAGGCCATGATGGACTGTTCCAGCCCCGTTTTCCCTGCACTCCTCGGCCCTATAGACGTGTGGTGAATCTTCACAACCTGCGACCTCTTCGCCGGGAATCTCGGACGTCAGATGGTGGCGGAGATCCGCCAATCTCTGCCAGGATCGGTCTGATAAATGCTAGGTCGCTAGCTAACAAAACCTTCGCCATTAAGGATTACTTTTCCTCTCAAAGCCTGGATTTCTTATTCATAACGGAATCTTGGACAACTGGTATGGGTGAGTCCAGCGTTTTTAATGAACTCTTGCCGCAAAACTGCTGCTATTTCAATTTTCCAAGGATGTCTGGACGAGGAGGAGGAATAGTAGCGGTTTTTAAAAGCTGTTTTACTTGTAAACAGTTGCATCCAATCCGTTTTGGTAGCTTTGAGCTTGGTCTCTTTGAACTTCTTAGCTCCCACACAGTGTTGTGTGCGGTGGTCTATCGGCCCCCTAAATATAACAAAAATTTTATAAGTGATTTTTCTGATTTCTTGGCTGATATCATGCCACGATATGACAGAGTTTTATTGGTTGGTGATTTTAATATTCGTATCTGTTGTCCTACTTCACCTATGGCTCAGTCGTTTCTTAATGTTATTGAGTCTTTTAATCTTGTGCAGTCTGTAACTGGTGCTACCCATGAGCATGGACACACTCTTGACTTGGTTTTATCTTATGGTCTACCAGTTTTTAATTTAGTGATTGGTGACCCGTTATTTTCAGACCATATGCCTGTTTTATTTGAGATAAAGCAGTCTATTACTAAGGTTAAACCATGTGCACCAGTTCGGTTCTGTCGTGTTCTTAACCCTTCTACTGCTGTTCAGTTTTCTTTTGTTTTTAATAAGAACTGTACAATCCCAGAGACTGTCAGAAATAAAACCGAGGATATCAGCAACTGGTTTTATTCTACTAGCAAAGCAGCTCTGGATTCGGTGGCACCGTTAAAAACTAGACTTGCAAAATCCAAACATGAACCCTGGTTAAATGACGACACTCGGGCTGCCAGGAGGAACTGTCGTAAAGCTGAACGAAAATGGCAAAAGGATAATTTGCAGGTGTCGCTGCAAATATTGAAGGAATGCTGGCGCTGTTATCAAAGGATTGTAAAAGACGCTAAAAGAAGATACCTGACAAATATAATTGTATCAAACAGTTGCAATCCAGCTATTTTATTTAAAACTATTAACTCTGTTCTAAATGCCCCACATGGTGCTTTTGTGGAGACTTCCCCTGCTGTTTGTGAAAGCTTTTTAAACTTTTTTGTTGAGAAAGTCACTTCTATTAGGGCACAGATCATACCCATTGTGTATGACCCTATTGATACTGTGTCTTGCCCTGCTGTTTTTAATAGCTTTGAATGTGTGACTTTGCAATCCCTGCAGGAGGTCGTTAGTCACTTGAAGCCAACTGGTTCTCCAGATGATGCTATTCCACCTCGATTGTTCAATGAGGTTTTTAATACTATAGGTCTGTCGATCCTTGCTCTTGTTAATAGTAGCTTGTCCTCAGGTGTTGTTCCTGAAAATCTGAAACATGCAGTTGTCCAGCCTCTAATTAATAAATCAAATTTGGATCCTGCTGTCCTAGCGAACTACAGACCAATTTCAAAATTGCCTTTCATCTCGAAAATTCTTGAGAAGGTAGTTTATAAGCAACTAATGTCTTATCTCATTGAACATAATATTTTAGAGATTTTCCAATCTGGTTTTAGATCACTTCATAGCACAGAGTCAGCTCTCTTAAAAGTTTTTAACGATATATTTTGGGCAACTGATTCTGGTGACTGTGTTGTTTTGGTGTTGTTGGATTTATCAGCTGTGTTGTTTTGGTGTTGTTGGATTTATCAGCTGCTTTTGACACAGTTGATCACACGATTTTAATTGCTCGTCTGGAACAATATGTGGGCCTTGGTCAAACAGCTCTAGACTGGTTTAAGTCTTATTTGACAAAACGCACTTTTTGTGTCTGTCTTGATGGCAATAGATCATCCTCTGCTCCTCTATCATGTGGTGTTCCGCAGGGCTCAGTCTTGGGTCCTCTTTTGTTCTTACTGTATCTCCTTCCTCTTGGCTCTGTTTTTAGGAAATACGGGATTGCTTTTCATTGTTATGCTGATGACACACAGATTTATTTACCTTTAAAGAAAGCAGATTCCACTTCTCTTCGGTCTCTGTTTCTATGTTTGGAGGATTTGAAGGCATGGATGGCCCAAAATTTCTTGAAATTAAATGAAGACAAGACAGAGGTAGTGATCTTTGGCAGCTCGAATGAAGACTCTCTGCCTGTTGATTGCTCTTTGGCTCAGTATGTCAGGCCAGTTGTTACAAATTTAGGGGTCAAGATGGATGCTGGTCTTAGGATGGAGTCTCAAATTAAAACAGTTGTAAAGTCAGGCTTTTTTCATTTGAGGCAGCTGGCTAAAGTAAAACCAATTCTTCCCAGACAGCATTTTGAAACAGCAATCCATGCATTTGTGACCACACGGCTAGATTACTGCAATGCACTTTACATAGGTATTAGTGATTCATGTATTTCCCAGCTTCAGAGGGTTCAGAATGCAGCTGCACGACTTTTAACAGGTACACGGAAATTTGACAGTATTTCTCCTGTTTTGGCCTCTTTACATTGGTTGCCGGTGCATTACCGGATTCATTTTAAAATACTTTTATTTGTTTTTAAAGCTTTAAATGGCCATGCCCCTCCATACCTGTCTGAGCTGCTACATTCTTACACACCCTCTCGTTCACTCAGGTCAGCTGACCAGTTGTTTCTGAAGGTCCCGAAGACAAAGCGTAAGCTTAGAGGGGACCGAGCTTTTTCTGTGATAGCTCCCAGGCTCTGGAATGACCTTCCATTGAACATAAGACAGGCCTCTTCAATTGAGGTTTTTAAGTCCCTTCTTAAAACTCATCTTTTTTCTTTGGCCTTTTAGCACAATCTGAGATGTTTTACCTTGTTTTATTGTGTTTGTATTTTATTTTATTATTTTATTCCTGTTTTAAATTTTACCCTTCCATTTTATCATTGTATTGTATTATATAATTGTGTAAAGCACTTTGGTCCTGTTGGGTGCATAAAGTGCTCTATAAATAAAGTTGGTATGGTATATGTATATGTGTATATGTATATATATGTATATATATATGTATATGTGTATATGTATATATATGTATATATACATGTATATGTGTAT
>NC_056521.1:22463-59635 GCF_014905685.2 Nematolebias whitei
TATATATGTATATATACATGTATATGTATATATATGTATATATACATGTATATGTGTATATATGTATATATACATGTATATGTATATATATGTATATATACATGTATATGTGTATATATGTATATATACATGTATATGTGTATATATGTATATATACATGTATATGTGTATATATGTATATATACATGTATATGTGTATATGTATATATATGTATATGTTTATATATGTATATATGTACATGTGTATGTATATATATTTATATATGTGTAGATGAACATATTCTGTGATATATTCATAGATTAAACGGATTCTTTCATTTTTCTGGACTTTATAATGTCGTGCATTGAATAGTTAAAAATGTAACGTGAGACGTTAATTATCTTTGACCCATCAAAATGAACGTGGTCATTTATTTTCAGAATCAAAAATTTAACATCACACATTTACATTAATTTGGCAAATGATTTCAACAACAACAGGTTAAAACAATCAGCTTTACAATCAGGAAAACCATTCGGCCATGATTTTCCGTTGCTTCAAGCTTCGCAACAGACATTTCTGAAAAATATCTGGAAGATTTGCTAGCAGGATAGAAGAATTTTAAAGATGGAAAATGAAGTTTATCTTGAGAGAGATGGGTGAGGGAATTTGTCTGTTATAACCAGAACAACACGCTCCTTTGGACCAGCTTAACCCAACGGTACACTTTGGTTGCGATCGACTCTTTACCTTTGCAGATGATAGTTTCAGCGTTGGTGTAGAGCTTTCCTTTCAACTCTTCCAGCGTCTCCGTAAGAACAGCTAAACCTCAGGAGTCGTGAGATCATCCAGAACAGACATTTCATAATTCCCCTGATCTTCTCTCGTTCAGCTTATTTTTCTTCCTCCAGCATCCTGAATTCCAGCCTTCTGAACTCTGGAACTGCTGTCGGAACCAACTCACAGCATTCTCTCAGCGTTCTCCTCAGCGTTCTTCCCAGAACTGCCGAGAACTTCTCAGAACTACTGAGCTCTCCAGAACTCGACTGGAGCTGGAACCTCTGAAGAACTGCTGTGAACTAGGAAGTGGTGCACCTTTTAAAAAGGGTCACTTCCGGTTCATTTGAGGACTTTCTGATTGGTCGATGGACCAACAGAGGTGTGTTTTTGTGATGTAAGGTGTTATGAAAAAGTCAAGGAAAAAGATTAGATTGTTTAAGAACAAACAGAAGATATTATGAAGAACTCAGACTTCGTGGAGTCAATTCTCTAGTATCTTCCTGTAAAAGTTAAACATGACATTTCTTTTTCAGTAAACTTGCAGTTGACCGAAACTTGAACTTTGACCAACTTACACGACTTGCTCATTTCAGACAGACGATCAAGAAATTGAATCATTACTCTGTAACATATTCTAACTTGATTTCCACTTTGAATGAGGATTAAAAATCGTTATTACTGTTTCACAGTTGATTTAAAAATGAGTAGTTCACTTCAACATTTAAAAATGGTTTGAACTAACACACTTCGATTATCAAAACATTTGTAAAATAGTAATGATAATAGAAAAAGAGAGTGTTCTTTCAATTGATCAGTGCAGGACACTTAGAAAGTCTTCTGGATGGACTTAAATCAATGAAATACAGTTCTTGTCCCAGGAAGGCCCCTCAAGGCCAGATTTGACCTGAGGCCTAGTTCACTACATATGTATATGTGTATATGTATATATATATGTATATATATATATGTATCTGTGTATATGTATATATATATGTATATATATATGTATATGTGTATGTGTATATGTATATATGCATACATGTATATATGCATACATGTATATATGTATACATGTATATATGTATATATGTATATATATACATATATACATATATATGTGTATATATAGTTGTGTATATGTGTATATATATGTATATATATATGTATATGTGTATGTGTATATGTATATATGTATACATGTATATATGTATACATGTATATATGTATATATGTATATATATATACATATATACATATATATGTGTATATATAGTTGTGTATATGTGTATATATATGTATATATCTATATATGTGTGTATATGTGTGTATATATATATATATATATATATATATATATTTATGTATGTATGTTTATATATACATATATGTGTATATGTGTATATATATATTTATATGTGTATATATACATATATGTGTGTATATATATGTGTGTATATATATATATATGTATGTATTTATATGTGTATATGTATATGTTGCCCAAATTATTAGGTCTCCCACCGAGATTTCACAATATTCCGTCTGGTGAGGCTCTCTTTAGTTGGGGCCCCACTTGATCTTTACCTGCCATCCCAACACTTGCATATAAACGACATTAAAGATCCATGGTGTCCCCATTTGGCTGGGGTTGTATGGTAACCCCCACTGATCGCTTATTAACATGAAGGCAACCATCTTGGGAGCTGTCTTGGAGAGGTCTGGTGTGCGGAAAGTTCTTACACTCGAGCTGTAGTAATTCTTTGTTTTATTTGTATAAATTGAGAAGTCTTTTCTGGGTCGATCTAATTTTACCAGTTGTTTTCTAACAATCAAGGCTGGTTCGTAAGGCCCAGTTCTAGATCTTTGAAACAACGTGTTCCATATGTACTCACGGGGCTGTTCCTTCTTTCTCGGGATGAGGTCCAGTTCACTAGGCCAAATGTCCGGTGAAGTCCTCAACGTGGTCGCGTCCCATGTCCAACTTTCTTTGATGATCTCAGGGAATTTTATGTTATCTCTTCCTACCCAAATGGGGCTAGGGCATCTTATAATACCTATTAACGTTTGTCTTTCTAACCTTCTTTTGCGATGAGATCCATTGATGAGTCTAGCGCCCCTTGGGTCGCTTTTTACTCGTTCATTTTCTTGTCCGTGAGTTTCCATCTCCTCGGGAATGTCTTGCTGGCCCAGGCTTTCAGCACACTACGTCTTTTGTCCGTTTTACTTAGTTTAGACATTTTAGCGTCGTTCTTCCTATCTTCGATCGGCTGGATTGTTGCCCCAACGGAGTACACTCCCCTGTATGGTGCAATGATCATCTGCACGGAAACTCTAACCCTCTGGGTGGAGTCTGGCCTTATGGGAGTGTCTACCCGTTGTGCGGCTGTTCCGGGTATCTGCAGCACTCCTTTTCTCTCCCAGGCTTCCGGGGTCACTAGATACTCAGCTGTTTTTTGCTTGGGTCTAGCCCCGTGTATAGCCCATGCGTCCAGGCTAGTGGTGTGGTAGTACAAATTTGTGTGCCTGGTCCCTGCCTCTCGGGGAACCTCCGGCAGGTCGATTAAGGGGAGATCTTGGTTTAAGATTACCTCCGCTACCAGTAGAGCCCATGTGGTTAGCTCCCAGGGGCCCTTCCAGCCGCCTTTTTGAGCTTCCTCGTTCACTTCGTCAGGTAGCTGGTTTCTTTCACCTCCGTCTGCCCCCAGCGGGTCCCTGAACACCCTGAAGACCAGTGGAAACTGATTAGTGCTGAGTTGTGCGTTTCTCGCTTTTCCCATTGCGGGATTATAGGGCCAGGCCTGCTGTACTGATTGTTCGAGCAAATCTTGAGGGTTCCAACATTTCCCTTTCTTTTTAGCCTCTTCCCCCTCGTTGGGTTTAACTATCCCTGGGTATAATGGTGGGGCCGAGGGTGTAGCGTTCGGCCCCTGGTCATAATGCTGCATCTATGTGGTTTCTTTTGGGGCCTCGGATTGTCTTTCACCTAACTGGTTTTTAAAGGACTTGAGGGGGTCATAGTATCTTCTTACTTGCCAACCTATTGCCCTTTCTGAGTGTAACAGCTGACCATTTTGCATTTCTTCTTGGCAGCTCCCGCAGTATTTCACGACAGTTCCGTTCCACTCACAAGTACAGTCTCTTGGGCCTTTGTCATTCAGATCCCGTTGTGTTATTATAATCATCCGAGGCAAGACAGAAACTCTGCACTTCCCACAAATAAATGAATCCATTACTTTTACTGGTTTTACTTGGAAATCTCGGACATGTTGCTTACTTGCTTTAGGTTTGAGGGGTTTCTTTTTCCCTGGTCCTTCCCAGAGAAGAGGTAGACCGCTTGGGTCCAGGCAGATCACGCAGTTGTTTTCCACCTTGTTCCATCTGAGGACTTCATCTTCTGTCGACAGGTATCCTTTTTTAGCATATTCCAATGTTTTCAGAGCCCTACCTGCCCAAAGCTCTAAAGTTGTTCTTCTTAGGATGACTCCCCCACATATAGTGGCCATTCTAATAAAGCGGAGTGTGGTACTTGGTTCTTTGGCCATACTCCGGTTTCTGGTTTTAACTTAGCTAGGAATTGGCTTCAGTTGCTCTATTCCTTGGATCCCTTTCTTTTATAATTCGACTGTGTTTTTGTCTAACAGTCTCTTTATTCTGTCTGCGGTGTTGTATTTGGGCCTTACTGCCACTCCTGACGGGTGATCCTGTGCTTTGACCCACACCTTCTGCCCCACCTTGAATGTGGTTTCAGGGTCTGGTTGTTTCTCCTTATCATCGGGGCCCCGCCCAGGTTCCTGCGTGGTAAACTGTTGTTGGTTAAGCTCCTCTGAAGGGGAGGGTCTACCATCGTGACGCCTGTCATTCAAGGCCTGTCCTATTTCCACAGCTTTAGTGTTCCAATCTTTGGTATTAGCATTTTTAGCTATCCAATTTTTGACTAAACCTATGGCTCTTTCGGCCACCCCGTTGGCCTGAGGTGTGTAGGGAGGTGAATACACACGCATTACCCCAAAAGTCTGACACCAGTGATCCACTTGTGCATTGCAAAAATGTGTTCCATTATCAGTTCTCAGTTCCTTTGGAACACCTAATGACCCACAGACCTGCTCTAACATGCTAACAACACTGTTGCCATTAGCTTTTCTTGCTGGCTTTACTACCACATACCCTGACATTGAGTCTGCTAGCACTAGAAGGCATTTCTCTCCCTTCTTGCCTGTGACTCCCATAGGCCCAGCTACATCCATGCACACTGAGCCCCAGGGTAAGGTGCTTTTGATAGTTTGCCCACCCACTCGGTGCCCTGGCAGTCCTGCCTTGTATTGACCACATACTTCACAGTCCTGTAGCACCTTGCGGACTTGTTTTAAAGGGACCCAGAGCTCCTGACTCTCCAACTCCTTACGTGTAGGTTGTACGCCCACATGACCTAGGCCTTCATGCACGCCCTGTACAACCTCTACCACGTACTCTTCTGGGACCCTCCGACCTTCAGAGGTTCTGTCCCACTTCTCGATCCCGACAAAAACTTTTTTCTCTGCTGGACATAACGATCGACTTCTTCGTTACCCTGCCAGTATTTTCCTTCTCTAGTGTGGGACTTTTGTTGCTCTACCTCTAGCTGCAGATTTAGCCTGAGTTCAGCTATTTTCTTCCACAAGTCTTGGTGAGCCACCATTTTTCCCTTGGCACTTTCAAATCCATTTTCTTCCCATATAGATAAGTCTTCATTTAAAGCTTGTGCACAGTAATGACTGTCAGTGACTACTTTTGCCCTTTTCACTTTTTTATTTGTCAGTTCTAGCAGTCCTTCGAGTACTGCCATAACTTCTCCTGTTTGCACACTTCCTGGCACTCTCCCCCTCCCACGGCAGCACTCGTTCCCCTGATATTTGAGGATAAATCCCCAATGTGCCCCCTGATCAGATCCCTTCTTGGATCCGTCCGTGTAGAGAGTCCAGTCAAGCATTTGTTGTTGTTCAGGTGTCTCTTTTGTCATTCTTTTGCTTGCCGGCTGTGCCAGTCTTATTTCTAGATCCGGGTCTAACAAAATGTCTTCCCATCTACCCCATCTTGTGTTGGTAGCTTTGGTACTTTCAATTGTTCCTTTTCTGAGATATTTGTGCACTTGGCTTTGTGTTATGACTTTAATAGGCTGTCCTTGAGCCAAATCTTTCAGCGTTCCCCAGTACCTAGCAAGTACTGCTAATTCTTTTTCTTCCTGAGGAAATTTTTTTCAACCAAGATTAACGTGTAACTCAAGAGTAACTAAACCTCCATTTTCATTTTTAACTGTTATCATGGCATCGTCCCCCTCGCAGCTAACTTCAGCTACGAGTTTTGTCATAAGGCTTCTTGGTTCTAAGCGTACCACTTCCTTTATTTTTGTTCTCAGTTCTTCCAGGTCATTTTGGTTTTTATTCTAGCTGGGTCTTGCATCACTATCATTTGAAGCCCATTTACTGCCTTGTTACAATGGTACATACTCTTTTCTTCTATGCATTTAATCAGGTTTTGTTGCAAGATTTCTTCTTCTTTCTCCAGATTACTTTCTTTGAATTGGAGTTGCTTTAGGTGGTCCCAGGTTTCGTAACCTTTTCCATATGGGAGGATTCCTATCCTTACTCCTAGCATTTCTTTTTCTGACTCGGATGTCACTTCTGTCGGATCGTTTAACGCGGGCTGGTTCTCCAGCTCCACATTTTCGGCTTCTTCGCCCATTTTTCAGTTTTTGTCCTCGAGTTGCCTGTTCTTCAGAGTCTCCAGACTCTATTCTGTGTACTTCAGAATGGAACAGACTAGCTGCTTAACTTACTACTTGGATTATGGTCAGTAACCCTTCGTAAGCCCTTCTACCCCACCCACTGCCTAGTGGATTAACAAGGGGTATTTGGCTGGTGGCCTGGTCCAGCCGCTCACACTCTCTCAACTCTAGGGACTGTGTTCTCTTCTTTGGGGGGTCTTTACACTAAAAAACCATCCCACCGCTGCCACCATGTCTTGCTATCCGAGTGAGGTAGGCACAGGGCACGTGCCACGCCCTCACCGCAGCCTCTCCTCCAACGGGTCTCAAAACTAATCCTAGGGCTCAGGTATTACCCGCAGCTGTTTTCCTAAGATGGTTTTAGGCTGTGTTGAGATGATTCACCCAGACTGTTAACTACCTTCGTTCCTTGCACCACACCCAGCTTTCACCTCGTGCCTCGCCCAACCTAGCAGCCGGAGTGGGGACGTTTGGCAGACGAGGGAGCGCAAGTTAACGGTAGCTCATCCCCTGATTTAGTGTTGCAATTGTTAATCGATCTGGTGATTTTTAGAGCCTAGGAAAAAAGACTCTTGGGTGTTGTTTTATAATCAAAAGCTAATAAAACCGTTTAAAACCTCTCACATACTTCTGATGTTTCATTGAACCAAGTTTTCCACTTCCAAGAACAAAAGGTGTGTTTGAAATAAGAATCCAGAATTTTACGTTTTGCTTTGCTTTTAATCAATAACTTTTGCAGGGGAACAGTGGTATAGCACATTATTGATTACACTGGATTACACAGAGAATTACATGATGAATGATTCTCACTCCTTAGTTCCTTTTTAGTTGCTGACCTTCCCTGGGTGAGGTAGGTGGATGGGTTTGAAACAGGCGCTTGGACTCCTCTCTGCCCGGCGTCGGACTTCCCTCAGTCCAGCCGGCCACGCCCGGTCTCCCTTAGGACCATAAATACTCACACAGCTTACCTACTCTCTCCACCTGCCCTAACAGATTATTCCTCACCACAAAGAAGACCCTTCTACAACTCTGAGCAACCAGGTTTTTAATATAATAAATTTTTCTGTTTGTCAATTCATACACCACTGCTAAAATTTGGTAAAGTTTGGTTTTAGTACGGATCAATTTTGCGGAGCGTCCCCTTACCATGCTTTCTGAATCTGGTAAGAGGCAGATTTCCCGATCCCATATCGATCAGATTCGGGCCACTCCTAATCCTTGTGCTGGTTCGATTTGAAGAAAAAGGGTTTCAGGTTTAATCCGGGCTTTTGAGTTTTGAAGAAATAGTTCCAAAAAAGAAAACCTATTCCATCTGACTTTCACCATAGTTCTCCTCCAGCTAAAACCGTCCAAAATAGCCCTATCAATCCACAATTCGTCCAAAGGTTCCTTGGATTTCGTCCTTGGTCCTTCGTCTGTGAAGAGGGTCCTCAAACAGCAGCGATTCAACAGAAAACTCTGTTTTTATAAGCCTCAGATTTTGACTGACACCTCTCGGCTAGTCACCCCATCTGGCTTACCCCACCTTTTTCAGGCGGGACCTCGATCCGACTTCACTGGTTCCTTATGAGACTTTGCAAGTCATTCTAATATATTAAAATCTGGGTGTATTTAGTTTACTTTTTGCACTGTCATCCTGTGCTGTCCTGTTCTGATTCGCTCAGAGTTGTGTTTCAAGGCCCTCCTCTCTTGTGTAACATAATGGTTCTTTCCAGAACATTCACGAAGCTACAGGTTTCTTCCATTCAACATTCATCATGAATCAGCTTAAACACAGATTACATTGTAAAATCACACAGATTACATATTTAAATCACAAAATTTATAATTTTACTTGATCATCTACTTATTTATTGATTTTTCATAAACACATATTTTTCATTCATCTGAAACTGGTACTTTATTTGAAAAGAACATTCTTTTTGCTTTGCTTTTCTCCTTCCTGCGTGTGTGCCTCAGTGAGCCCGTGTTATGTCTGTGCGAGTGTGTGAGTGAGGCCTCAGACGGGCCTGTGTGTGTGTGTGTGTGTGTGTGTGTGTTGAAGTAACATTATCCTTAATGTCCATGTGTTTCAGTGGTTCCTGTCTATGTTTGGTGCTGATTAAAAGAAGGAGCTCCTCAAGATCGAAGGCCTGATGTGGACAAGCAGGACCCAGAGCCTCTTATCATCGAGTGGAAGAGAGGAACCTTGGACCAGTCTGGTGGGAGACCAACTCAATATGGAAGAGACTGATATCAGCTTCTTGGTCACTACAGTTCCTTTAAAGAGTGAGGAGAATAAAGAAAAACTTACCAGGAACCCAGATTTAAAGACTCACAAAGACAATTCCAGCTCTTCAAAGACTAACGTTAATGAGGCCAATGAAGAGGATTGTGAAATGACCAATCCTGACTCTCCTCTAAAGAACTCCTCAGACTTTGAATCAGAATGTGAAGATGGTATGAAAGACTGGAAGGAGAGCAGGGCTCCTGAATCAGAGGTAAAAACGGTCAACAAGTCTTTGAGCTGCTCTGAGTGTGGTAAGCAGTATGTCAGTAACCGGACTCTTCAAAGACACATGACAAGTCATTCAGGAGTGAAGTCTTCAAGATGTCTGCTTAATAAGAAATGTGTTAGAGAGAAGAAAAATGTAGAGTCACGCAGGAAAATCCAGGCAAGGCCAAAATCAATAAGCTGTGATGACTGTGGTAAAAGATTTACTTGCAAAGAACATCTAAACTCACACATGAGAGTCCACACAGGAGATAAACCATTTTCTTGTGATCTTTGTGGACAAAGATTTAGTCAGATGGCAACTTTAAACACACACATGAGAGTACACACTGGACACAAACCGTTTCCTTGTGAACTTTGTGGACAAAGATTTAGTGTAAATTCAAATTTAAACAGACACATGAGAGTCCACACTGGAGACAAACCTTTTCCTTGTGATTTTTGTGGACAAAGATTTAGTCATAAGATGCATTTAAAGTCACACATGAGAGTTCACACTGGAGAAAAACCGTTTCTTTGTGAAATTTGTGGACAAAGATTTAGACAGAAGACAAATTTAAACACACACATGAGAGTCCACACTGGAGACAAACCGTTTCCTTGTGAACTTTGTGGACAAAGATTTAGTCAGATGGCAACCTTGAACTCGCACATGAGAGTCCACACAGGAGACAAACCATTTCCTTGTGAAATATGTGGACAAAGATTTAGTCTGAAGACAAATTTAAACAGACACATAACAGTCCACACAGGGGACAAACCATTTCCTTGTGAACTTTGTGGACAAAGATTTAGTCAGATGGCAACTTTAAACATGCACATCCTAGTCCACACTGGAGACAAACAGTTTCCTTGTGAACTTTGTGGACAAAGATTTAGTAAGAAGACAACTTTAAACACACACATGAGAGTACACACAGGAGACAAACCGTTTCCTTGTGAACTTTGTGGACAAAGATTTAGACAGATGGCAACTTTAAACTCACATATGAGAGTCCACACAGGAGACAAACCTTATCTTTGTGAACTTTGTGGACAAAGATTTGGTCATAAGACAAATTTAACCATACACATGAGAGTCCACACAGGAGACAAGCCATTTCCTTGTGAAATATGTGGACAAAGATTTAGTCAGAAGGCACATTTAAACTCACACATCAGAGGCCACACAGGAGACAAGCCGTTTCCTTGTGATCATTGTGGACAAAGATTTAGTCAGAAGAGACGTTTAAACAGACACATGAGAGGCCACACAGGAGATAAACCGTTTCCGTGTGAACTTTGCAGACAAAGATTTAGTGATATGCAAAATTTAAACAGACACATGAGAGTCCACACCGGAGACAAACCATTTCCTTGTGAAATTTGTGGACAAAGATTTAGTTGTAAGACATCTTTAATCTCACACACGAGAGTCCACACAGGAGACAAACCATTTACTTGTGAACTTTGTGGACAAAGATTTAGTCAGACGGCAACTTTAAACAGACACATGAGAGTCCACACAGGAGACAAACCTTTTCTTTGTGAACTTTGTGGACAAAGATTTGGTCATAAGACAAATTTAAACACACACACAAGAGTCCACACAGGAGACAAACCTTTTCTTTGTGAACTTTGTGGACTAAAATTTGGTCATAAGACACATTTAAACAGACACATGAGAGTCCACACAGGAGACAAGCCCTTTCCTTGTGATCTTTGTGGACAAAGATTTAGTCGGAAGACACATTTAATCTCACACATGAGAGTCCACACAGGAGTAAAAACTGTCTAACTATAAATATTAAAATAACTATTCTAGGCCATGAGATGCAACTGGTATCTTAATACCCAATTAAAATTTGTTTTGATTTTCTGAAAGATATTCTGGGATCATTTTTAGAAAGTTCCCAAACTGTGGTTTTCTATTAGTTTCTTGAGTATTCTTTAAAAATAAACTAATTAAACCTTAGATCATAATTTGGACTATAGAGGTTTCTAAAATACTGGTTCAGTGGCTGCAATAATTGGAGAGAGAACCAACCAACCAATCAAATTACTTGTACAGGTAATGGTCATAAAATTAGAATATCAAGAAAAAGTTGATTTATTTCAGTAATTCCATTCACAAAGTGAAACTTGTATATTATATTCATTTTTTACAAACAGACTGAAATATTTCAAAAGTTTATTTCTTTTAATGTTGATGATTATAACTTACAACTAAAGAAAACCCCAAATTCAGTGTGTCAGAAAATTAGAATATTAAAACCAATAAAAAAAAAAGGATTTTTAGAAATGGGGCAGCACGGTGGTGCAACTGGTAGAGCTGCTGCCTCTCAGTGAGAAGGTTGCCGGTTCAAATCCCAGTCCAGGGGCCTTTCTGGTTGGAGTTTGCATATTCATCTCTCCGTGCATGTGTGGGTTTTCTCTGGGTACTTCGGTTTCCTCCCACAGACCAAATACATGTATGTTAGGCTGATTGGTAACTAAATTGTCCCTAGGTGTGAGTGAGAGAGTGAATGGTTGTTTGTCTCATTTGTCTCTATGTGGCCCTGTGATGGACTTGCGACCCGTCCAGGGCATTTCCCGCCCCTCGCACAGTGATTGTTGGACATGGGCGTGACCCATGTGACCCAAAATGGAAGAAGTGGTAAAGATAATGGATGGATGGATGGATGGATGGATGGATGGATGGATTTTTCGAAATGTTGGCCAACTGAAAAGTATAAACATGAAAAGTATGAGCATGTACAGCACTCAATACTTAGTTGGGGCTCCTTTTGCCTGGATTACTGCAGCAATGTGGTCTGGCATGGAGTTGATCAGTCTATGGCACTGCTCAGATGTTATGATAAATGGGAAATGGACTGTACTTGTATAGCACCTTTCTATCTGATCAAGATACTAATAGCGCTTTACACTACAATCTGTGTCCTCATTTACCCATTCATACAGCACTCTACTAGATCTCTACAAAGCTAATTGACCAAATCATTCTAAAAAGACTAATCAGAGCTTTAGATCACATTCATACACCGATGGGACACATCGGAGGCAACGAGGGGTTCATTGTCTTGCCCAGGAACACTTCGACATGTGACTGCTGGTGGATTCGAACCCCCAACTTCTTGCATTGGAGGACGACTGCTCTAACCACTCAGCCACAGCCGCCCAAATGATATCCCAGGTTGCTCGGATAGTGGCCTTCAGCTAAATGGTAAATGGTAAATGGACTGTACTTATATAGCGCCTTTCTATCTTATTTCAAGATACTCAAAGCGCTTTACATTACAATCTGTGCCTCATTTACCCATTCATACAGCACTCTACTAGATATCTACAAAGCTAATGGAACAAATCATTCTAATGAGACTAATCAGAGCTTTAGATCACATTCATACACTGATGGGACACACATCAGAGGCTATGAGGGGTTCAATGTCTTGCCCAGGGACACTTCGACATGTGACTGCTGGCAGATTCGAACTCCCAACTCTTGCATTGGAGGACGACTGCTCTAACCACTCAGCCACAGCCGCCCCCACTCAGCCACAGCCGGCCCTTCTGCTCTTTTGAATTGTTGGATCTGGCATATCACATCTTCCTCTTCACAGTACCCCATAGATTTTCTATGAGGTAAAGGTCTGTTGAATTTGCTGGCCAATTAAGAACGTTGGTTATGTACTGTAACCCCAGATTCTATGAGTATAGGCGTAGCCCTTTAAGAGCTGTCGCTTAGTGGGTTTATCCCGTTATGCGGAGCATTTGCACTGAAAAAGTTAGTCCACGCCCACCTGCTGTGTGGGCCCCACCCGGTCCGTATAAATTACGTTAAGAGCGGGAAATCGGCTCCCAAAAATAGCTTTTTCTTCAGCCATTTAAGAGCCAGTGAGGCCCGACGCTTAAAGGGCTACGCCTATACTCATAGAATCTGGGGTTACAGTACGTAACCAACGTTCTATTTCGTATAGGCTTCGCCCTTTAAGAGCTGTCGCTTAGTGGGTTAAGGGCGAAGCGGATGTTGTCCTTGCCTCACTGGGTCCATTCGAACACCGTATGAAGCAGAAGCTTGCCCAAAAAAGTCTAGTCACTCAGCTCCCATGTGCGTAATTACGCATTGCGTAATTATGTGTGCCATGCACAGACGCATGTTGTGTAACTATGCATTCTGAATGCATGAACGCCCCGGAAACTTCAACGGGGAGGGAAAAACGCTGAAAAGAGCCATGAACCAACCGGTTTACGGCTGAACCGTATGAACAGATTAATAATAACAGGAGAGCTGATTATTAATCAAATGAACTGATTGGTAACAATAGTCGTGAACTGATTAATGACAATAGAACCAAAATAACAGTCACAACTTGTGACTGATAACATCTCACACTGTAATGCATGCAGACAGATGTGAGTAAAACGAAGTTCCATGAAACAACAATATTCATTCTGTAAACACTAAGGACAGAATGTGTCATGGGACGAGCCGTCACATCACCTAGATAAAAGCGAATAAATGAGCAGGGTGTTGACCACGTGGCCACAGTGCAAAATGTCCTGCATTGACATACCATTATGCAAAGCAGTCGAAGATGCAATACCCCTGGTTGAGTGTGCTCTGAGGTTGACAGGAGGCTCTAAATCTGATGCTCTGTAGGCTTCAGAAATGGCCTCACACAGCCAGTGTGACAAGCGCTGGGTGGATAACGGGCGACCTGCAGATGCATCTCTATAATGCACAAACAGATGTTGACGCATTGCAGCTGTGCACGCTATGTAACACGTCAACGCCCGCACAGGACAGAGGAGATAAAAATATGCTACTTCTTCTGATCTGTGTGAAAAAAGGGGGGGGACGACCCCTCCAACGATATCGCTCTTGATTAAAAAGATGCACAGCATGCCACCTAATGGACATGAGGTGGCCTCTACACCTTTCTCTGTACACCAGTTCTGAAAAGCTGTCCGCTTTGATGTGTACATCGCTATGGTAGATGCAACACGTGAAACCTGAATTGTGCGCATTACATCCTATGGGCGACCCATCCTCTCTAAGTGGATTCGTTCAACGGCCAGACCCACAGGTGCTGGCCTATTTCTGGGTAACTCCTGGTCGCTCCTCCTGCCTGGAGGAAAGCGTCCTCCCTCTACGGAAGTTTCCACGGGCACCTCGACAGCAGGCGTTGCAGGGCTGGGAACCATGGTGCGCTCACGCGTTCGGGGCCACCCGGAGAGCTGTCAATCCCTCCTCCTGAGCTCTGTTCAAGAACCGTAAAATCAGAAGAGGTGGAAAAAAACGCGTACAGAAGCATTTTGGGCCATGGACTGTGGGCAAACGCATCCACCCCAGCGGTGGTTCGTCTCGTGGGCTCAGAGAAACGCATAATTGACACTGAGCGTTTCTCGTGTCACAAACAGGCCCACAGCTGCTATATCAATCTGAGACAAAATGTTCCGTCAGAGGATGATTAAAGGTTGTTCTGTCTCCGACAACTTTGAGACAAGAAGAAAACACGGCTGCAGCATACGATAGTCGTGCTGGACACCAGATTTCTGTCCCTCGACTGCTGCAGAAAAGACAGCATGTCGTCCAGTGGACATGAAGTGGCCTCTACGCCTTTCTCTGTACAGCAGCGTTGGAAAAACTGACCACTTGATGTGGACAGCGCTGTGGTGGTTGCAGCACGTGACTCCTGAATCGTATGCACTACATCTTGAGAGAGATCCATCCTCTCAAAAAGATCCACACAGCGGCCAGACCACAGGTGCTGGCCTATTCTGATTAATTCCTGATCGTTCCTCCCGCCTGGAGGAGAGCGTCCTCCCTCAACGGCAGGTTCCATGAGCGCCCTGATAACAAAGGTCATAGGCCTGGGAACCATGATGCGTTCACGCACTTGGGGCAGACGAGCTGGCAGTCCCTCCTCCTGAGCTCGGTTCAGAAAACCGTGATATCAGAGGGAGAGAAGAGGTGAAAAGGCATTACGACCACAGGCTGTGAGCAGGCACGTCCACCCAGCGGTGGATCGTCCCGTGGCTCCACGATAATTATAATTGACATTGAGCGTTCTCTCGTGTTGCTACACGTCCACAGACGCTGGCAGGATTTCTACCGTGTCTGAGCCATAGCTCTGGGTGGAAAGTCCCAGGTCCCCGTGCCCCAAAAGACTGACTTTGGGCATCACATCCGCCTCCTGTTTGGAATGCATGAGATGTACCCACTCCAATGGAGAGCAGATTGGGTGTGCCCCACACAGCATCTGTCTCACAATGTGGCACATGGGTTGAAAATGCATACATCTCCTGCCAGTATGTATGCAACAGTCACTGCTGTCTGTGTGAATCAAAAACCATGATGATTCTGCAGCTCAAGGTCAGTGTTGAGTCACATTCAAAGATCCCGTGCGACACTCCAAAAACATATAAAAGAGCTGCTGTGTGGAGAGCCACAGCGGCCCCACAGCTTGTTAAATGTGTGTGACGTAGGTCTGCTGACGGAAAACAGCTGATATCACTCAACCGGTTCACGTGAGTTGCACTGCTGCCACCTGTCTGTACAAGCTGCTCAGCAGCAGCAGGTGTCCAGATAAAGCAGAATTAAAGCGGTTCGGGCGCATAATGGAGTGTTGTTTCTCACAGCTCAGAAATTGACAATCTAGAATAAATCTCATCTTTCCAGTTCATTGGGACCAGGAAGTGATGAGAGAGACCTTGTGTTTTCCTCTCCTTCTGAGACTCTAGAAATTACATTTAAAACAGAATTTCCTGAGCTTCTGCTAGAGGGGACGAGATCTGTTCATAAATGACAGAAAAAACGTCACAGAGTTCCTCCACACCGGGGTTTGAGCTGAACTGCAGCGTGAATCCCAGATGAAAATGGTTTGCCCATCCGTCTGGAAGCGCGCGTTCATTGCCACCCGTTTATAAGCTATAAAGCGGGCACGCATTTATGCTGTGAAACTCACATACATGCTGATGTGAGCTGGAGCGCGCTGAGTGAGAGAGAAAAAACACGCGCGTCCCCGAGCATGCAAGACGTTGTGTGTTGCTGATGCTGCGGGAAACAGCTCACGTGTTGTGTTCACGTTGTATGCAGCTGCTCCGTGTAACGCTCGGGAAGCGGGTGCACATATGAGCCGACGTGCCCTGAAGGGTCGTGTGTGTGCGTCCTCATTCATGCGACGCCTTAAGCCAGGATTGCCGCGGGGGCGCGCGTTGGCACTGGTTCGGTCAGGAAGCAGCGCGCGGCATCGGTGGAGCGAGGTTACCACTGGCTCGGTCTGCAGAAACACGTTCATTGTTTGCTGCGAATCACGTGAGCTTTTGAGTGATTCCACGAGCTGCAATATTAATTCAGAAAACCTTCTTCGAGGATGTATGAGCCGAGCCACTGTGAGGCTTGTGGAGCTGCTGACGCCGCGGGAGCGCGCGTTGGCACTGGTGCGGTCAGGAAGCAGCGCGCGGCATCGGTGGAGCGAGGCTACCACTGGCTCGGTCTGCAGAAACACGTTCATTCTTGGCTGCAAGTCACGTGAACTTCAGAGTGATTCCACGAGCTGCAGTATTAATTCAGAAAACCTTCTTCGAGGATGAAAGAGCAGAGCCGCTGTGAGGCTTGTGAAACTGCTGACGCCGCGGGAGCGCGCGTTGACACCACTGCAATGAAAAAACGTGTGTCGCTTCTGCCGAGAGCGAGATACGTTGCTGAGCTCGTACCGTGGTCTCACGTTAACATTGACGTGAACGGCGGGCGCTGAGAGCTGCATGCGCGCTTTCATGCCACGGGAGCACGTATCGGCACCGCTGACAGTGAATGAAAACAACCTTAAAAAGGCTCATTCGTGATGAGTGAGTGTGATGGGGCCGCTTGTCAGATAAACCATGCTGACAGTCTGGCTAAAGGACACTTCATCATAAAATGATGTTATTCACAGTGTCATCAACACACTTCCAGCAACCCGACACCTGGTTACCTTCCGTTGAGCTCTGTTGTCCTGACGGGAGGGGCTGGCGTAGCGGAGCTGGGGAGGCGTTGTGCAGCCGTGGAGCATCTTGAAATGATCTCTCGCTGTTGAAAAGAGGACCTCCAACAAAGCTCCTGCAGCTCTCCTGAGAGGAAGGTGGAGTGACGAGCCAGGAGAACCTCTGGGACCTCGTTCTCCAGCTGTGATGTGGGGCGGCAGGCAGCAAAAGAGGCGCACCAGTTGAGGATGACGTCAGCTGCCCTGTAGACGGAGCGTACTGCAGGGGCGGGCAGTGTCGTTAGCAAGCAGCCACTACGAGAGCGAAGTGAGCCGAAGGACAGAGGGCCACCGTCTCTTCCCGCCTCTGAACGTGCACGCCAACAGCGTAACGTGTTGTTCGCTGCGGCTGTGTGGAACACATGCTGGTGAGCTCAGTCGGAGAGCGGTGGCACGTCTCGGTTATGCTAACCGGAGGCACGGGACGCTGGTCCAACTCGACATCTTGCTCCAATTAAGCCTCCATCAGGCTCGGCTCCAGGGGGCACGGAGGGACTCTCCGCTCAGTGAACCCCTGCTCTGGAGATGGGTGCGGACTGTGGAGACCGGCTCCCCCAATCTACCAGGAAAAAGCCCGTCTGTGGCCTCGCCCGTAGGACGTCCTGTTGGGAACACGAGGCCATATGGATCAAGACGGTGAGCCGGAATGGAACCCAGTAAACAACCTTCCCACCGGATCATCCGAACTGGCGGGAAAGGCGTGGGATGTAAAAAAGGGTCCCTTCATGTCAGCCGCTTCCTGGGTTACGCCGGGCAAACCCTGAGGGCGCCGTCGGCCGGGAGCGGTGTGATCGCCGATGCGAAACGAGGTGGGATGGGGTGAGCATTCACTCAGCCCCCCTCCACCGACACTACGCTCTCCAGGAGGGAATGAGCAGCGGGGGGCTGCAGCTGAGCGCCACCTGTCCCGGAGGAACCATCCGATTCGCTCCGAGGGTCGGCGATAAAAGGAAAATTACAAGATGGCGTTGTCCAGCGTGTAGTGACCTGTCACTGAAAAATATTCCTCGGCGCTTACCTTGAAATAAGACTGCTCGTCAGGTTCTCCTCGGGGAGGAGAACTCACCGGACGACCGGAGGTCGACTGCCGGGCCTAGCATCCTTAACAAAGGTTGGTCATCTACACAATTTTCCTTCTTTGTTCTTCTGAGACAGTGCTATTAGCTCGCTGAAGAAAAATGAGGAGCCGATTTCCCGCTCTTAACGTAATTTATATGGACCGGGTGGGGCCCACACAGCAGGTGGGCGTGGACTAAATTTTTCAGTGCAAATGCTCCGCATAACAGGATTAACCCACTAAGCGACAGCTCTTAAAGGGCGAAGCCTATACGAAATAGAACAGGGATACCATGGTCCTTAAACCAGGTACTGGTAGCTTTGGTACTGTGTGCAGGTGTCAAGTCCTGTTAGAAAATGAAATCTGCATCTCCATAAAGTTGGTCAGCAGCAGGAAGCATGAAGTGCTCTTAAACTTCCTGGTAGATGGCTGTGTTGACCTTGGACCTCAGAAAACACAATGGACCAATACCAGCAGATGACAAGGCACCCGAAACCATCACTGACTGTGGAAACTTGACACTGGACCTCAAGCAACGTGGATTCTGTGCCTCTCCTCTCTTTCTCCAGACTCTGGGACCTTGATTTCCAAAGGAAATACAAAATTCACTTTCATCACAGAACACAACTTTGGACCACTCGGCAACAGTCCAGTCCTTTTTGTCATTAGCCCAGGCGAGACGCTTCTGACACAGGTCAGGTGAATCAGGTCTCTCTTGTAAATGAGTCCTCGAGGCTCAATGGGATTTACCTGTATAAATAAAGGTTGATTGATTGACACTGTCTCTTGTTTAAGAGTGGCTTGACACAAGGAATGCGACAGCTGAAACCCATGTCTTGCATACATCTGTGCGTGGTGGTTCTTCAAGCACTGACTCCAGCTGCTGTCTGCTTTCTGTGAATCTCCCCCACATTTTGGAATGGGGTTTGTTTCACCATCATCTCTAGGGTGCAGTTATCCCTACTGCTTGTACACTTTTTTTCTACCACATTGTTTCTTTCCCTTCACCTCTATATTAATGTGCTTGGGCACAGAGCTCTGTGAACAGCCAGCCTCTTTAGCAATGTGTCTTTTGTCTTGCCCTCCTTGTGCAAGGTGTCAATGGTCGTCTTTTGGACAACTGTCAAGTCAGCAGTCTTCCCCATGATTGTGTAGCCTACAGAACTAGACTGAGTGACAATTTAAAGGCCTTTGCAAGTGTTTTGAGTTAATTAGCTGATTAGTGTGTCGTGGCTTCAATATTGAACCTTTTCACAATATTCTAGTTTTCTGAGAAACTGAATTTGGGGTTTTCATTAGTTATCAGTTATATTCATCAACATTAAAAAAAAAGTACTTGAAATATATCAGTCTATGTGTAATGACTGAATATAATATAAACGTTTAACTTTTTGAATGGAATTACTGAAATACATTTTTCATGATATTCTAATTTTATGACCAGCACCTGTATTTTCAAACTGTCAGACCCCATGAAATGTTATTTGTGTTTTCTCATGCAAATTAACTAATTGTGTTTTAACAAGACTAACCTGTATCGATTTTTTTTTTTTTATTAGTACAATGTCATTCCTGTAAGATGAATAATGTTTACATCACGTCCTAACATCAAAATATGGATGAAACGATGTCAGAATTGTCCAGGTTAAACTCGAACTTTACTGTAGTATTGGGCTACTTTTTGACATGAAGCTAAAATTACCTGACAGCATCCTGCACCTAACTCAAGTGGAGTTTGCTTGCACCCAATGAGTTTCCACAAACTCAAAAACCCAGTACAAGATTTGTCCCATGACCTATTAAAGATTCACAAGAGGTCACACAGAACTTAAAGTGTTCAGTTCTCAGGTTTATTGTTAAATAGGCTGTGAGGTGTGTAGGTTTGTGGTCAGTTACCACAGTTACTGTCCACATCCGTAGGTTGTGTATTCTGAGTGCTGTTTATGCTTTTGTCAGGGGAAACGTATGTAAATGGTAAATGGACTGTGCTTATATAGTGCCTATCTCATCTTATATATGTGATACTTCATTATATAATGATCCTTATGTGTGAGCCATCTTATCTTATTCTGTCATTTTATCTGAATGGTATGTTATTCTAATGCTTTGGTATCACTGTTTGCGGAATGATGTTCCAATAACAGCTGGCTAGATGCTCATCACACCCCTCCCCCTCCACCATAAGGAAGCTTGAGGATGTTTTCTTTTATGTGAGATGGGGATGTGCGATTTGGCATAAAATTCATCACGATATGTATTGTGAAGGGTGGCGATAACGATATATATCACAATATGTTTTTGGAATAAAACTTACAATAGGAATGAAGAAAACCATAGGGTGTCCTTTGCCATAATTTATTTTAAAAACTGCTATACCACAAAATAATCTCAGTTAAGAAAATTCCACCACTAGGTCCAGAGAGTTTTTAAATAATAAACAAATCAAGTATTAGACTTCTTTCTTGTAGTGCAAAACATTGCTAAAGATATCAAATGTAGTTTTAGCCAAATGTTTTAAACAAAACAATATCTTGTTAACTCTTAACAGTTTCCAGTATATTCTCATTTAAGAAATGAACATCAACAGAGCAGCAAGTGCATGCTGGAAACTCTTAACTCTCCAACCCTCTAGTGGGTGTCTCCTTCCGCTTTAATGGAGAGCTGACACAAACTGACTGTAGTGGTTAATACTACATTAAATACTTTTGGGTTCATTAAATTAAACAGGAGACACCTTGGTTCTGATTGACAGCAAAATGGGGGTTTTATTTTGAAGCTTTATCTCTAAGGTGGAACAGCCAAAATACCTGGAGACCTCAAAGACAGAACCCCTTCTGATGGGGACGTTATCAGAGTTTTTATACACTTATGAAACAGCACACGAACATGAGCTTGTCAGAAGTTTTCCAGAGTCTCTGACGCACACAATGATTTTCCTACGAGCACATTCTTTTCAGGTCAGTCTGACAAGTCATTTGTAACACTTTAGTTGATAAAAACAGTTCTGCTGGGAAACAGTCTTATATAAGCAGTTATGATTGAAAACAGTCTTATATAAACACTTGATCTTGCGCCCAGAAATTCCTGGTACTTTTAGATACAGATAAACACATCTCAGAATCTGTTAAAAACAATTTCTGTTTGAACACAATCTCTGCAAGTCCTTGTAAGTTAAAATACATATCAGTCAAAGTCACTTTATTGTCAAAAGCTGCAATATGTACAGGACATACACAGGATTGAAATTACATTTCTCTCAGACCCCGGTGCAACAATAACCATCTAACATTAAAACATGTATTAAAGATAAGCATAAAATGAAATAATAAAAGCATGATACTGTCTTAATTAAATTGTACTATAGCGGTATAAAAATATTTAAAAAAAAGTATATCTATAAAATAAAATGAAATGAAATGAAGGTCCTAACATTGATATTTGTAGTGAGTGGCAAAGCAGCATATGAAGTGAATGTATACAGTGTATGTATGAAGTCCTTGATATTGGTGTAGGTAAAGTGATATCTGCAATAAGACTAGTAAAAAATATATTTATATATCAGCGGTAGTGTAATATAAGCAGCAGTGTGAGTATAAACAGTAGTGTGAATGTAAACAGTAGTATGAATATAAACAGTAGTGCAAATGTAAACAATAGTGTGAATGTAAACAGTAGTGCAAATGTAAACAGTAGTGTGAATGTAAACAGTAGTATGAATATGAACAGTGGTATGAATATGAACAGTAGGATGAATATGAACAGTAGTTTGAATATGAACAGTAGTATGAATATAAACAGTAGTTTGAATATAAACAGTAGTTTGAATATGAACAGTAGTATGAATATGAACAGTAGTATGAATATAAACAGTAGTTTGAATATAAACAGTAGTTTGAATATGAACAGTAGTATGAATATGAACAGTGGTATGAATATGAACAGTAGTATGAATATGAACAGTAGTTTGAATATGAACAATAGTATGAATATAAACAGTAGTTGGAATATCAACAGTGGTATGAATATAAACAGTAGTTTGAATGTGAACAGTAGTTTGAATATTAACAGTAGTGCAAATGTAAACAGTAGTGCAAATTGAATGAGCACATGAGCATGTGTTGAGTGTATAACCTGTTTTTTTAATTATGCAGAGTTCAGTGTCAAAAAGTTTTTGTGTTGTGTGGAAATGTGTGAAAGTGTGATATTTGCTTGGGCCTTATTATAAAACAGATTATCCAATTAATAAAGTTTCTTAAATTCTACAATCCTCCCTGATTTGAGGAAATCCCTCAAATAAACTAATGCTCCCAAATTTTCTGATATATTTAATGATGTATAAATATGTGAGTGTGAAATTATGAATAAGTGTGAGATTAAATCATAAGTTTATATTGTGTTGTACAGTGTGAATATGTAATAATGTAAAACGGTGGTGTTGTAACTGTTAAATCTTAAGATCTTTACCAAAATATGATCACTCAGTCATTTCATTGGATAGTTACCATTGCTCCCTGAGGACCGAAAAAACCTGTTGCTATCATTTACAGGAAAAATGTCTCCTCAGTTTCTTCTGTGGCTTTGACCAGAGGGTCTCGCAATAAAATCACACAACACAGCGTTCTTTTCATAGATCAGAGAGCCGGTTTCTCTAAAGCTGACCAACGCTTTCGACTTTAGACGAAAAAAAACAACTTTTGACGGAACACAGCATTTTGCGCATGCGTCCGAATACGGCAACACTATGGCAAGCCGACCGTAGCTAGCTTGTAGCTTCGCTACTTAGCTCTCGAAGAAAGGACTTTACAACCGCTTACGCACAGTTTTCAAGTAAAAAAAGTAATGTTTAAATCTGACAACTCTGGTTTTACACTTTAACTCCACTTATGCACAGATTTCAACTAAAAAAAAGTAACAATTAAATCTGACAACTCTAATTTTACATTAGACACAACATTACTATGGCTAGCCGGTAGAAGACAGATCTCTATCATAGGCTAAATGTCTATCATTTCTGCCGTGTACCGTATATATTGTGCATTCCTAATGTGAGACTGTTCTTTTTAGTAGTCGCCTAGGTTTGGTTTTGTAAACACTAGGACAAGGCTAGGATCAGAACCAAGGCAGAGAAATCATTGGGAGTTTTGTGTACAGTAGTCCTCATTTATTGCAGATGTTATTCCCCTTTTTCATTAGTAACAGTGCAGCCCCGTTCGACTCGGCATAGTTCCAAGGCTTTCCCTCTAGTAATGGTTCTTGGAACCAGTCCTTTTTTTCAGTACCCTTTTCTCTGGGGTTCCAAGCTGGCCGAACTGGCACCAAAAGGTGACGTCAGAACACTGTCGGTCACTGATTGATCAGGGGGTGGAGTCACTGGTGATTTCACAACAACAAGATCCGCTATTTGCAATAACTCGAACTCGAGGAGCGACTGGACCTATTTTAAAGATTAAAAAAATAATGACAACACCGTGGTCTAATGCTGAAGTGCAGGCATTTTTTGTGCTTGTTGGCCGAAGACAAAATTCAGAACGAGCTAGATGGAGCTCCACCTGTCTCTCCGGTCCTCTCCAGCAGAGCCTCCTTAGGCCGGGCAGGGCGTCATCGCCCTGACTCCGAGCTCCGTCGGTCACCACAGAAGATCCTCCGTACTGCTGACCCACAGGAGCCCCGGCCTTGAGAGCTCTGAATTCCATTGGTCACCGCCAAGAATCATAAGAGCTGCCGACACACAGAAGGCCAGGGTCTGGGCCCCAGCCTTGCATTCTCATGAAGGCCGGACCCCAAGCCCTGGCAGACGGGCAGACCGGGACAGGTCTGCTTTCAAACATGCAGTACTTAATCTGTTAATTAAGAAACCTGGACTTGACCCTTCGACTTGCTCAAATTTAAGACCAATCTTGAAACTTCCTGTCCAAAATCCTGTAGAAAATGGATTTTATTCAATTAAATGAGTTTTAGAACGAGAACAGGACTTTTGATATTTTTCAGTCTGGTTTTAAGGAACTCCACAGCACTGAAACGGCATTATTGAGGGTTTGTAATGATATTATGGTATTGATTCTGGTCAATTTGTGGTACTTGTACTCTTGAACCTTACTGCTTTTGATACTGTTGACCCCAGTATCCTTATATCATGACTGGAACGGTGGGTTGGGATTACAGGTGCTGTATTAGAATGGTTCCACTCATACGAGGAAGTCAAAACTCAGGAGATTCCTTTATTACAGCCTTACAGCAACCAGGAGAGACTAAGCCTTCTTCTATCACAGCTGCCATCTGTGATGTTTCTGAACGGCAGTGCTGTTTTTGATGCAGAGAGAGAAGACGCTGAGAGGTTCTTCATCAGGTATTACCAAGATTGTCTGGAGCAGAAATTTTCTGAGGTACCACGTTCTTGTGTCCAAATATGGTCAGCTAGCTTCACTGGCAGAGGTGGAACTGACTCCCCTCAGCACCGTGATGGAAGTCCGCTGGGGCGACCAGGTACAGCCCGTCAGCTTCCGTCTGGAGCAGACAGTGGTGTACCTGAAAAAACAGCTACTAGCCCTGCTGCAGCTGCCCACCAACGGCGTCCGGCTGTTCCACATCGACAAAGAGATGTGCTTGGTGCTCTGACCCAAGGAGCTGAAGTGTGGCTTCAGGGCGCTCCACTCCTACAGCATCCGAGATGGAGACGAGATCCTGGTGGTGCCCAGAGTCAAGAACCGCTGCAGCTCCTCAGATCTCTGAGTAAGTAGCCTCTTTAGTTCTGGATTCATGAGGAAATGTTTAGAAAATGAACGCGTACTGGAAGTTTGACGAGTATTTGTACACAAAAACACGTGTTTGAATCTTGAATGTAAAAAGTTTTCTGTCCGGCGTAAAATATTTTTAATATATGCAATATTGCATTTGCACAATAATGTTATGTGAGACTAAACGACAAGTCTTCAAATAAGTCAGTTGTAAAATAGTCATTTTGCTAAAGACTGCAGATATGTTTGGTCACGAAGGCTTTAATGGTGCCAAAGAGAAGCCAACCTTGAAAAAAAAAACAACTTTGTTTTCTGT
The DNA here is from genome assembly GCF_014905685.2 of Nematolebias whitei. Lineage (NCBI taxonomy): Eukaryota > Metazoa > Chordata > Actinopteri > Cyprinodontiformes > Rivulidae > Nematolebias > Nematolebias whitei. Next base: position 47,589 of record NC_056521.1, read on the forward strand.
ACAAATGTAGGGACTTATAAAGATTTTTTTGTCTGAAATGATACATTTTCATGAGGGCAGTTATGACTGAGTGGTTAGAGCAGTAGTCCTCCAATATGCGAATTGGGGGTTCGATTCCACCAGCAGTCACATGCCAAAGTGTCCCTGGGCAAGACACTGAACCCCTAAATGTCTCCAATGTGTCCCATCGGTGTATGAATGTAGGGCTGCAACTAACAATTATTTCAATAATCGATTCATCGGCCGATTATTTTTTCAATTAATCGATGAATCGGCAAAAAACAAACAAAAAAACAACGTTTTAATTTCCACCCCTTTATTCCAAAATTAAACATTTGACTGACATAGCAATTCGCACAAAAAACAGGTTGCTATTTGACTATTCTGTTAGTAAAATATTGAATAATAAAAAAATAAAAGTTAGTCACATAACTTAAAAAAATAAATGTACACAAAAATATATACAAATGTGTCTTTATACCTGCACAATATGTAGCTACTTTGTAAAATGTGTCCTTGAGGAAAGAGTGTAACCTGGATTAAAAGTGTGGATTATTGTAGTGAAGCCTTCGTCTTCAACCATCGACAGAGGCCTCATGTCAGTGACGATCATGTTCAGGATGTTTCAGTGAAGACAGCTGCTGCTGTGGTGTCCATGATGTCTGTCCATCATGAAGGATGTTGTTGTTTGTTGTTGTTTTCTGGAATGAGACAGTAAATATGTTTTATAGCATAATTTACAGCAACTCAAGGTTCAGGCAAAAGCAGCTAAAAGAGCAATTAAACGCACACACACATAAAATACTTAATTACACACATTTGAGTAGATGTAATAAATTACTTTAATTCCTGTTTAAATGCAATTCATCCTGCCATACCTGCAGTGTCTTCAGACTTTGCCAGCAAATTAAAAGTTGAAGCTTAATCATTAAATTATTATCTTTGTGCTAGATTTATTTATAAATCACATTTAAACACTGATTGTACCAATTAAATTAAATAAAAAGTAACACACGTTCTCTATCACCACCATTAATCAGATAAACAAACAAACAAACAGCTTCATCTACCAGACAGACTGACGTTACGTTTCTCTCTTGGAAACGGAACAATGTGTTAAATTGTAGAGACTCACCTGCAACACGAGTTAGGAGTGAGACATGTTGTATCTGCTGTTCAGCTCCTTCCTCCTCCTCGTGACTCCGACATGTTTACGTTTATCAGCGTGGTTTTCTCGTGTCGTGTCGGCGATTTTCAAAGCTGCATGTTTCTCATTTTTTATCTTTAAGTTCTCCCACACTTTGGAGGACTTGGGTCAAACAGTTTTCGCTGCGTCGGTCATTTGTAAAATTTACTTATTTTGCTTTGAAAACACTCTGCTTTTCTTCCACCTCCCCCCTCGCTCTGTTCAACTCGTGCTGCAGAGGTTTTTTTTTTCAAACTTTATTCAGTCAGCATTGACAATGAACTGCAGGTGAACAAAACGGCTCTGCAGCGCCGTGAAAGATACATAATCGCGCGACACAACGAATCGATAACGAAATTCGTTGCCAACGCTTTGAATCATCGATTTTTATCGATTTTTATCGATTTTTATCGATTTTTATCGATTCAAAGTAGTAAAACTTCCGGTAAGATGGCGCCTGTGTACATGGCTTGCAATCCACCTCTGCTGATGGTTTTCGTATTTTTGGTGTTTTTTTCATTTCTCATCTGTGACATCAACGCTCTGCTGGTGTATGAACGAAAACAACTTTTGGATCTTCGACCTTGTGGCACCAATGTCGCTTATTTTGATCAATACAAGCGTAACTCTGGACCCCCCCTGTCCCCCCGCTGCTGGCGGACGTGCCTGCTTACCTGCAGCGAGGCATGCACCTGCCTCCCCGGAGACGTCGCTCCAGACGCCGTGGAAAACGCGCTGGCCGGCTGGTGAAACTTAAAGCCCTACTTGCTGCCTCTGAAACATCCTCTCCAGCTGATGGTGAACGTTTCCACCTCCGCTCCTGGCGCTGTACAGATCCTGTGGCGCGCTGTCTGGTCCCGCTGTCGGGGTCCCATCATCACACTGGGCCCGTGCGCGGCTGGGTTTCCTGCCGGAGGCGCGCATCTAACTCTGCAAATCTGAGGCCGCTGGACAGGACACTGCAACCATCTCCTCCTGTGGTGGATTCTACGAGAATGGCCCTGATAAATGCCAGATCGCTGGCTAATAAAACTTTTATTTTGAACGACTTTTTCTGCTGCAACCGACTGGACTTTCTTTTCATCACTGAGACTTGGATCTGCCCTGGTGAGTTCAGTGTTTTTCTGGAATTACTACCTCCAGATTGTTCTTTTTTCAATGCTCCAAGGACAACTGGTCGTGGTGGAGGATTATTGGCTGTTTTTAAGAAACATTTGCACTGCAGACAGCTCCATGGTTCAGTTAATTATTCAAGTTTTGAACTGCTCTGTTGTGAGCTGGGCCGCTCCAACCCAGTTCTGTGTGCTATTTTTTACAGACCCCCCGGATACCATAAACAGTTTTTAAATGAACTATCTGACTTTCTAACTGGTGTTCTGCTCCAATATGATCGGGTTTTGATTTTAGGAGACTTTAATATCCACGTGTGCTGTCCTGATAAACCATTAGTTCAGGACTTTCTAGACCTCATCCAGTCCTTTAACTTTGTGCAGAGTGTTGTTGGTCCGACTCACCAGCAGGGCCACACTCTAGACTTAGTTTTAACGCACGATTTGTCTGTTTCTGGTTTAGAAATTGGTGACACTGTTTGTTCCGACCACAAACCGGTTTTATTCAACAACTCATTGATTTGTGACCCTGCACCTCCCCCCACACCCAAGCCCTGTAGGATTTTTAACCCTTCCACCGCCACACTCTTCTCTTCCATCTTTGCTGGTAATTCTGTTTCAGACTCTGAACTCTCTGCAGGTCTTACTACAAAGGAGTTGCTTTCTCAGCATCAGGAGGCGTGTGTACAGATCCTGGACTCACCATTAACACCATTCTAAACGTGCCTCAGTCTGCCACCATTGAGGCCTCTGTTGACACCTGTAATAAGTTTGTCAGGCATTTTGTTGAAAAGGTTGAGTCGATTAGGTCATCAATGTCACACTCCACAGTCGACCCTTCAGTTCTTGTCCCCTGCTCAGCAGTCTTCAGTCACTTTGACCCCATCTCACTCTCATTTTTAAATGAGGTCGTTGGTCACATGAAACCCTCAGGCTCCCCTGCTGATCCCATCCCTGCTGCATTTTTTAAACAGGTTCTACCGTCAACTGGACCCTCTGTTCTTGCCATTATTAACAGCAGTTTGGCTACAGGTGTGGTCCCTGATGTTTTAAAACATGCAGTAGTAACTCCATTAATTAAAAAACCCGGACTTGACCCTGCAGCTTGTTCAAACTTCAGGCCAATCTCAAAACTTCCATTTCTTTCTAAAATCCTGGAGAAAATAGTTTTTAGTCAACTAACCAAGTTTTTGAATGTAAATGGAATTTTTGAGATTTTTCAGTCAGGATTTTTCAGTCAGGATTTAAACAACTGCACAGCACTGAGACAGCTTTAGTAAGGGTCTGTAATGACATGCTGCTAGCGAATGACTCTGGTCAGTCTGTGATCCTGGTACTCCTCGACCTTACCGCTGCATTTGACACTGTTGATCACAGCATCCTTATGTCACGGCTAGAACACTGGGTTGGGATTACAGGGGTGGCGCTAGAATGGTTCCGTTCGTATCTGGGTGACAGGAGTTTCTGTGTTAACTTTGACAATCATTTTTCTGCTTCTGTCCTTCTTTCCTGTGGGGTCCCACAAGGCTCCATTCTTGCACCCCTTCTGTTCTCATTGTATCTGCTCCCCTTGGGGTCAATCCCGAGGAAACATGGTATTTCGTTTCACTGTTACGCCTATGATTCTCAGATCTATCTGCCTTTAAAGCCAAACAGTTCCTGCTCCATCCACCCTTTGCTAAAATGTCTTGATGACATCAAGACTTGGATGGCTGCAAATTTCTTGAGTTTTAATGATCAGAAGACTGAGGTCATTGTGTTTAACCCAAGCTCTACCACTGTCACTGATCCTGTAAACCTGCACTCCCTTCAGCCTCATCTAAAGCAGTCAGTTACCAATCTCGGGGTAGTGTTAGACTCGGACTTCAAGTTTAATAAACAGATCAACTCTGTTCTACAAAAAAGCTTCTTTCGGCTAAGGCAGATAGCAAAGCTTAAGTCTGTTCTGTCCAGATCTGACCTTGAAAAACTAGTCCATGCATTTATCACAACTCGGCTGGACTACTGTAACTCACTTTATGTTGGGGTTAGTCAGGCTTCACTCTCATGTCTCCAGCTCGTACAAAATGCTGCAGCTCGGCTACTAACAGTAACTCGCAGGTTTGAGCACATTACTCCGGTTCTGTCCTCCCTTCACTGGCTTCCTGTACGTGTCAGAGTTGATTTTAAAATTCTCCTGCTGACATTCAAGTGCATTAACGGCCTTGCACCATCATACCTCTCTGACCTTCTTCATCCTTATACTCCTTCTCGGGCTTTGAGATCATCAGACCAGCTGCTTTTGGCCGTACCAAAAACCAGCTGAAGCTCAGAGGAGATCGAGCGTTTTCAATCATGGGCCCTAAACTTTGGAACAATCTGCCCATCAACATTCGACAGGCCACCTCAGTCTCTGCTTTTAAATCTCTCCTAAAAACTCACCTATACTCATTGACATTTAACACAGGGTGATTGGATTTAGATCTAGTTTTTCATTGATGCTGATTCTGTTTATGCTTTTGTTATCATTCCTATTTAACACAAGGTCATCAGATCTGATTTAGTATTTCATTGTTTCTGACTGAGTTTATGCTTTTTGTTATTATTTCATTGACCTTTGACACAACGTGATCTGATTTAGTATTTCATTGTTTCTAATTGTTTTTGGTTTTATATTTTTATGCCATATGCTGTAAATATATCTTGCTACTTTTTGTTTGATGATGTGATATTTTTGTTAAGCACTTTGGCAACAGTTTCTGTTTTAAATGTGCTCTATAAATAAATCTGACTTGACTTGACTTGATTCATTGTTGCAGCTCTATATGAATGTGCTAAAGCACTGATTAGTCTTTGTATAGCTATAGTAGAGTGCTGTTTGAATGGGTAAATTAGGACACAGATTGTGATGTAAAGCACTTTGAGTATCTTGATCATATAGAAAAGTGCTATATAAATACAGTCTTTTTTTCTTCAAAAGTTGATAATATAGGGACCCGCCAGTGCCAAAAAGCAGAAACCCTGTTATCATGATTCCAATTATATAAACATCTTCAGCATCCTCCTTAGACAGAATTGAATGACACATCAGCTGACAAACTCCCCATGGATCCCTGATCTACCCTGCAGCATGAGCCTTGGCAGGACATGAGGGCTCTCCAGGACCCTGTCGTTTTGTTGAAAAGATTTTGTCAATTGCGTTGAAAGTCCAGCTGGCCAGATCCATAATAGTATTTTTTCATTCGGAAGATGTGTTCCAAGAGCTCCAAGGCACACATAAAGAGCAAAAACAGGAGGAAGAGGAGAACAGGGGAGAGAGAGGAGAAGGCATCCATCTTGAGCGAGAGCAAGAGCAGAAAAAAAATCTCTGAAAATGATGTGAATAACTCTGTAAATAAACCACAGGTCTGATGTGACTCATGCACTGGCTTTGCTATACTTGACTCTTGAACAAGACCCTGATGAGAACACAGTGACGTAAAAAGCTGTACTCGTCCAAGTGGATCCATCATGCTCACTAAAGTGGTCCAACACTGTTCACTTAACCAGAGGCCAGCGGCTGTATCAAGTAGCTAAAAGAACCTATAATTTATATTAATTATACTGTTAAAGACAAGAGCTGGCTGCGGACCACCGGATACGGAAACCCCCTCCATCCCACGTCTTTACCCCCGGCTCGAACCTCCCTCAGAAGTGGCAACTATACTAATCAATAAGTCAAGGAAAACGTCAATTCAGTTTTACCAATTGTATTAAAAGTCAAGGCAGGAAAAAATTACAGATTCGCAGCGCTGGACTCTCCGGTCTATGACGCGTTCTCCAAAACCCGGAAGACCCTCAATGTCTCGTGTTATTACTCATTTATAGGGCCCTAAGGCTCCTCCTTCACAGAAGGGGAGCTCAACCTGTCATGTATGGGGGGCGTGACTAAGTGTGATCTCAGTGGATCTTATGTGGACTGACGTATTAGGAAATATATGAGACGGTGCTACAAAAAACCTTTACATGATGTGGCAAGCAGATTAAACTATTTGACTGATATTGAAATCCCAGGGAGACTCTCTTGAGAGCTACTGGCCCAGTTTAACCCAGTCAGAACCGGGTCATAAATTCATTATAATCCTGTCTCTGAGCAGATCAAAACCATAGGCCCAGTCCAAAAATATCGTAACAACTCCCCCTGGGCGGGGGTCTCCGAAGGGGTTCTCCTGCATAAAAACTCCCAGTTCAATACCGCCAGATAAGCAAGCAATTAATCACTTTCCTCTGGTTGAATGTAAACTACTCCTTATATGTTGGCAGGAGATGCCTACAGGCTACAGCGTGTGACCTGCCAGCCTCAGGTCGCCTGACCCAGCCATGGACATCTGCCTAGGATTTCAGCATCCCCCTGGTGTGGTGCAATGACATATTGGAAATTTCTAACATTTTCTAAGTCTGGGCTCTAAATACATGATTTAATGATTGCAAGAGGCGTCCTAATGCAAGAAAGCGTTCTTATCTAAAATATATTTATCAGTTTGTAGAACCTGAACTTCTCTTTTTGACTCAAAAGGCAGACCTGGTCCATTGTGTCCATCTGGAAAAAAAAAAAACCCTGTGCCCCCTTCAGTCAATACCCAATTTATTTGCACAAAGCGCTGCCGGTATGTTTAGCCTTTCACAGCAGAAAAAATGTGTTTGGGTGAATAAAATCTAATTTAAACATTTAACATGTTTTAACATGCATATGGTTTTAGTTTTAAGGCTGTGTTGAGATGATTCACCCAGACTGTTAACAACCTCCGATCCTTGCACCACACCCAAAGTTTCAACTCGTGCCTCGCCCGACCTAGCAGCAGGAGTGGGGATGTTTAGCAGATGAGGGAGCGCAAGTTAACTGTAGCTCATCTCCTGATTTAGCGTTGCAATTGTTAATCGATCTGGCGATATTTAGAGCCTAGGCACAAGGCTCATGGATGTTGTTTTATAATCAAAAGCTAATAAAACCATTTAAAACCTATGTTTCTGTTGTTTCGTTGAACCAAGTTTTCCACTTCCAAGAACAAAAGGGGTGTTTGAAATAAGAATCCAGAATTTTATGTTTTGCTTTGCTTTAATCAATAACTTTTGCAGGGGAACAGCGGTATTGCACAATAATGATTACACTTGATTACACAGAGATTACATGATGAATAATTTTCATTCCTTAGTCCCTTTTTTAGTTGTTGACCTTTCCTGGGCAAGGTAGATCTCAGTCCCTGTGGATGGGCTTGAAACAGGCTCTTGGACTCCTCTCTGCTCGGCCTCGGACTTCCTTCAGTCCGGCCGGCCATGCCCGGTCTCCCTCACGAACACAAGTACCCACACAGTTTACCTACTCTCTCTACCTGCCCCAACAGATTATTCCTCACCACAAAGAAGACCCTTCTACAACTCTGAGCAACCAGGTTTTTAATATAATTGATTTTTCTGCTTGTCAATTCATACACCGCTGCTATAATTTGGGATAAGGCTTCATTAAGGGTAAAATCTGAGAAACGTCCTCTATCCATGGTTTGAATTAGCAAGAGGCAAATTTCCCCATCTTCCTCTTAGATGTGGGCCGTTCCTGGTCCTCTGCTGGTCTGAATTTTGAAGAAAAGGATTTAGGAATAAATCTGGGCTAATGGGTTGAAGAATAGTTCCAAAAAAGAAACTTATTCCTACGGATTTCACCCTAGTTCTCCACCAGCAGAGACCGTCCAAAATTGCCCTATTAATCCACAATTCGTCCAGAGGTTCTTCGGGTCTTGTCCTGAGCTCCCTCGCTTGTGAAGTGGATCCCCAAAACAGCAGAGTTTTCACTGAAACTTTTGTTTATATAACTTGAGATTTTGACTGACATCTCCAGACCAGTCACCCCATCAGGCTAGTCCATCCCTTTTGGGCTGGACCTTGGTCCGACTCTACAGGCTTCTTATGAGATTTTGCCCGTCACTCCTAATGCATATTAAAATCTGGGTGTATTTTGTTCAATAATGCAAAGTCATTCTGCGTTGTCCTATTCTGATTTGCACAGAGCTGTGATCTGGGACTTTCCCCTTGTGTAACACCCTTACTTGTAACTTCTAGAACATTCATGAAGCTACCGGTTTTTTGCTTACAACAACATGACTAAGCTTAAAAACAGATTACATTGTAAAATCATAAAGATTACATTTTAAAGTCACAAAGTTTATAATATCACTTGATCATCTACTTGTTTATTGATTTATTATAAACACATCTTTCTCATTCATCTGAAACTGGTAATTTTTATTAAAAAGAAAAACATTTTCTGCTTCTGCTGTTCTCTCCCTGCGTGTGTGCCTCTCAAACGGGAAACAATAGAAATAATAAACAAGAATGATAAAAATGATTAAAACATATTAATAAGTTGTGTATATCGATCTCCAGGATCAAATATAGAGATATTCACTGATAAAAACGTACAACTACTGGACAAGAGTTTTAATAAAAGCATTTTTTTGTGTGGAGACTTTAATATTGACCTGGGAAATAAAGCAGATTCAAATAACATCAGTACATTTACAAATTCATTGTATAGTTTAAATCTTTATCCGTTAATATCAAAACCAACAGGAATTACAACTCATAGTGCTACAATAATAGATAATATTTTCACAAATATAACAAATGGGGATGTGATGGGAGGTATTTTAACGAGTGATTTAAGTGATCACTTACCAGTTTTCACAATTTATAAAAATGATCAAAGCATTACAAAAGAAATAACAATTAAGAAAAAAAACAATAAACACATCAAAAAAGCAATGGACAAATTAAAAGATGATTTACATAAAAAAAAACTGGAAAGACGTGTATGTTGATGATGTAAACAGATCATATGATGAGTTTATGAATATTTTAGGAGCTCTGTATGAAAAGAATTGTGTGCAAAATAATTATACAAAGAGAAATAAATGTTGTTGACCAACCATGGATGACGAAAGAGTTGAGAAATGCTTGTAAAAAACAGAATTATTTGTATACATGTTTCTTGAAATTGAGAACACAAGAGGCCGAAGAGAAATATAAGAAGTATAAAAATAAATTAGTAGGTATTATAAGGAAACACAAGAAGGAATATTATAGTGATTTATTAAATAAAAGTAATGGTGATATGAAAGCAACATGGCGAGTAATAAATAATGTTCTGAAAAGTCATAAAGCAAAAACAGGTATTTCACAATATTTTTTGAAAGATGACGATGAAATCCATGATGAAAATTAAATTGTAAATGGATTTAATCATCATTTTGTGAACGTTGGATCAAGCTTGCAGCTAAAATACCAAAAGTAGACAATAATGTGAACCATTCAGTTATAAGTTGTGACAACAGTATTTTTCTTAATGGAACTGACAAAGAAGAAATAATGAATGTAGTAAAAAATCTTACAGATAAGGGATCAAAAGACTGGGTGGACATGGATATGAAGTTTGTAAAGTCAAGTCAAGTCAAATTTATTTATAGAGCACATTTAAAACAGAACCTATTATCAAAGTGCTTAACAACACAACAATCATTGAGTAAATTAAAGAGAAATATATATAAACATATATATACAATACACTAATAATAATAACTGAAGAATTAAAAAAAGCATTTAAAATATAGGGTCACAGATTAAAAAACACTAGATCAATTTACACTGTATGAAATGCCTGAGAGAACAAAGCCTGGTATCCACAGGTCTGGTTCTTGTTGTAGCCTGTTGTGTCCGGTTCTAGTGGGACCTCTATTTTTCTGTCTCTACATTGCCTATAGTTCCCGTTTAGTGGGCGGATTGTTCACCTCTAGTGGGCGGATTATTAATATCAACGCACCTTACCAGCTGGTGGCGGTAGTGCTACATTAAGCTCTTTTCTAAGCACCACTAACATGTATTAGAAGAAGAAGAGCCGGAAAACAACACACAACCAAAATGGATGACCTCAATGAACTTGAAGCAGAACCAGCCGCACAGCCCGTCCTGGTCTCTGTCCCGCAAGATGGAGAGCAGGGCCGAGGTGTCAGAGATGCTCTGATGGAGTACCTCATGAGCTGTAACTTATCCTAATTCCACCCCTTAATCTTTTTTTTACCTCCCCAGCCTTCCTTAGATACAAGTGAACGTTAAAGTGTTGATTTGAAAATAAACATGGATTAATAATTATTCTTGTTTGTTTAATGTACAGACATGCCTTATTACCAGGTTCATGTAAAAATGGCAAAACAAACACTGCTGCTGTGCTTCTATCACATATGCTGCGTTTTTTAGTGGCTGTAGTTTTAGAAAAACTGTATACTCTTTAATTTTTGTTTTTAACAAAGAACCAAAACCTACAACAAGAACTTTATATTTGTTTATGCATATATACATTAATCTATTTTAATATATATATATATATGTCTTCAGCCAGAGACTTCTTCAGATCCCTTGTAAGACAGACGCTACAAGAGATCCTTCCTGCCCACAGCATCAGCATCTAGAACAACTCTTTAATGAAACCAGGATGATGAATTACATTTAATTTCCCTCTGGGATTAAATATTAGTTATTTAACAGAAGTATTAAACTTAAAAGACAAATAGTGATAAATCTAAGGTGTAAACTGAAAAACATTAAATAACAACACACTAGTGGTATAAAACAATTCCTATGAGAGTCCCTTAAAGACAGAAGGATAATTTAAGATGAGGAAAACAATTCCAGATTAGAGCTTATTTTTATTAAATAAAGTTGCAGGGTCTGTTGGGGGTGATGACAGTTCTCATCCGGACTCAGGAGAGGAGGAGAGTAGACAATTATATTTAAACATTTGAATTATTAACATGTATACTATTCATGTTGAAGCAACACTGGTTCATGCGAAGGTTGGTAACGGAGCTCGGTAAGTTTGTTTTTTTAATTTCAGGTAATAAAACTATTAATCATTTTATTCCTCCCACAGACAACAACATGCATGTTAGGTTTTGAGGCGCAGGGCCTCTTTAGCAAAGTTAGGCCTCCATTGCTGGGGATGTCTGGTGACCTAAAAGGTATTTGTCTAGTTAAACAGAAGTCACGTTCAAACACACACATGTGCACACACCCATATACACCAACATATATATACACACACACACACACGTAGAGTGCTTAATATTTTACAGAGATGGGAAGACATTGTCTTTTCAGACAAACACTATATATTAAAATGTACCCCAGTGAAGATTCACCTTCAAGTAATTGACAGATAAATGGATCCACCTTTAATTATGGACAGTTTTAAATGGTAATACAAGTCGACATTAACTATGAGAGTTAACAGAATGTATTGGAGTCATGATGAGAGCTGGAATTATCTCACAGCGAGTGCCCTGCAGTTTTGAGATATAGTCTTAGTGTTAAATTAAAGACAGACAGATTAAAATTGATAATTTTATGTTTTCAAAAGAGTAATTTTCACTTCACCGGTGAATGTCCCTTAAAAAATTACTGGCTAAACAAAGATTATGTTTGAGGATTATTTAATTGATGTGATTTGTATATCAGTCAGAGTCAGAGTTTCTTTATTGTCATTCGCACCTCATGTGGTACATGTGGTGGAGCGAAATTATGTTCACAGGGTCCCAGTTACATCCAACAATAAAATGTATAAGAAAAACAGTAATAACATCTAAGATATGAACTAAGAAAAGCATCAACTAAATATACACTAAGCACTCATAACATAAAACATTGAACATCAGCACAAACATGAACATGAGTCTGTGAGCAGATGTGCA
>NC_056521.1:60035-76790 GCF_014905685.2 Nematolebias whitei
TGCATATGTGGCCTTGGCCCTCTTAATACCAGCAACCAGCTCTTTTCTTGTCCTATTCAGCTCCTCAGAGTTTCCAGACCTGAAGGCAGTGTTCCTGGCTTCCAGCAGGGTACGCACCTCTGCATTCAGCCAAGGTTTTCTGTTTGGGTAGCTTTTAACATTTCTGATAGTGGAGACGGTGTCAGTATATGTACTAATGTAACCCAGAACTGAGGATGTGTATTGGTCAAGATCAAGCGAACCTCCATTTTCAGCAGCTTCTCTGAAAACCTGCCAGTCTGTTTGTTCAAAACAATCTCTCAGTATGGGGCCACTGTCCTGGATCCAGCATTTAACTTTCTTTTGTACCGGTCTGGAGCGTCTCAGCGGGGGCATGTAAGCAGGAGCCAGGAAGATTGAGATGTGGTCTGACAGTCCTAGGTGGGGGCGGGGTTCGGCTTTGTATGCATCTTTTACGTTTGTGTAAACACGGTCCAGCGTGTGGTCTCCACGTGTCGGAATCGTCACATGCTGATTAAAGCTTGGGAGACAGTCCTTTAGATTCACGTGGTTAAAGTCTCCGGCTACCACGTAAAGAGCCTCGGGGTGTTTGCTCTGCAGCGAGCTGATGATATCATGAAGCTCCTGCAGTGATTCATTAGCATTAGCGTCCGGAGGAATGTAGACGACAGTGATGAAAGTCAGCGTGAACTCGCGGGGTAAATAATGTGGCCGACATTTCACTGTTATTTGCTCCAAAGCCTTCGAGCATGAGCTATTTACAACAGTACAGTTCATGCACCAACTTTTAGCTCGCTGCAGCGGTCCACTCGAAAAAAAGTCTGTCATCCAGCTGGAAGACTGTGTCCGGCGTTTCGCTTGTAATCCACGTTTCCGTGAGGCAAAGCACCGCACACTTCTTCATCTCTTCTGAGGCGCCCGCTCTCAGACGAAGTAAATCCATCTTGTTGTCCAACGAGCGGACATTTGACAGAAAGAGAGACAGCATGGGGAGTTTACCGGCTTTAGCGTTAGCTCGTAGCCTCACCATAACCCCCGCCCGGCATCCTCTCCTCTTAAGCCGGGAGCAGCGCTTCCTCTTCTGCCCGCTGGAACGCCTCTGCTGCAGCTTCCAGGTAGATGACTTTAAGATCTGCATTCTGCCGAGCGTAGCTTTGAGTTTGTTGCTGATTTCTGCTATATTTCGTGGCAAATCCGCTCCTATTCTCATCAGTTCGGTTCGGCTATAGTTCACACGCATAAATCGCGCGGAGTCAGGCACAGAGTCAATATCAAAACTTCTAAAAACTGGGATGGTACCGGGAGCCTGTGAAGCTGCAACTGCTCTGAGCGCGGCCATCTTGGCTCATACCTAAATACATATCATATATATTTATATATATATATATATACTCATATCTAAAACAACATTAACCCTTCACAGGTCTCTGGAGCGGTGCTGAACTAAAATAACTACTGTGAATGCTTTTTAGAACTGTTAACTATAAAGTGCTGCAGCATGGATGGATGGATGTACCCTCCCCCCTCCCCCGTTTTCTCTACAGTACAGGAGATGCCAGAAGGAGAACTGAGAACCTAAGATAGAACAACCAGTGAGGTATCAGTGTTATGGATGACTGAATACAAGTAAATATCGATAATCAGGAAAGACACAATTCATGATTTTAAGTAAAGACTATTGATTTTTTCATAAAGAGATGAGCTAAATTTTAGAGTTTGTTTTGGATGATAAATTAGGCTGGAATATTGTATAATATAAGGAGCAAAAACTTTGCTAAATATTTGACTTCTAAATCACTTAAAATGTTCAGTGGCAGAGTTACAGGCAGATTAAATCAAATCTATAGCAGTGTTTCATCTCAGGTAAGATTTTTACAAGTGCCAACAGAGTTGGAATACACTATTTTTACTTATTTTTATTATTCTTTAACATATACTAACAGAAAATTTGTAATAATGAATTCTAACAACTACTAACATGATTTAAGACATAGCATTTTAGAGTGATGTTACATAATACTTATCAATGACTTGTGAAATTTGGTGCATGGAGAAAAGAGGAAAAACAATGTGTTGCTGATAAAATGCTAAATGTGATGACTCAATTCAGAAAAACTTGACAGGAGTAGGATGATGGGTAGAAGGATGGACTCTGTCTGGCTGGTCGGCCGCAGGGTATTGTGCTGTTTGTGTTTGTGTCTCTTATCACCTGTTCAGGTTATCTAAGCTGAAGAAGCTCCAGGAAGGGTGAACACAGGGGTCACCTGTGTGAGTTTGTAATCAACGTTCCCAGAGAGGTGTCAGATGAGTATAAACTGGAATATGAACCATTGACTTACCAGTAATGAATGATAATTGATAATTATATATCCATCCATTCATCCATCCATCCATCCATTTTCTTCCGCTTATCTGGGGTCGGGTCGTGGGGGTAGCAGCCTAAGTAGGGAGGTCCAGTCTTCCCTCTCCCCAGCCACTTGGGCCAGCTCTTCCGGGGAATCCCAAAGCGTTCCCAGGCCAGCCGAGAAACATAGTCCCTCCAGTGTGTCCTAGGTCTTCCTCTGGGCCTCCTTCCGGTGGGACGTGTCCGGAACACCTCACCAGGGAGGCGTCCAGGAGGCATCCTAAACAGATGCCCAAGCCACCTCAACTGGCTCCTCTCGATGTGGAGAAGCAGCGGCTCTACTCTGAGTCCCTCCCGGATGATCGAGCTTCTCACCCTATCTCTAAGGGAGAGCCCAGACACCCTGCGGAGAAAACTCATTTCTGCCGCTTGTATCCGAGATCTCATTCTTTCGGTCACAACCCAAAGCTCGTGACCATAGATGAGGTAGGACCTCCTCCCTGACCCGGAGAGGGCACTCTACCCTTTTCTGGCTCAAGACCATGACCTCGGATTTGGAAGAGCTGATCTTCATCCCGGCAGCGTTGCATTCGGCTGCGAACCACTCCAGCGAAAGCTGTAGATCACGATCTGATGAAGCCAATAAGACCACATCGTCTGCAAAAAGCAGAGACGCAATCCTAAGGCCACCTAAACGGATCCCCTCAACACCTTGACTGCGCCTAGAAATTCTGTCCATAAAAGTTATGAACAGAATCGGTGACAAAGGGCAACCTTGGCGGAGTCCAACTCTCACCGGGAACAAGCCCGACTTACTGCCGGAGATGCGGACCAGGCTCTGACACCGGTCATACAGGGACCTAACAGCCCGTATCAAAGGGCCCGGTACCCCATACTCCCAGAGTACCCCCCACAGGGTCCCCTGAGGGACGCGGTCGAATGCCTTCTCCAAGTCCACAAAGCACATGTAGACTGGTTGGGCAAACTCCCACGCACCCTCCAGGACTCTGCTGAGAGTGTAGCGCTGGTCCGGTGTTCCACGGCCAGGACAAAAACCGCACTGCTCCTCCTGAATCTGAGGTTCGACTATCCGACGGACCCTCCTCTCCAGAACCCCCGAATAGACCTTACCAGGGAGGCTTAAGAGCGTGATTCCCCTGTAGTTGGAACACACTCTACGGTCCTCCTTTTTGAATAGGGGGACCACCACCCCGGTCTGCCAATCCAGGGGAACTTCCCCCGATGTCCACGCAATATTGCAGAGTCGCGTAAGCCAACACAACCCTACAACATCCAGAGCCTTAAGGAACTCTGACCGAATCTCATCCACCCCTGGGGCCCTGCCACTGAGGAGCTTTTTAACCACCTCTGTGACCTCAGCACCAGAGATTGGAGGGCCCGACCCAGAGTCCCCAGGCTCCGCTTCCTCAGTGGAAGACGTGCCGGTGGGATTGAGGAGGTCTTCAAAGTATTCCGCCCACCGACCCACAACATCCCGAGTTGAGGTCAGCAGCACACCACTCCCACTATAAACAGTGTTGGTGATGTACCGCTTTCCCCCCCGAGACGCTGGATGGTGGACCAGAATATTTGGTTGGAATATTGTATACAATATAAGGATCAAAAACTTTGCAAGGTATTTGACTTCTAAATCATTTACAATGTTCAGTGACAGAGTTACAAGACGATTAAACCAAATCTAAGGATGTTAAACTCGGGTAAGATTGTAAGATTGTTATATTATATATATATATAATAATGAATTGTGACAACTACTAACATGATTTATAACTTATAATGATTTGTGAAATTTGGTGCATGAAGAAAAACCATAAGTGTTGCAGATAAAATGCTAAATGTGATGACTCAATTCAGAAAAACTTGACAAGAACAGGATGATGGGTGGAAGGATGGACTCTGTCTGGCTGGTTGCCAGCAGGGTGTTGGTGCTGTTTGTGTTTGTTTCTTATCACCTGTTCAGGTTACCTAAGATGGAAAAGATCCAGGAAAGGTGAACGCAGGGAACACGTGTGAGTTTGTGATCAATGTTCCCAGAGTGGGGTCAGATGACTTCAAACGAGTCGCTGACAGAGAGGTTGCGAGTCCAATGACAGAGGTTTGTATGATGGAGGCTGGACAGATGTCCGAGGAAATGCCCCTGATGAGGGGGAATGGAGTGGAGTGCCAGGGAGGAAAAAGTCACCGGTTCTACTCCCTGAGCTGAGAACATCACGCATCAAATGAGGGTGTTATCATTTATCATGAATGAGGGTTTTTTAAGGTTCATACTGATCTGGCTGACAGTTTATTAACATCAAATAGACATCACTTATCATTATTAACATCTAATTAACGTTACCAGCACAGTGAAGGGTTTTCTATTTTCTGATTTTACATTAAACATAGATGGAGGAGCGTCTTTAAAATATATCTTTAGCCAATTAAACACTGACACAGTGAACTTGCTGATTTTATTAAGCTATGAGTTAATAAATGATTATTGATAGACTAGAGTTTTTGGATTTTTACATGTACTGAAATGATTATAGAACACTGTTTTAACATTACAATATTTATAGGTTGTGTTTTCAATGCTAATCAATTAATGATGTGATTATATGTAAATCTACGTCCTTGGTGAATTTTTAACAATTAAGTACAGATGTGTACTTTAGAATTATGGTTAATTTGAATGTTGAACTCAGCATTAATTGGGTGACAGGTCTTCTCCAACTACTTTGAGAGATGAGATGATTGATGGACTGACTAATTATGGGGTGGGTTAAATATTAACGTTTACAGTTTATTAACAGTATTATGGAGCGTTTTGATGATTTTTTTCTTAAAATTAACATGGTTGAAAAGATACTTTTGCATGGTGTTTAGCTAAATATTACCTTTTAATTATTACTTGATGATTTGTTTATTTAATGACTATTTTATGTGTGAAGACATGGGTAATAATGAAATTTTAATGCGTTTTTTGTGCAAATTTTAAGAGCTGATCATGATGAAATAACGCCACTAGGTGGTGCAATTGCGATGATAAACTTAATTTTTGACTTTGTTTTCTATGAAATAACAATTTTTTACAGCTGGACCATTGGAGAGGAGTTTAATACATACATAAAATGGGTTTTTTATAATATTGATTTTCCAGGGGGTGAACTTATGACACTTTTCAATCCAAATTGAAATTAAAGTGTGGCATGGGTAAATTGATTTGTTGGTTAATTGGGAATGTTTTTATATTAGATCACCAGGGGGAGTTGGGAGGTTCTGTTATTTACATACATATGCACGTTAAAACACGTTAAAATGTTTAAATTAGATTTTATTCACACAAACACATTTTTCAGCTGTGACAGGCTAAAAATACCGGCAGCGCTCTGTGCAAATAAAATGGGGACGGCACGATTGAAAAAAAGGGGAGGGGGCACAGAGATTTTTCTCTTTTTCATTTCAGATGGACACGATGGACCAGGCCTGCCCTTGGAG
This sequence comes from Nematolebias whitei, assembly GCF_014905685.2. NCBI lineage: Eukaryota > Metazoa > Chordata > Actinopteri > Cyprinodontiformes > Rivulidae > Nematolebias > Nematolebias whitei. The sequence goes on from NC_056521.1 coordinate 65,878, forward strand.
TCAAAAAGAGAAATTCAAGGGTCTACAAACTGATTAACATTTTAGATAAGAACGCTTTTCTTGCATTAGGATGCCTCCTGCAACTATTAAATCATATTTAGAGAACTGATTAGGGATGCACCAATCCACTTTTTTACTTCCGATCCAGATACCTAATTCTAAATATTGGCCGATACCGATCCAGTTCCGATATCATGATCATCATTGATTTTATATGAGGCTGTAATAATCTCCTCTCAAGTACAATGTGTACAAATATATGCATGCATGTCCAAAAAGGCAACTTGATGTAAGTTTTATTAATGTTGGATAAGTTTTAAAGTTAGAATTAAATTCTGCTAACACAAAACATGTTTCTTTTTATTCCTAGCTTTAAAGTGGATATTAAAGTGATTAAATGATTGTTTAGTTATTTTATATATTTTTTAAATAAGGGGCAGATATAATAATTATTTTTCTTCTTTCTGCACTCTTTTCATTCAATGTTTTCTTTTTGATGATTTTTTTTATTTTATTTTGTTTCTTGTAAATGAATGAATAAAAAAATAAAATAAAATGTTAAATGGCTTCAAACACCTGGCATAAACCAACAGGCATGTTCCTGTTTTTAGTATTTTACATCACTTTATAATGTAGCTGTTTTTGTTTTAATATATATTTCAATTCATATGTTTTTCATGATTGTCTACTATTGTACTGATAAATTGTACTTTGTTGCAAGTATCGAGCTGAGAAATCCTTTATTTTCTACAACTGATAGTGGTTGGTCATTAATTATGATGAAGTTTATCAACTTCTCTGTAAACATTTGAGCTCTGTGGTTTCAGTGATGTCTACTTCTTGTTCAGTCCGAAGCAGGCAGCCTGATTTGGGGCAGCCGCGCTCAGTCTGTCCCTCCTCAGAGACGGGCAGACTGAGCGGGGCAGATTGGACATGGCTGGCCGAGGTCGAGTCGCTTGTTGTGGGTTGACCAAAGAGCAGCTGAAACCACGGCGCTCGAATGTCCATCGTAAAACTAACTTTACCGCGGTTTAATGTGGCGCTATGGCTCTGCAGACAGTGCACGTTGCTGTCTTGTTTTGTGGTGTTTAGTGTAAAATACTTCCACACAGCGACATGTTTAGATGAAAAGTTTGTTAGCTGTTAGCCACAGTGCTGCTAACTCAGTCCTCACGTTGTAACTGCTGCAAACTATGGACTGGATTTCCTGAATGTGAGGTGGGTCTTATTACTCTGGATCATGAGACACGCCTCTGTTCAGGAAATCCATTCCGTAGTTTGAAGCCAACATGCATCATGGATCGGAAATATCGGCAGGTGGATCTGAAAATCTGATACTTAAATTATGCTGGTATCAGAGGTCGATACTGATACTGGATCGGATCGGCCCCATCCCTAGTACTGATGTAGACCAATGTTAGAAATTTCCATTATGTTATGGCACCACACCTGGGAGATGCTGAATTCCTAGGCAGATGTCCAGATGCTGGGTCAGGCGGCCTGAGGCTGACAGGTCATCACGTTAGCCATCAGCTCTGACATCTTATTTTGACCTGAGGCTGCCAGGTCACACCCGCTATAGCCTGTAGGCATCTCCCGCCAACATATAAGGAGTAGTTCACATTCAACCAGAGAAAAGTGATTAATTGTTTGCTTATCTGGCGGTATTGAACTGGGAGTTTTTATGCGAGAGAACCCCTTTGGGGACTCTCGCCCAGGGGGAGTTGTTAAGATATTTTCAATCTAGACTGGTTTTATGAGTTTGATCTGCTCAGAGACGGGATTATAATGAAATTGTGACCCGGTTCTGACTGGGTTAAACTGGGCCAGCAAACTCTTAAGAGAGTCTCCCTGATAATTCAATATCTGTCAAGAAATAGTTTAATCAGCTTGCCACATCACATAGGACAGGCTTTAAAGCACTGTCTCATGTTTTTCCTTACACGTCAGTCCACATAAGACTACACTTAGTCACGCCCCCTCATACATTGACAGGTTGAGCTCCCCCTTCTGCGAAGGGTGGAGTCTAGGGCCGTATAAATTAATGATGACACAAGACATCGGGGCTCTTCTTCCGGGTCTGTGAACGCGTCACAGACTGAATAGAGTCCAGCGCTGTAAATTGTAATCTTTTACTGCCTTTCTCTAATATAATTGATAAAACTTAATTGCCGTTTCCTTGATTTATTGATTAGTATAGTTGCCACTTCTGAGGAGGGTTCGAGCCAGGGGTAAAGACGGGGGGGGGGGGGGGGGGGGGGGTGTTTCCGGATACGGTGGCCCGCAGCAGCTCCCGTCTTTAACAGTACCCACTTCCCCTCCAATCGTGCAGTACCCTATTTATTTGCACAGAGCACTGCCGGTATTTTTAGCCTCTCACTGCAGAAAATGTGTTTGTGTGAATAAAGCTGATTTAAACATTTAATGTGTTTTAGCATGCATATTGTATGTAAATAACAGAACCTCCCAACTGAGGAAGGAAATAAATGAACATAACATTTCTTAATTTTTAAATAGAGGAGGACAAAACTTTCCCAAAAGGGTATCAAGATCACCAAAAATGTGTTCAAATTCTGCAGGAAATAAATATTGAAAATATGTTAAATATTGTTAGCATGATTAACTCTGTCACTTACAATGTTTCCAAATATCTGGCGTCTGTACTCATCCCTTTAGTTGGCAGCTCAGAACACCACATACAGAACACCATGGACTTTGTGGACAAGGTGAGGGATGTCATCATGGAGACTGATGAAACAATGGTCTCTTTTGATGTCACATCACTCTTTACGTGCATTCCTGTTGATGATGCAGTAGAGGTGGTCAGTTTAAGATTAAAATCAGACACCACTCTGAGCAGCAGGAACACGCTTTCTACAGAACAACTGTGTCAACTCTTGAAACTGTGCCTGCAGTCAACCTACTTCACATATGGGGAGCAATATTATAGGCAGAAACATGGGTGTGCTATGGGGTCTCCAGTTTCTCCTATTGGTGCCAACCTGTACATGGAGGAGGTAGAAAAGAGAGCCTTGACGTCCTTTTCAGGGACACCACCAAGTCATTGGTTCAGGTATGTTGACGACACCTGGGTTAAAATCAAATCTCAGGAAGTCCAACATTTTACTGACCACATCAACTCTGTGGATAAATACATCAAGTTCACACGAGAAGATGTAAAAAATGGCAAGTTGGCTTTCTTGGACTGTGAGGTCTCAGTCTCGGTTAGAGGACATTTGCAAACTGAGGTGTACCGCAAACCCACCCACACAGACCAGTATTTGCAGTTTGACTCCCATCACCCTTTGGAGCACAAGTTAGGAGTCATCAGGACTCTGTTTCACAGAGCAGGCAGTGTCCCCACTAGCTCAGGAGCCAGGCAGAAGGAGAAATCCCACACAAGACAGGCTCTAGAGCAATGTGGATATCCTAACTGGGCCTTCCTGGAAGCAGAGAAGAAACCCAAACAGGACTCCAGTCAGCCAACAGGTGAAAAGGAGGAACCCAGACCCAGACCAGTGGTCATTCCATATGTTGAGGGAGTATCAGAGAAACTGAGACGTTTATTTTCTAAACATAACGTCCCAGTGGCTTTTAAACCCCAAAATACATTAAAGACTGGTTCATCCCAAAGATCCAGTCCCCCGGCACAAACAGAGCAATGTTGTGTATGCTGTTCAGTGTCAGGAGGGCTGTGATCAGTCTTACATCGGGGAAACTAAACAGCCACTGGCCAAAAGGATGGCCCAGCACAGAAGATCAACATCATCAGGCCAGGACTCTGCGGTCTACACTCATCTCCAGGCCAGAGGTCACTCTTTCAAGGATGAAGATGTTCACATCCTGGACAGAGAGGAACAATGGTTTGAGAGAGGAGTAAAGGAGGCCATCTTTGTGAAAAGAAATCGTTCATCATTAAACAGGGGTTGAGGCCTCCGGGTTCAACTGTCCCCCTCTTACAATGCTGTGATTGCTAGTATCACTCAGCCCTCTGTGAACAGTAAACAGCCATCAGGTGCTAATGATCCATTGTTAGGCTGATGGTCCTTCTTGAGCATGTGATCAGTTGGTTTTGGTTGTCAGCAGCAAAACTGGTTGATCCACTCTGAGAAGGTGCTATTTAAGAGACTGAGCTGAAAACAGCACCTCAGACTGAGGAAGTCTCTTGGATGAGAGACGACACGGTTCTAGATTTTTTTTTGCTTTGTTTTGTTTTTTGTTTTTTGGAATGTCCAGAGGACCAGATTGAACTTTTTTGGATTTTTCCACCTGGATTATTGAGCATGCATAAGGATATGTTAAATATTGCTACAATTCTGCATTTAATACACCACTGCATCAGACATTCTTCCATCTATCCATCCATTTTCTTCCGCTTATCCGGGGTCGGGTCGTGGGGGTAGCAGCCTAAGTAGGGAGGCCAAGACTTCCCTCTCCCCAGCCACTTGGTCCAGCTCCTCCAGGGGAATCCCAAGGCGTTCCCATGTCAGCCGAGAAACATAGTCCCTCCAGCGTGTCCTGGGTCTTCCTCTGTGTCTCCTCCCGGTGGGATGTGTCCGGAACACCTCACCAGGGAGGCGTCCAGGAGGCATCCTAACCAGATGCCCGAGCCACCTCAACTGGCTCCTCTCAACGTGGAGAAGCAGCTGCTCTACTCTGAGTCTCTCCCGGATGATCGAGCTTCTCACCCTGTCTCTAAGGGAGAGCCCAGACACCCTGCGGAGAAATCTCATTTTGGCCGCTTGTATCCAAGATCTCGTTCTTTCGGTCACAACCCAAAGCTCGTGACCATAGATGAGGGTAGGAACTAAGATTGATCGGTAAATTGAGAGCTTCGCCTTTTGACTCAGCTCTCTTTTCACCACGACAGACCTGTAGAGTTCCCGTTTCACTACATATGCTGCACCTATCCACCTATCAATCTCACGTTCCGTTTTTCCCTCATTCGTGAACAAGACCCCAAGATACTTGAACTCCTCCACTTGGGGCAGGACCTCCTCCCTGACCCGGAGAGGGCACTCTACCCTTTTCTGGCTCAAGACCATGGCCTTGGATTTGGAGGAACTGATCCTCATCCCGGCTGTGTCACACTCGGCTGCGAACCACTCCAACGAAAGCTGTAGATCACAACTTGATGAAGCCAATAGGACCACATAATCTGCAAAAAGCAGAGACACGATCCTAAGGCCACCAAAACGGATCCCCTCAACACCTTGGCTGCGCCTAGAAATTCTGTCCATAAAAGTTATGAACAGAATCAGTGACAAAGGGCAACCTTGGCGGAGTCCAACTCTCACCAGGAACAAGCCCAACTTACTACCGGCAATGCGGACCAGGCTCTGACACCGGTCATACAGGGACCTAACAGCCCGTATCAAAGGGCACGGTACCCCATACTCCCAGAGTACGTCCCACAGGATTTCCCGAGGGACGCGGTCAAACGCCTTCTCCAAGCCCACAAAGCCCATGTAGACTGGTTGGGCAAACTCCCACACACCCTCCAGGACCCTGCTGAGAGTGTAGAGCTGGTCCAGTGTTCCACGACCAGGAGGAAAACCGCACTGCTCCTACTGAATCCGAGGTTCGACTATCCAACGGGCCCTCCTCTCCAGAACCCCCGAATAGACCTTACCAGGGAGGCTTAAGAGCGTGATCCCCCGTAGTTGGAACACACTATACGGTCCCCCTTTTTGAATAGGGGGACCACCACTCCAGTCTGCCAATCCAAGGGAACTTCCCCCCATGTCCATGCAATATTGCAGAGTCGCGTATCATCATCAGACATCAGACATTTATAAATTAAATAATGTTGTGAAGCTTAAAACATTTAATTTAATACAATAGATATTTTCAACAGGCAGCACGGTGGCGCAACTGGTAGAGCTGCTGCCTCTCAGCGAGCAGGTCCCTGGTTCAAACCCTGGTCCGGGGGCCTTTCTGGGTGGAGTTTGCATGTTCTCTCCGTGCATGCGTGGGTTTTCTCCAGGTACTCCGGTTTCCTCCCACAGACCAAAAACATGCATGTTAGGCTGATTGGTAACTCTAAATTGTCCCTAGGTGTGAGTGAGAAAGTGAATTGTTGTTTGTCTCGTTTGTCTCTATGTGGCCCTGTGATGGACTTGCGACCCGTCCAGGGTGTACCCCGCCCCTCGCACAGTGATTGCTGGACATGGGCACCGGCGAACCCCGTGACCCAAAATGGAATAAACGGGTAAAGATAATTGATGGATGGATGGATGGATATTTTCAACCACATTAATGTAACTACAGCAGTGACCAGTAGAGGGCAGTATAGGAACAACTGGTACAGTGTTGGAAAGTTATGGTTCATTTTACAAAACAAAAGTCAAAGACTAAATAAACAGATTTATGCTTTTACTTTGAAACATTGGGAAATCTACAGAAACGACAACAGGAAGATGTCTGAAGAGGGAAAAGCTGTTAAGATTTCAGTTTGTCGTTGGATTTTTATTTTATTTTTTTTACAATTTTACAATATATTTATACAATAACCCTTAACTGTCAGCTGTAATTAAATTTGAACTCTATAGTTGGGATTTGTTTAGATTAGTTTAGATTAGGGATGGTGCAGATCCGATCCAGTATTGGTATCGACCTCCGATACCAGCATAATTTACGTATCGGATTTTCCGATCCTCCTGCCAATATTTCCGATCCATGATGCACGTTGGCTTCAAACTATGGAATGGACTTCCTGAACGGCGGCATGTCTCATGAACCCAGAGTAATAAGACCCGCCTCACATTCAGGAAATCCATTTCATAGTTTGCAGCAGCTACAACGTGAGGGCTGAGTTAGCAGCACTGTGGCTAACAGCTAACCAACTTTTCATCTAAACATGTCGCTGTGTGGAAGTATTTTACACTAAAAACAGCATTGTGCAATGTCTACAGATCCATATTAAACCACGTTAAAGTTAGTTTTATGATGGACATTCGAGCTCCGTGGCTTCAGCGGGGCGCTACTCTTTGGTCAAACCGAAAGAGGCGACTCGACACCGGCCAGCCGTGTCCAATCTGCCCCGCTCAGTCTGCCCGTCTCTGAGGAGGGACAGACTGAGCGTGGCTGCACCAAATCAGACTGCCTGCTTCGGACTGAACAAGAAGAAGACGTCACTGAAACCACGGAGCTCCAAAGTTTACAGAGAAGTTGATAAACTTCATAATTAATGACCAACCACTATCAGTTGTAGAAAAGGAAGGATTTCTCAGTTTGATATTTGCAGTCAAGATCTAGTTTACCCTCCAGGAGATATTTATCAGTACAACAGTAGACAATCATAAAAAACATGATTAGAAAATTATATATATTAAAAACATAAACAGCTACATTATAAAGTGAATTAAAATACTAAAAACAGGAACATGTCTGTTGGTTTATGCCATGAACTTAGCAGATGTTTGAAGCCATTTAACATTTTATTTAATTCATTTATTCATTCATTTAAATGAAACAAAATAAAAAAAAAATCATCAAAAAGAAAACAATGAATGAAAAGAGTTCAGAAAGAAGAAAAAATTATTATATCTGCCCCTAATAATATATAAAACAACTTTAAACAATCACTTAAATTAATCACTTTAATATCCACTTTAATGCTAGAAATAAAAAGAAACATGTTTTGTGTTAGCAGGATTTAATTCTAACTTTAAAACTTATCCAGCATTAATAAAACTTACCTCAAGTTGCCTTTTTGGACATGCATGCATATATTTGTACAAATTGTACTTGAGAGGAGATTATTACAGCCTCATATAAAATCAATGATGATCATGATATCGGAACTGGATCGGTATCGGCTGATACCCAGTTCTGAGTATCGGTATCGGATCGGTTTTTTTTTTATTTTTTTATTTATTTATTTTTTTAAAGTGGATCGGTGTATCCCTAGTTTAGATGTCTTTTTGCATTTATTGCACTGTTGTGTATTTGCACTGTATTTGTTCTGTGTTGCACCCAGAGCCCTTTAAAGAGAGTTGCGACACTCCCATAGAAGAATGGAATGCGGAAGTGACGTGGGTCATGCAGCAGCAAATAGTTCCTAACAGCAGCAAGTCCAGCATTAAACATAGTTCATTCTCTGTGTTTCAGACATGTTTTCTCCGGTAAGTTGATGAAAATATGAAATTTTTTCTCCATTGTGAAGCGTTAGCTGACTGTTCTGTACCAGCACCGATTAGTCTCATTAGAGTACCTGGATTATTGAGCATGCATCAGGAAATCTCATTAGATTGATTTGTTCAATGATCTTTGTAGAGATCTATTAGAGTGCTGTGTGAGTGGGTAAATGAGGACACAGATTGTAGTGTAAAGCGCTTTGAGTGTCTTGAAATAAGATAGAAAGGTGCTATATAAGTACAGTCCATTTACCATTTACCATTTACCACAATTTATCAACATTAATAATTCATGTCGCCAGTGTTAGTTAATTAAACATGTTAAATTACTATTTGTATTTTAACTGTGTATTTAACTGTATTCCACTGTGCTTGCTAAGGATGGGAGACTGCAACGAAGCCAAGATTCATCTTGTCTGCTGGATTCCTTATATAGAGAACTTTACTAATTGGTTTTTATGTGAATGTTCCTGTAAAGTGTCCTGAAACAAGTTGTGATGTGGCGCTTTATAAATAAACTGAATTGAATTTAATTGAATTAACTGCAGCTGCTCTGCCATCATGACGGTTTAAACGGGTCAATTTCTGTCTAGTTCAGCGTTTTAAAATATTCATTACAACTTAAATTTTGAAAGTTTATCATTTTTTATAGTAATTCCAGTTACTGAACTCTCAACTAGAAAACATTTAGCCTTTTTTTCTGAGAGATTGACGTGGTTAATTTAGTTCAAGTTATAGATCATTTGTCAAAGACTGCAGCATAAATTGTGACATTATCATTAAAGAAAAACGTGATTGTGGAGATGAGTCAATGTTTTCATGTTTTCCAGGTAAACCAGAGGAGAATGACTTCATGAACTGAATGTTGCATTCAAAGTATCACAAAGGTACAAGATCTCATTTTCTGTCTTCTATTAATCAATAACAGCTGAATCAAGATGTTTGAATAAAATTACTTTAACACCATAACAGAGTCAGAGTCAGAGTTTCTTTATTGTCATTCGCACCTCATGTGGTACATGTGGTGGAGCGAAATTATGTACACGGGGTCCCAGTTACATCCAACAATAAAATGTATAATAAAAACAGTAATAACATCTAAGATATGAACTAAGAAAAACATCAACTAAATATACACTAAGCACTCATAACATAAAACATTGAACATCAGCACAAACATGAACATGAGTCTGTGAGCAGATGTGCATGCATGAACACATCAACACTGAAACAGATCAGCAGCAACATGAAACAGATCAGCAGCAACATGATATGGTTTTTCACAGTGATTATTCTAGTTAGAGATTCATGAGTCTAACAGCCTCAGGGTAGAAGCTGTTCCTCAGTCTAGTGGTTCTACACTTAATGCTCCTTAACCTCCTTCCTGAGGGGAGTGGGGCAAAAAGTGTGTGTGCTGGGTGGGTGGGGTCCTTCATGATGCAGGTGGCCCTCTTCCTGCATCTGGAGGTGTAGATGTCTGTGATGGTGGGGAGACTGATTCCGACAGATTTCTGTGCAGCCTTCACCACTCTCTGCAAAGCTTTCTTTCTGCAGCTGTGCAGCCTCCATGCCACACATTGATGCTCGAGCACAGGATGCTCTCCACTGCACACCTGTAGAAGGAGGTGAGGACTGAGCTTCCCAGACCAGCTCGCCTCAGCCGTCTGAGGAAGTAGAGTCTCTGATGAGCTTTCTTGATCAGGCTGGTGGTGTTGTTGCTCCAGCTGAGGTTGTCATTCATGTGTACACCCAAGTACTTGTAGCTGGAGACCACTTCCATCGCAGATCCTCTTATGTTCAGGGGGGTGTAGATGTTTTTGTTCCTTCTGAAGTCCACAATCATCTCCTTTGTCTTCTTCACATTGATGTGAAGGTTATTCTCTTTGCACCAGCTCTCCAGGTGTTCCACCTCTTGCCTGTAGCTGGACTCATCATTGTTTGTGATGCATCCCACCACCGCTGTATCATCTGCAAACTTTACAATGTGACAGCCTGGATGGGTAGCTGCACAATCATACGTGAGCAGAGTAAACAGGAGGGGGCTCAACACACATCCCTGAGGAGAGCCAGTGCTGAGGGTTATGGTGGAGGAGGAGAAGTTGTGGATCCTCACTAACTGTGGTCTGTTTGTTAAAAAGTCTAGTACCCAGTTGCAGATGGAGGGGCTTAGTCCTAGTGTGGATAGTTTGTCCATCAGGGTTTGGGGGATCATGGTGTTGAAGGCGGATGTGAAGTCCACAAAGAGCATACGGACGTAAGAGTTTTTCTGCTCCAGGTGGTTGAGCGCAGTGTGGACCACAGAGGAGATGGCATCCTCTGTTGATCGGTTCTCCCGGTATGCATACTGATGAGGGTCCTCGTTGATGTTGATGGTTGTTTTGATGCGAGTCATGACCAGTTTTTCAAAGCATTTAGCGACTATCGGGGTGAGGGCCACTGGCCGATAGTCATTCAGACCAGACTGTAGAGCTTTTTGGGACTGGGATGATGGTGGCAGTCTTCAGGCAGGTGGGAACTGTCTCCAGGGTAAGTGAGGTGTTAAAGATGTCTGCCAGCACCTCACAGAGCTGATCAGCACATTCCTTCAACACTTTTCCGGGGATGTTGTCTGGGCCAGTTGCCTTGTGCAGATTAATCCTCCTGAAGGTACTCCTTACTTCTGCTGAGGTCACGCTGAGATGCTCTTCATCCGGTGGTGAGGTGAGTCTGGTGCTGGGTGGTCTGTTCAGGTCTTCAAAGCGTGCATAGAACTTGTTGAGGTCATCAGGCAGAGAT
>NC_056521.1:76890-79441 GCF_014905685.2 Nematolebias whitei
AACATTGAACATCAGCACAAACATGAACATGAGTCTGTGAGCAGATGTGCACGCATGAACACATCAACATTGAAACAGATCAGCAGCAACATGAAACAGATCAGCAGCAACATGATATGGTTTTTCACAGTGATTATTCTAGTTAGAGATTCATGAGTCTAACATCCTCAGTAGTGAACCTAACCTGATGTCAAATCTGACCAGATGGACAGAAACTGTTATTTCATTGATCTGCATCCAGAAATACAGTTTGACCCATCCTGAGACTTTCTTTCTTGAATTAATCAAGTAGAAAAGACAATTCTCTATGATCATTACTATTTTACAAATGTTTTGATAATCAAATTGTGTTAGTTCAAACAATGTTTACAGGTTGAAGAGAACTACTCATTTTTATTTACATAAACAGTAAGTAATGATTTTTATTCCTCATTCAAAGAAGAAATCAGGGTAATATGCATTTCTTGATTTTTCTGTCTTCAATGAGCAAGTTGTAAGTGTGTGTTAAAGTTCAGGTTTCGGTCAACTAAAAAAGTTTACTGAAAAGAAATGTCATGTTTAACTTTTACAGCAGATACTAGGAGAAGAGACGCCACGAAGTCTGAAGTTCTCTAACAATCTTTCTGTCTGTTTTAAACAAACTTAATCTCTGTCCTTGACTTTGATAACACCTTACAAAACAAACCACACCTCTGTTCTGGTCCATCGACCAATCAAAAAGCTCTCAAATGACCCGGAAGTCGAACCCATTTAAATGTGGCAACTTCCCGGTTCTCTGAAGTGAGTCTCTCTCTGATGCAGCTCATGGAGAAGTGTCAAAAAAAAGGTCTGATGTCTGTGTCGAGTCTCTGTCGAAGAGAGACGCGACGAGATGAAAAGAGCTTAAAGGAGTAGAGCTCTGAAGTGAGGTTCAGAGTTCTTGAATCCAGAATGCAGGGACGATTTTGGGAATTATAACTTCTGTTTGGATAACCTCGCACGACTCTCGAAGTATTTTAGCTGTTCTCAACGGAGACGCTGAAAGAGTCAAAAGAAGGACTTCCAGCCGACCTGACCTATCATCAACCAGGTAAAAGTTCTATTTCGACCAAGCGTACCGTGACCAAGCTGAGATCTGAAAGAGCGTGCCCGTTCTGGTCAAACAGATAAATTCCCTCCCACATCTCTCTGTAAGATAAATCTCCATTTTCCATCTTAAACTCTCCTTTCTCCTAAAATCATTACAGATATTTTAGAAATGTCTGAAGCAAAGTTCTCAATCACCGCCGTGTGATTGATGTCTGTCTGTTTCTGCTGAAAAGTGAGGACAATCGCCGTATTGTTACCACTTCCTGTGAAACTATGCTACTGTTATTGTGTTCACTATTCTACCAAAATTAATATAAACAGTGTGCTGTAAAACGCTTTATTCTGTTTATACTACATCTGGTGGCCCGGAACGTGTTCATAAATGACTGTGTATTCGTATAAAGATTGATTTTACATGTTGGCATGAAAAATAACAGTTTGTCAGCTGTGCTGAAACGCCTCTGAAGCTGCGCCGCTTGGAGCTTGGCTCTGCATGTTTACGCTGTGTTACGCTGGCGATGTTATGAAAGCTGAAATAGTGTCATTGAGTCTTTATGAAAGCTGAAATTGTACGCCTGTTATGGTAACTAAAAGCTGGGTTTGGGTGGAAACGCTTCATTCTGTTTAAAGACGGTCCAGACGCGGTTCTGGTACCGGCTCGGTTCTGAAAAAGTTCGGACGAGTTGTTTAAATAGCTAGAAAGACGTTTTGCGACCGGAGTAGCAGACTCCGTGCAACTCAGAATTGATTCGTTACTGTTTTTAACAGAAAAAGTGCATTTTGACAGTTTAAAAGACGAAAAGTTGACGAACTTATTTCAGGCTAATCTAACATGCTAGTTGCTAAAAACGCTTCGTGATTGGTTGGATTTGCTGCTGTGGAGCGCTCTGATTCGCTGAGAAGTTGAATGACGTGCCTACGTCATTTCCTCTCACCCCCGTGCCGCTCTCTCATTGGTGATTTCAGTCACGTGACCCGGATATGAAAACTCGTTTTCATAGGGAAATAAAATCTGCTTTTTAAAGCTGAAAAGCGCTTTAAAGTGTATTTTGACACGCTGGTTAAGTTCTTCGAAGCATACTCGCTGAAATTTTGCCACGTTAGAGTTTAAAATCAGTCATTAAATGATGTTTTTGAACAACGCTAGCGATGCTAATTTTAAGCTAACAGCTAACGACCGGATGAGTGACGTGTCACGTCACTTCCTCCATGTCGGAAATGAGCTTTGCCGTGCTTAAAATCACTAAATAAAGCTGCTATATGTCCCAAAAACTCATGTTTCATGCTAAAAAGTCGTGCTTGTTGAAAGAACGCCACGTTTACGCTTAAATTCGTTCAGAAATGTTGATTTTAACCGAGTTTAGCCGATGCTAACTTTAAGCTAAGCGGCTAAAAACAGGATGTCAACCGAATGTCACAGGAAGTCGTCATAGACTCCTGCTGGTAGAAAGCTAAACACTGCCCCCTCCTGGAGAAACTTGAA